>NW_027660255.1:0-319000 GCF_963210335.1 Falco punctatus
GTTTAGGGTTAGGGTCAGGCTCTTAGGGTTAGGGTTAGACTCAGGCTCTTAGGGTGAGGGTTAGGGTCAGGCTCTTAGGGTGAGGGTTAGACTCAGGCTCTTAGGGTTAGGGTTAGGGTCAGGCTCTTAGGGTTAGGGTTAGGGTCAGGCTCTTAGGGTTAGAGTTAGGGTCAGGCTCTTAGGGTTAGGGTTAGACTCAGGCTCTTAGGGTGAGGGTTAGACTCAGGCTCTTAGGGTTAGGGTTAGACTCAGGCTCTTAGGGTTAGGCTTAGACTCAGGCTCTTAGGGTTAGGCTTAGACTCAGGCTCTTAGGGTTAGGCTTAGACTCAGGCTCTTAGGGTGAGGGTTCGACTCAGGCTCTTAGGGTTAGGGTTAGACTCAGGCTCTTAGGGTTAGGGTTAGACTCAGGCTCTTAGGGTTAGGGTTAGACTCAGGCTCTTAGGGTTAGGCTTAGACTCAGGCTCTTAGGGTTAGGGTTAGACTCAGGCTCTTAGGGTTAGGGTTAGACTCAGGCTCTTAGGGTTCGGGTTAGACTCAGGCTCTTAGGGTGAGGGTTAGACTCAGGCTCTTAGGGTTAGGGTTAGACTCAGGCTCTTAGGGTTAGGGTTAGACTCAGGCTCTTAGGGTTAGGGTTAGACTCAGGCTCTTAGGGTTAGGGTTAAACTCAGGCTCTTCGGGTTAGGGTTAGACTCAGGCTCTTAGGGTTAGGGTTAGACTCAGGCTCTTAGGGTAAAGGTTAGACTCAGGCTCTTAGGGTTAGGATTAGACTCAGGCTCTTAGGGTTAGGGTTAGACTCAGGCTCTTAGGGTTAGGGTTAGACTCAGGCTCTTAGGGTGAGGGTTAGACTCAGGCTCTTAGGGTTAGGGTTAGACTCAGGCTCTTAGGGTTAGGGTTAGACTCAGGCTCTTAGGGTGAGGGTTAGACTCAGGCTCTTAGGGTTAGGGTTAGACTCAGGCTCTTAGGGTTAGGGTTAGACTCAGGCTCTTAGGGTTAGGGTTAGACTCAGGCTCTTAGGGTTAGGATTAGACTCAGGCTCTTAGGGTGAGGGTTAGACTCAGGCTCTTAGGGTTAGGGTTAGACTCAGGCTCTTAGGGTTAGGGTTAGACTCAGGCTCTTAGGGTTAGGCTTAGACTCAGGCTCTTAGGGTTAGGGTTAGACTCAGGCTCTTAGGGTTAGGATTAGACTCAGGCTCTTAGGGTGAGGGTTAGACTCAGGCTCTTAGGGTTAGGGTTAGACTCAGGCTCTTAGGGTTAGGGTTAGACTCAGGCTCTTAGGGTTAGGGTTAGACTCAGGCTCTTAGGGTTAGGGTTAGACTCAGGCTCTTAGGGTTAGGGTTAGACTCAGGCTCTTAGGGTGAGGGTTAGACTCAGGCTCTTAGGGTTAGGGTTAGACTCAGGCTCTTAGGGTTAGGGTTAGACTCAGGCTCTTAGAGTGAGGGTTAGACTCAGGCTCTTAGGGTTAGGGTTAGACTCAGGCTCTTAGGGTGAGGGTTAGACTCAGGCTCTTAGGGTTAGGATTAGACTCAGGCTCTTAGGGTTAGGGTTAGACTCAGGCTCTTAGGGTGAGGGTTAGACTCAGGCTCTTAGGGTTAGGGTTAGACTCAGGCTCTTAGGGTTAGGGTTAGACTCAGGCTCTTAGGGTGAGGGTTAGACTCAGGCTCTTAGGGTTAGGGTTAGACTCAGGCTCTTAGGGTTAGGGTTAGACTCAGGCTCTTAGGGTTAGGGTTAGACTCAGGCTCTTAGGGTTAGGATTAGACTCAGGCTCTTAGGGTGAGGGTTAGACTCAGGCTCTTAGGGTTAGGGTTAGACTCAGGCTCTTAGGGTTAGGGTTAGACTCAGGCTCTTAGGGTTAGGGTTAGACTCAGGCTCTTAGAGTGAGGGTTAGACTCAGGCTCTTAGGGTGAGGGTTAGACTCAGGCTCTTAGGGTGAGGGTTAGACTCAGGCTCTTAGGGTAAGGGTTAGACTCAGGCTCTTAGGGTTAGGGTTAGACTCAGGCTCTTAGGGTGAGGGTTAGACTCAGGCTCTTAGGGTTAGGGTTAGACTCAGGCTCTTAGGGTTAGGGTTAGACTCAGGCTCTTCGGGTTAGGGTTAGACTCAGGCTCTTAGGGTTAGGGTTAGACTCAGGCTCTTAGGGTTAGGGTTAGACTCAGGCTCTTAGGGTTAGGATTAGACTCAGGCTCTTAGGGTTAGGCTTAGACTCAGGCTCTTAGGGTTAGGCTTAGACTCAGGCTCTTAGGGTGAGGGTTCGACTCAGGCTCTTAGGGTTACGGTTAGACTCAGGCTCTTAGGGTGAGGGTTAGACTCAGGCTCTTAGGGTTAGGCTTAGACTCAGGCTCTTAGGGTTAGGCTTAGACTCAGGCTCTTAGGGTTAGGGTTAGACTCAGGCTCTTAGGGTGAGGGTTAGACTCAGGCTCTTAGGGTTAGGGTCAGACTCAGGCTCTTAGGGTTAGGGTTAGACTCAGGCTCTTAGGGTAAAGGTTAGACTCAGGCTCTTAGGGTTAGGCTTAGACTCAGGCTCTTAGGGTTAGGGTTAGACTCAGGCTCTTAGGGTTAGGGTTAGACTCAGGCTCTTAGGGTAAGGGTTAGACTCAGGCTCTTAGGGTTAGGGTTAGACTCAGGCTCTTAGGGTTAGGGTTAGACTCAGGCTCTTAGGGTTAGGGTTAGACTCAGGCTCTTAGGGTTAGGGTTAGACTCAGGCTCTTAGGGTTAGGGTTAGACTCAGGCTCTTAGGGTGAGGGTTAGACTCAGGCTCTTAGGGTTAGGGTTAGACTCAGGCTCTTAGGGTTAGGCTTAGACTCAGGCTCTTAGGGTTAGGCTTAGACTCAGGCTCTTAGGGTTAGGCTTAGACTCAGGCTCTTAGGGTTAGGCTTAGACTCAGGCTCTTAGGGTGAGGGTTCGACTCAGGCTCTTAGGGTTAGGGTTAGACTCAGGCTCTTAGGGTTAGGCTTAGACTCAGGCTCTTAGGGTTAGGCTTAGACTCAGGCTCTTAGGGTGAGGGTTAGACTCAGGCTCTTAGGGTTAGGGTTAGACTCAGGCTCTTAGGGTTAGGGTCAGACTCAGGCTCTTAGGGTTAGGGTTAGACTCAGGCTCTTAGGGTGAGGGTTAGACTCAGGCTCTTAGGGTGAGGGTTAGACTCAGGCTCTTAGGGTGAGGGTTAGGGTCAGGCTCTTAGGGTGAGGGTTAGACTCAGGCTCTTAGGGTTAGGGTTAGACTCAGGCTCTTAGGGTGAGGGTTAGGGTCAAGCTCTTAGGGTGAGGGTTAGACTCAGGCTCTTAGGGTTAGGGTTAGACTCAGGCTCTTAGGGTTAGGGTTAGACTCAGGCTCTTAGGGTGAGGGTTAGACTCAGGCTCTTAGGGTGAGGGTTAGACTCAGGCTCTTAGGTTTAGGGTTAGGGTCAGGCTCTTAGGGTTAGGGTTAGACTCAGGCTCTTAGGGTGAGGGTTAGGGTCAGGCTCTTAGGGTGAGGGTTAGACTCAGGCTCTTAGGGTTAGGGTTAGGGTCAGGCTCTTAGGGTTAGGGTTAGGGTCAGGCTCTTAGGGTTAGAGTTAGGGTCAGGCTCTTAGGGTTAGGGTTAGACTCAGGCTCTTAGGGTGAGGGTTAGACTCAGGCTCTTAGGGTTAGGGTTAGACTCAGGCTCTTAGGGTTAGGCTTAGACTCAGGCTCTTAGGGTTAGGCTTAGACTCAGGCTCTTAGGGTTAGGCTTAGACTCAGGCTCTTAGGGTGAGGGTTCGACTCAGGCTCTTAGGGTTAGGGTTAGACTCAGGCTCTTAGGGTTAGGGTTAGACTCAGGCTCTTAGGGTTAGGGTTAGACTCAGGCTCTTAGGGTTAGGCTTAGACTCAGGCTCTTAGGGTTAGGGTTAGACTCAGGCTCTTAGGGTTAGGGTTAGACTCAGGCTCTTAGGGTTCGGGTTAGACTCAGGCTCTTAGGGTGAGGGTTAGACTCAGGCTCTTAGGGTTAGGGTTAGACTCAGGCTCTTAGGGTTAGGGTTAGACTCAGGCTCTTCGGGTTAGGGTTAGACTCAGGCTCTTAGGGTTAGGGTTAAACTCAGGCTCTTCGGGTTAGGGTTAGACTCAGGCTCTTAGGGTTAGGGTTAGACTCAGGCTCTTAGGGTAAAGGTTAGACTCAGGCTCTTAGGGTTAGGATTAGACTCAGGCTCTTAGGGTTAGGGTTAGACTCAGGCTCTTAGGGTTAGGGTTAGACTCAGGCTCTTAGAGTGAGGGTTAGACTCAGGCTCTTAGGGTTAGGGTTAGACTCAGGCTCTTAGGGTTAGGGTTAGACTCAGGCTCTTAGGGTGAGGGTTAGACTCAGGCTCTTAGGGTTAGGGTTAGACTCAGGCTCTTAGGGTTAGGGTTAGACTCAGGCTCTTAGGGTTAGGGTTAGACTCAGGCTCTTAGGGTTAGGATTAGACTCAGGCTCTTAGGGTGAGGGTTAGACTCAGGCTCTTAGGGTTAGGGTTAGACTCAGGCTCTTAGGGTTAGGGTTAGACTCAGGCTCTTAGGGTTAGGCTTAGACTCAGGCTCTTAGGGTTAGGGTTAGACTCAGGCTCTTAGGGTTAGGATTAGACTCAGGCTCTTAGGGTGAGGGTTAGACTCAGGCTCTTAGGGTTAGGGTTAGACTCAGGCTCTTAGGGTTAGGGTTAGACTCAGGCTCTTAGGGTTAGGGTTAGACTCAGGCTCTTAGGGTTAGGGTTAGACTCAGGCTCTTAGGGTTAGGGTTAGACTCAGGCTCTTAGGGTTAGACTCAGGCTCTTAGGGTTAGGGTTAAATTCAGGCTCTTCGGGTTAGGGTTAGACTCAGGCTCTTAGGGTTAGGGTTAGACTCAAGCTCTTAGGGTGAGGGTTAGACTCAGGCTCTTAGGGTTAGGATTAGACTCAGGCTCTTAGGGTTAGGGTTAGACTCAGGCTCTTAGGGTTAGGGTTAGAGTCAGACTCTTAGGGTGAGGGTTAGACTCAGGCTCTTAAGGTTAGGGTTAGACTCAGGCTCTTAGGGTTAGGGTTAGACTCAGGCTCTTAGGGTTAGGGTTAGACTCAGGCTCTTTAGGGTTAGGGTTAGACTCAGGCTCTTAGGGTTAGGGTTAGACTCAGGCTCTTAGGGTTAGGGTTAGACTCAGGCTCTTAGGGTTAGGGTTAGACTCAGGCTCTTAGGTTTCGCTAGATAGCAGCAGCGCTCCACCAACCGGCCGGCTGCAGTACCAAAGTATATTTCGCTAGATGGCAGCAGCGCTCCACCAACAGGGCCGGCTGCAGTACCCAAGTATATTTCGCTAGATGGCAGCAGCGCTCCACCAAAAAGGCGGCTGCAGTACCCAATTACATTTCGCTAGATGGCAGCAGCGCTCCACCAACAGGGCCGGCTGCAGTACCCAAATATATTTCGCTAGATGGCAGCAGCGCTCCACCAAAAGGGCGGCTGCAGTACCCAAGTATATTTTGCTAGTTGGCAGCAGCGCTCCACCAACCGGGCCGCCTGCAGTACCCAAGTATATTTCGCTAGATGGCAGTAGCTCTCCACCAACCGCGCCGGCTGCAGTACCCAAATATATTTCGCTAGATGGCAGCAGCGCTCCACAACAGAGCCGGCTGCAGTACCCAAATATATTTCGCTAGATGGCAGCAGCGCTCCACCAAAAGGGCGGCTGCAGTACCCAATTACATTTCGCTAGATGGCAGCAGCGCTCCACCAACCGGGCCGGCTGCAGTACCCAAATATATTTCGCTAGATGGCAGCAGCGCTCAGCCAAAAGGGCGGCTGCAGTACCCAATTACATTTCGCTAGACGGCAGCAGCGCTCCACCAACAGGGCCGGCTGCAGTACCCAAATATATTTCGCTAGATGGCAGCAGCGCTCCACCAAAAGGGCGGCTGCAGTACCCAAGTATATTTCGCTAGATGGCAGCAGCGCTCCACCAACAGGGCGGCTGCAGTACCCAATTACATTTCGCTAGATGGCAGCAGCGCTCCACCAAAAGGGCGGCTGCAGTACCCAATTACATTTCGCTAGATGGCAGCAGCGCTCCACCAAAAGGGCGGCTGCAGTACCCAAGTATATTTCGCTAGATGGCAGCAGCGCTCCACCAAAAGGGCGGCTGCAGTACCCAAATATATTTCGATAGATGGCAGCAGTGCTACACCAACCGGCCGGCTGAAGTACCCAAGTATATTTCGCTAGATGGCAGCAGCGCTCCACCAACCGGCCGGCTGAAGTACCCAAGTATATTTCGCTAGATGGCAGCAGCGCTCCACCAAAAGGGCGGCTGCAGTACCCAATTACATTTCGCTAGATGGCAGCAGCGCTACACCAAAAGGGCGGCTGCAGTACCCAAGTATATTTCGCTAGATGGCAGCAGCGCTCCACCAAAAGCGCCGGCTGCAGTACCCAAATATATTTCGCTAGATGGCAGCAGCGCTCCACCAACGGGGCCGGCTGCAGTACCCAAATATATTTCGCTAGATGGCAGCAGCGCTCCACCAACCGGGCCGGCTGCAGTACCCAAATATATTTCGCTAGATGGCAGCAGCGCTCCACCAACAGCGCCGGCTGCAGTACCCAAGTATATTTCGCTAGATGGCAGTAGCGCTCCGCCAAAAGGGCGGCTGCAGTACCCAAATATATTTCGCTAGACGGCAGCAGCGCTCCACCAACCGGGTCGGCTGCAGTACCCAAATATATTTCGCTAGATGGCAGCAGCGCTCCACCAACCGGGCCGGCTACAGTACCCAAGTATATATTGCTAGTTGGCAGCAGCGCTCCACCAACCGGGCCGGCTACAGTACCCAAGTATATTTCGCTAGATGGCAGTAGCGCTCCGCCAAAAGGGCGGCTGCAGTACCCAAATATATAGTACTGAGTCTAACCCTAACCCTAAGAGCCTGAGGTTAACCCTAACCCTAAGAGCCTGACTCTAACCCTAACCCTAAGAGCCTGAGTCTAACCCTAACCCTAAGAGCCTGAGTCTAACCCTAAGCCTAAGAGCCTGAGTCTAACCCTAACCCTAAGAGCCTGAGTCTAAGCCTAACCCTAAGAGCCTGAGTCTAACCCTAACCCTAAGAGCCTGAGTCTAACCCTCACCTTAAGAGCCTGAGTCTAACCCTAACCCTAAGAGCCTGAGTCTAACCCTAACCCTAGGAGCCTGAGTCTAACCCTCACCCTAAGAGCCTGAGTCTAACCCTAACCCGAAGAGCCTGAGTCTAACCCTCACCCTAAGAGCCTGAGTCTAACCCTAACCCTAAGAGCCTGAGTCTAACCCTCACCCTAAGAGCCTGAGTCTAACCCTAACCCTAAGAGCCTGAGTCTAACCCTAACCCTAAGAGCCTGAGTCTAACCCTAACCCTAAAAGCCTGAGTCTAACCCTAACCCTAAGAGCCTGAGTCTAACCCTAACCCTAAGAGCCTGAGTCTAACCCTAACCCTAAGAGCCTGAGAGACCTGCAAAGGGCCACGGTATAATATGCTTGAAAAGAGTCTGTGGTACAAGAAATTCTGCCTCATGGGCTGCTGGCTCAAACACACTGGTGGAACACTGTATAACTGGCCATACGCACGGTTTACACGGAGTGTTGTATGCAATGCACATGTTTAACTAGGTATTTATGGTTTAAGACCTTTTTTAGCTCCTAAGGCAGGCAGCCAGCAAAGATGTTTTCAAGAGTTCACAAGGAACAGAAATTAAAGGAGTTGCTGGTTTTAAGAAGCTGACTCATCATTGTTTTGAAAAATGGCACCATATGGATCACTGTTAATGCGCCTGTAGACAAAGCGAAAGACCTTGGGTTGCGGGCGGCTGTGCAGCTCTGTCTGAATCTTCTGAGGGTAGGTATCTTCTGTCAGTTGCTGCCGGGTGTCATCAACAAAAAGAAACAGGCTATAGTCTTCTGGATTGTCCACTCTAAACTTTTCAGCACAAAGCTGACATACATCTGCGGTAGTGATGTAAGGTCTTACTAGTAAGGTCTTTCCTGTACACGCACTGTTAACTTCCTGGAATGCAACACGAAGGTAGTTCTGTAGAATGAGAAAACAGACATCAGAAACAAAACCTCCAAACCTCATCCTCTGAAAACAGGAAGCTCAGCAACAAACAGCAATCCTCTCTATGTTCTAGTTGTGAAACGCACACCAGTGATTCCCGTACATTACAGCCACCTTGTGAATTGACGTTGGTGATAAGACTGTGGCAGGCATAACAAATTCATAAGTTGACATCCTCCTTTCCTTGGCTCACATTCTAACCCTGCAATTACAAACGAACAGATAGCAGTCTTAAAGCCCCATTGAAAACATCAGTGGTTTTAACGGGACTCGGTGTTTGGCCTTACTAGGAAACTAAATGCTGTGAAGCAAAATAAACATCAGAGGCTGTAGGACAAGGCCTCAAGAACAAGAGTCCAAGTACTGATAGCCTGATGCATAGAGACTTGTTAGAACTCATAGGGCACAAGCCCTGGGAACCAAGGAGCAAGCGAACTGCAGACCCCTGAGCCGTTACAGCTGAGGAGGCAGCCAGACGGACAGAGAAACAAGTAGCCAGATAAGGGAACGCATAGTGCCGATAAGGAACTTTGCCAATCACGAAAGCTGCGTAGAAAGAAACCCCCTAATCTTAGAATAGGAATTGTTGCTATGATAAGGTAAACTAATCAGTTCCTATTGTGTAAACGGTGTGTCTTAAATGTCAACCAATCAGTGTGTAATATGTAGAAGGTAGAAACGTATATAATTATAAGAAAATCACTAATAAACTGACATCTTGCTTGCATCAAGCTGTGTCCCGTCTCCTCATTCGCCGCAAATTGGTGACCCCGACATGATCCAGTGAAGGATCCGACGTGGAGGGGCTCTTGAATCACCTGAGCGACTTGCAGCGAATCCCACAGAACTTTGAATGAACCGCTGAAAGGAAGCGGGAGCCGGCCTGAAATCCCTCCGGAGTTGAGAGGTGAGCTGTGGGAAATCCGTAATGGTGAATCAGGCTTCGTCCCCAGAAAGAGACGTTTATGAGCTTATGAAAAGTCTCCCTAACAAACATGAGAAAAGTGTTTCTGGGCATGACCTTAAAGCAATGCTCAAGTGGGTGCAAGTAGATATGCCCACAGTGACTGCATCTACAATTTTTGCACGGGAACTTCAGAACAACACAGGGGTGAAATTGTGGGATTCTGTGACAAAAGGCAATACTGAGTCCCACCATCTGCTCTCTTCATGGAGAGTTATTTTTGAAACTATGAAAGCACAAGAAGAAAAGGCAGAGGAAGGAGAGGAAGAGGAGTCACATCCTCTTTACCAGCCTCTAAATCACAGTGCTCTAAACCCCTGGGTGTCAATGCAGTTGAGTATCCGTCAGAGGAAGATCCCTTTGACCCAGGACTGACAGACCCTGAAAAAGGACCTGATTTATACTCTCCTGATCCACGCGATCTGTGGGCAAAAATAAAGAAACAAGCTTTAAGGGAGGTGGATTTAGAAATGGCTAAGACTATAATTGCTCCGGTCTTGTACACTCAGGGTCGGGCAGGGGGACCACTTCTTTCTTTTTTGGTTGTTAAGGAACTGCGCCGCAAGAGGCAGCATGCCCAAGAGATGATGCTGCAACTGCTGGTCAATACTATTGAAGAGAAGCTTCATGCAATATGTTCATCATAAGGAAAAAGAAAAAAACCCAACCCTCTGCCAGCAACACACAAGGGTGTTGATCCACAGGTTGCTGCACGATAAACCATTCACACTCTTTATGCTGCAGCATGCAAAAGGCAATCCATTTTCATGCAGGACATTTCCATCACATTAACCAATGGCAACTTAGTGTCTGAGCCTGATGTAACCAAATTTCATCTAACAGGCTTAGAGGGAGGCAGAAAGAAAATTTACTCTGCAACATTAAAGTAAAACCGTATGATCACGAGGCAAAAGCTGGATCTTTTTTCTCTGCTGAAATTCACACATGTGCACAACTGATAACATAGATTAATTCTAAACAAGCCCTACAAGGAAACACAGTTCTATCTTTCAAAAAGTATTTAAAAAGTAAAATAAAAAGCAACTGGAAAAAAACACACCCAACCACAAAACACTTTTGGACACATGAGCAAAGCAGCCTGCCATCACGTGCTTTTTTGCAAAAAACTAACTGCAATTAGAAACTAAAAGCAGTAAAATGAAAGGAGATGGGAAAAATGACAGTAAGAAAGACCTGTTTATTTACTGAGCTGATACTTATGTTTGTACGCTGAATAAATTAAGCATGCTAAATCACAATGGCAAAAATTCACGTTTCCTAAGAACAAGCTGTTAAAAGCTAAGACTGAGAAGAATGCTCATATGACTTCAGTTCCAAAGAGCACTCTGGGTTTTTAATAAACTTTTGATAGCTTGCAGACTGAAACACTGGAACTTTGCAACAGCTTTTAAACCATTAGGACTGAGCAGAACTAATCCATTTTTGTTAGCCGGTGTGAAGAAAAAAATAAATAAAAAAAAATCAAATCAGCTCTAAATAAGGCAAAGCACACTACAATTTCAATTTCTAACGTAGCTAACACACAGAAGACCTGTTTTTCGATGCTTCTAGATGGACAGGATTGCTTCAAGGAGAGGCTGAGGTTTGTGCAAATGCCTGTAACTCATATAGTAAGTATCAAAATTCTTTATGCAGTATCAGCAAGTTGTATTTCATCATCATCAAAATACCGGATTTTTTGCTTTTCCATCCTTTTGAGGGAGGGAGGATGAAGGCCTTTCCAGGACCCAAAAGCTGGTGGTAAGGCTGTGAGACAGCACCACAGACATGTAGTGACCACATCCTGGTTCAATGTCGGAAAGATGAGTTGAGCTGAAGCTGTGTTACACATACCTTGTAGGGAAGGTGCTTCATTTCAGGACTGCAGATGTGGAGAAAGGAGATGGAAAACTGGCATTCTGGGCAGGCAGCAAAGTGCTTGAATTTGTGCCAAGCATAGCCTGGAAGCAGAGCGACCTTACTGATTTGAGGCTCTCTTTCAAAGAGTCAAAGGAGCAGCCCTGGACACAGATGGTGCCAGCTCTTCCTGTGCTCCCCTGCATCTTCCAGCATCCAGCACGGCGTCCAGCTGTACAGGTAGCTTGGCTGAAGTTCAGTTGCTGAGGAAGAGAAGGTGAAACTGAATACAAGATCCTGCTGAAAAAAATCTTCTGTCATTTAGTCATCCAGCAGAAATACAAAGGTGATTAATTTTCCTATTAAGCGTAATATTTTGCTAGAAAGAACAAAGACTCAAGGTACTTGAATGTGACACCTAACTACAGGTAAGCAGAATATAAAATGGATCCCAGTAAGATGGACTAGCTTTGTGCACTTGCCACTGTGGATAACTGGCTAGCTGAAAAGGGTCACATAGACATAGTCCAGCTGGCTGGACAAAAATGCACATGGCTCTCAGCTTATCTGAAGTAAAGCAAAATACACTGTCTTTGGCTGTTTTTGTTACACAATAACAGGAAGATTTCGGTGGGAAAAGAATGTTGCAGGTGGGAACAGAAAACTACAGAAGAGAAACTAGGGGCGGACTTGGTATTTAGGCAACTAACCAATAATGAGCTTAACTTTTGTAATATGTATGAGCTAATTATAACAAGGCATAAAAGGTGACTGTAAGAGACAATAAATGAAGTCTGCTGATCACTCATATTGAGTGACTGTGTCTTCCCTCTGTCGCGACATGCCACAGTTTGGAATTTCTGTTTGTCAGTTCTCCTCTTCCTAAGAGAGGCATATTGTGGGAGACTGCTGCTTTTCCCAGCTCCTTCCTGTTCAGTGATGTGCTGTGGTTGTTTGCATGGACACTGATAAAGCAGAAGGAGCCGCAAGTGAAAGGTTTAATTACTTCCTGTTGACCCCATACCTTCATTTATCAAGCTCTTAGCTCCATCATAACTTATTGACGGTTGTTGTTAGCCTCTCCAGCAGCTTTGCACTGTGGTATGGACTGTGAACAACCAGACACAAAGGAGTAAATCCTTTCTTCTCCATTCCAACATCCTCCTTGCTTCAGTTTGCAAACTGATTCATCTGGACAGACAACAGCACGCCTATCTACATAACAATCTTTTCCTATATGAAAGGCATGCAGACTTGGTTTTAAAAGATAAAGTAATCCCGACTGTTTTGTTATTCTTCAGTTGGAGTTACTGCCCTACTCTGAAAGAGCAGTAAGAAATGGGAGGGGGGAGAAAAAAAACCCACAAAACAAACTACAAACATGAAGACATCCACAATATAGAACTCTACTCCTTGCTTAAACTTTCAAATTGTAGGCAAGCTTTTCTGCCAAGTCTCCTCTCTATTACCCACGGTAAGCCACCAATCGCTACTGGGGAGTTGCGATGATTTATACCACTGGAAATCTGGGTTTGTTCTTTTTAACAGCAAAGCGTACAAAGAAGCTGAATCAAAAATACAATTTGGTCTGTCCTCGCTCTGCACGACTTAAATACAAAGGACAGTGGGAAAGCTCCATTATTTAGTGTTTCCTTTATACCATCATAACCACACTCTGTTATGAAGTGGAAAGACTTTGAAGCAGAGGCAAATTTGCCAGCCATCTTCTCAGCACTGCTTCACACCACTTGTGGCCCCAAGGAAATCATTATGAATCATACTTCTCAAATGGAGATTTCCAACAAAACAACCATCCCCTGGGCTTTTTTTCTCTTCAGCCTAAAGCTCTACCTGAAAATCATCAACTGAAGGCATTGTTCTGTTAGTTGTCCTCCTCTTGTGCCATTGCCGGAGAGTATCTCTAGCTTCTGAACTCAGCAGCTGGGAAGCCTGGTCTTCCTGGAAGTTCTTGATCAGCAAAAGTGCTCCATAAGCACTTGCTAAGGAATATCCTCCTGTGAAGGACAGCAGGGGAAGAACAATTCAGAGTGGTCGCAAACACCACGCCAGTTCCAACGGGTCACAGTCAAAAGTACAAACGATTTCTGGGTTTTTTTTTTTAATAAACAGACGCACACATACACGAAAGTCACTGCATTCTATGGCCAAAATATGTATACGTAAAGAAAAACAGCTTACTTGCCTGCAAAATACTGGACAGTGTGTTCTCAGCTGCTAAGAGCCATGCAGTGGTTGCCTGGGCTCCATATTATCAAAGTGGTGCAACAGTATCCATCTCTGGGTCCGCTAGCACTGGGGGTGGCCGGTTATTTAAATGACCAGTGTCGCTCCTTTACTCCTGAGTGTTTTTACAAAGGTGGAACATGAGTTTTCTTCTAAACAGTTTCCAAACAGCGATTTGTTTTCTTCCTGAGCTTCAAGTGGGGATCAAACAAACACAGCTGTTTAAATGACATAAAAGACCATCTACCACTGTTCAGGAACTTAAAAGTGACCCCCTTAGTGGCAACAAAGCAATGACCGAGCGTGTGATTTGTACCTGGAAGCATCCCAAAGGTTTTGCTTTTGTTTTTAAAAGGCAGGCTGTGTTTGTTCACCTATGTCCAACACTACATCCAACTAGTTCAGGAGGCAGCGTGTACAGCTCTCCAGACTTCACCTTTATTACATGAGTGGAGAACAAAGTACAGTCACAACAGAGTTGCCGATGTACAAAAGGAGCTGCAGGTCACAAAGGAAAAGGACTCTCAGCAGGAGGCAACAGTCCTCAGCAACCAGGAGAAACAGAAGACAGGCTATCATATATTTCTCTTGCTCTTTAAGTAAACTATTTGAGTGGGAGCGTTCAATTAAGAGGCAGCGCGGTCTATTTGTGGAGTCATTCAGAGATGCAGTCTATGCTCACAGTAGTGCTTTCTGTATTACCGACAGCATCCTCTCGCTTTCAGCTCTGTGATGAGTTCAATACATGGAAGACACGCAAGACCCACCAGACAAACTGGAAAATACATTTACATTTGAACTGCACAACCCCAAAGCACTAAACAATTTTTCCTGCACCGTACAGTTTAACTAGTGCACAGACAGGGCCAGCCAATAGATGAATGACTTTTGCTACATTAAAAACGACACGACTTAACAGCCCAGTAAATATTTCTGCCTTTCAAGCGTGTTAATGATCTCCAGCTTCACATCTCAAGTATTTTCTGTCCTAAGATTCCTGAACAACGCACCCTGCACACAAAGCAGGGAACAGACTAGTACTGAACCAGAGGAAACCCGACACAGTTCTGTCATACATATCGGCATGTAAAAGGATACAGCAATTTCAGCAACCCAAGAGATAGCAGAAATGGGACGTATACACATATACTTAACTCACAGCTGAGCTTGGTCACAAGAACCTTTGAAACTTCCTCATAAACTGATAGATTCTGGGGCCTACCAAGGGCTGGCAGAATACCTCTTTGTTAAAACCACCACCGTGAAAACAAAGGAGGGAGATTTCCTTGCCTCTAGCAGACTTCAGCCATTGTTCAAGAGTGCCTTAAGAAACATATTCCTAGGCCTCATAAAAATACTCTGTGAGAAGCAAGTATTGGGCATAAACCAGGATCATTAAGGGGGGCAACATTCTCAAAAGCACTCTCCCCAGAGGGGCAGAGAATTCCCCCAGAAGATTTTACAAAGCACCTAACCCGGGTCCCATTCCAGGTCTCACAACTCAATTGAATGCTGCAGACCCAGACATACTCTCGGGACATTTTCAGGCACAGAAGGATAACCACAGTTGGCACCTGCACAGCCTATGTTTGCTTGCTAAGTCAGGACGCCTCCTCCTTCTTGGCAGAAAACAACATACTCCCTCCTAAGACGTCGGTAGATTCCCAGGTCACTTGGGGCTGTAACTCTGCAAGCTAACCAGCCTTCTCTTATTTTAAGGTGGAAATAATTACGAGGTTCTCTTGTTACACTACCGCCATCACCGACTACATGACTCCGTCAAAAGGGTTTCTACTCAAACGAGGTGAGGAAGAATCCCCCTTCCCCAGCCCTCCACTCAGTTCTAATAGCAGTTGATTACCTTCTCCATGCAGCAAAGATGGGTCCAGCAATTCCACCATGTATTCAGTTTCAGTATCCAGCTCCAGCGTATCACCCTGGGCCAGCACATATGCCAACACAGGCAAGAAGTCATCAGCTCCAAACAGCCTCCCTGGGTCAAAGAGAACAAAGGCAGCGATAGACAAATCACACCCTTTTGCCAGTTTCGGTGTTTGAAAGGAAAGTGTTATTTTGCTGCCTTTACTGACCGGGTTTGTATTACTCTAGAGCCTCTCGTTACGGATGTGCAGCAAAGAGAACATCATCGGACACTTGGTGGGCAGCGTCCAGCTTCATCTTGTACTTCTAACGAGCACAAACTGGATGACGCAGACCTTGAAGCACGCAAGGGAATTTAAAGACTGGGCTCACCTTGGTGTCAGCTCAACTGGTGAACTCACAAGAGGTAGCCATGCCAGTCTGGCCTGACCTCCACCCGCACTTCTGTCACTGGCTAAAAGAAAATCAATGGGCATTTTCTTTATATGTGCACGGACGACGTCCCCTTTCTGGAAGGATCCAGCCACAAGTATCAGTTCCTGAGTCCGAAACCCAGCAGAGAAGCCTGTATATAAAAGCCTATTAGATTTTACATGAAAACTCTGCACATTTCCTTGATGGATCATGGTTAAAAACACCAGTGAGCAAAGCCTCACGTAACTCCCAACTAGCTGGTGAAGCATCATCAGTAACAACAGCATGCAACACACAGAGGCTCTGCTGTACCTAGGTCTGTATGTGTTCCTCTTACCGCATTTAAACTTTCTCTTTAGAAAACGCTATGTGGCTAGATCTCTGGGTCTGGCCAAACTGTGCTCATTGCAGAAGCGGTGTGATGGTCACTTGAAACATCAAGATCGGGAGCCAGTTTAAACTATGGCGAAACTCCAGAGGACTGAAGGGCTGATATTGAAAGTCAGACCAGCTAAGACATACCCTCCAGGTATTACACTATTATATGGCTGAGATTACAGGACAAAGCAGGTACTGGAAACAGGTGCTGGCTCGATGCCACATTTTAAAACTTTACACGACAAAGCAAGACAACCCCAAGGAGCATTTGCTGCATCTTAGCCCAAGCCCCTCAGTACAATGGTTCACCAGAAGCCTCTCAGTACTTTTCTTTTGCATGTTGGGAATACCTTACTCAATGTGATAATACAGTATGGAGAAAAAAACAAAGTTTACATCACTTTGGGCAAAGATTCCTATATACATTTTAAAATGCAGGATTTTGCACAGAAATAAGCCAGGTCTAAGCTCCTGCCCAAATCTTGCCAAAGTGCCTGGGGGTCTTTTACAGCCTCAAGCTTTCACCATTCACCTCAAGTCTCAAAAGAAAGCAAGCATCCTGATCGGCACAGAGCCCAGCTGCAAATTCAGCGCTCGAAAGAAAACTGCCAACCACCTGCAGCAGCTTATACTTTCTTAAGAGAAAAAAATCTTCCACTACCACCAGCATTGCTTCACCTTAGCTCGTGACCTACCACGGCAGCATATGATAAGATGTCAGGCAATAGAGCTGCACCTATGAATTCATGCTGTCCAGCACAGTGTTTTAACTGTGCCACTGACTAATCAAGTGGGTCTTAACTGGTCTGTGGTTCCATTTCACCATCTAGGTTTCAAGTCACTTTGGGACTCCTGCTACAGCGTAAAAATAGATGTTATTTCTCTTGCAAAAACACAAAGAAATTGTCCAAATGAGAACGTTCAGAGGCACAGCAAACCCAAAACACTGGATCAGGGGCTGCTTTCCTCCAGCCATTAACACAGAGCCCTTGTAATTGTCATATTGCATACACACTGCTGAATTACTACAGCTAGATACTGGGTGCATCCTTTATTACGATTTCCAGGAAAATACTAATTTAGAACCAGTGTCAAATTCTAGGCTTACAGGACAGCCTTTCTGACAGCCAAATTCAAATGCCTACAGTCAAGCAAAGCTGGTGGTTGGGTTTTTTTTTTAAGCTGCTTCACAACTCTGCTTCACACTGAATTTGTAAGATGTGCTGCCAGATGCAGAGAGATCAGGAAGGAAGCAGAGAGGAAGAATCCCTCTCAAAAGGGCAAGGAGATGCTACAAGAGCTCCAGGAGGAGGAGACAAAGCTGCAGAATCAGGTGGTCTCATCTCCTCCACCAAAACACAACCCCAGGTTTAGAAAAACAATGACCTTGAACCACAAGAAGCATCATACCAGAGTTATTCTCCATAACAGTATAAATCAATTTGCAAACTCTCAGCAGCAGCATGACTTTCTTTTCAGGTGAATACATCTTCTGCGTGGTCACAGACTTTCAACATCCACATAGTCTGGTGTTGGAACAAACACGCCCAGTTCCTGAGGATTCCTCTGCCGCACCACCTGAAGGTTTTCCTTCAGTTGTTTCCAAAAACCATCTGCAGCATGAAACACTTTCAACATTGCTTCATTATGGCTCTTCAACGGCTTCAGAATGCACTTATGCATGGCCTTCTCCAGGACAACATCTGCAACGGGAAAACACAAGTTGAGCTGTCTTCCTCCTCTAGAGCAGAGCCAGTAGTAACAACCACTCCCAAGAGACACTGTAGAGCAAGACCTACTTGCTAAGGCTTAGTTATTACCGAAGCTGAGTCTCCAGATGTTTGTCAACAAGAAAATAAAAGGCAGAACAGAATCTGTATTCCATTTTCATTTCTGACAACATGGGAAGTACAAAAAAATGCACAAAGGCAGACTACAGATTGTCACAACAACAAAAAAAAAACAACAAAAAAAGAAATAAACCCCAAAACAAAGCAGCAAGCAAGCAGCAGCTCCAGTTAACTTTTTCTTTTGTTGGCCAGAAGTGTCCTGGTTTTATTTTACTTTGAGCTTAGACTTTCATTCTGAAACTTGAAGCATAACACAGTCAAAACCCTAACTTTTATCTGCTTTGGCATGAAAGCCCATCTTTTTTTGCATGGTTTCCATCAGAAACTATAACTCACCCAGGGTCTCCTAAAACTTGGCTCAGCTTTAAGATCTTTATGATGCTGGACAGATTACGGGCACTAAACTATAAATGAAAACCAAGCTGCGTTTATCCAGCTTCAGATTTCATCATGCAAGCTTATATACAGCTTCGTCATCAAGTCTGAAGTTCTTTGTTTGGCAATAGTGTGCACATGGCACAGTAACCTCTCAGTTATTTTTCTTTTATTCTTGTTTTACTCAAGGTTTTCTTTAACAGTCAGTCTCCATTTCCAAGGTACAGAACACATCAACAGAGAAAGCTCTTTGGTAAATATTTTCTTTGAAAACCTTTACTTTGTAAGTGAATTTTCTCTCCCACTCAGCCTCCCTATGACAACATAGCTTACATTAATAATTAGCTTATATCCATTATTTGTACTATAGTGAACCGCCACAAGCACAATAGAAACTAAGGACCCTTCAGCCTGGCCACAGCACAAACACCCTGGCGATGGGGCAGGACGCGAGCCCAGACTAGGCAGATGTATTAGGGGAGCACAGGGACCGAGAAGAGAAAGAGGAGAGGCCGTGTCACCACTAGATCACACATTTATACAGGCTAACAGTGGACATCCCTGCTGCTAGTGGCAACTCAAATGTTTCATTAAACCTCATGCCCTTTCCAGGTTCTTTCCCTGTTCTTACATGTTTCTCCTAGACCAGTCCCTTTTTTTCTCCCCCTGGCCTGCCCTTTTTGGGGGTGTGTTTTTTTTTTTTTTTTGAAATTGCAGGCTATTCCTAAGGCTTGTGATTTACACACACACACACTCCCCTCCAAATAAACATTACCTACTACTTTTGTTTTCTTGCTTTTGCTTTATGTTTTCATTTACTTTATCCTTGTGTTCAACCAATTTTCCTTTTGTGCCTTCAGACTGCTCTTTCTCATACAAACACACCCTTCACGCACTCCTCATCTTACGGTGTCTTTGCTTCACATGTAGCATTTATTCTGTACTTGTCTGGCACACAATTCCCAAATGTCCAACCCTATTGGGAACTCCCATCTCCCCTGTCCCAATTCTGCTGGGGCTTTGGTAGCTTCTCTTACTATTTTCCCCTTCCGAGATCCTGATGGAGGTGGCAAAGCCATGTCTGCTTCATTCCCAGACGCTTCAAACACATCTAGGTGCTCTCTCACGGAGCCTGCAAAAAGGCGGAAAGAGTGAATATGAGGAGCAGCACTTGCCCTCTGATTTTCTATGGCCACCAGTAAAGGCATAATCAGTCTGACACATGGTCTTAATGGCCTGTCACACAGCGTGAAGGGCAGATCTAGCTTCCCACCAGACCAAAGCCACCAATTATACATAACAAGTGGCAACATTTCAGATGACTGATCTGGTAGAGCCACACAATCACCATTGACAGCACTACCAAACCCAGCCAGGAAAGCAGAAGCATCACCCTTCTGCACAGTGATAGAAACTGCCTCTCCCTGCTATCAGAGCCATCCTCAGGGCTCACAGGGCAGAAATATTTTTCCACCAAGAAAAATGCACAAATCTCACCCACTGGTATGTTAGCTAGCTGAATTTCTAGAGCAGGAGTCCTCAAACTACGGCCCGCGGGCCAGATACAGCCCCCCAGGGTCCTCAATCCGGCCCCCAGTATCTACAGACCCCCCCTGCCCCTGCCAGGGGTTGGGGGGGGAGGGGGCGGGGAAGGGAACCAAGCAACTGCAGATGACTGCCTGCCACTTCATCTGCACGCCGCCCCCCTGTTTAAAAAGTTTCGGGACCCCTGTTCTAGAGGGTACACATAGTTCCTTGATAGCTTCACTGATTTTTATTTTATTTTTTTTACAGTTCAGCTTGCTTCCTTTATTTATACTGCCTGTTCAGTTTTCTAAAAAAAGTGAAACCGTCAAATGCTTTGCTTGTAAGTGGAACATCTCTGCAGTTTGCATTCCAAGTGCCTTTCTCATTTAAGTCAAAATTAAAGCAGTCTGTGCCACCAAGCACTGGATTAAAGAACTCTCTATGCCCACGTTAACTCCCACAGGCTTCCACTGGACATGACTAGTTAACATCAGACATCCTTCCCCTCAGCAAAGCGGGGTCATCACCACATCTGGTCACAGGAGGCTCAATAAACTGGAAAGAGTTCAGCACAGATCCCCAGAGCCCTTGGTCCAAAAACAAGGGAGCACCTAGCTTAGGATGGGACATCGGAAAACTCAGTACACTTCTCCGATCCTCTTTATAGGCTCCAGCCCGGCTGGTTCAGCTGCTGCCTGCAGCATCAGCACAGAGGGAGCTGCAGAAACCATCCCTCCCCAGAGGCTACGGGAACTGGACGTGGCAGGCAGGGAAAACTCCTCCATAGAGCCCCAGTCCCTGGTCGGGGCCAGGCTTGTTACCTGTAGGCAAGAAGTAGAAGCCTCAAGCCTTCTGCCCTCAACCCTCGCTTAGTGCTGCTCCCACAGCTTCCCGGGCAGATGAGCGTCGCAGGAGGCGTTATTTCACATTGGCAGTTTGTGACGGGCTCCAAAAGCAGTGCCTGCAAATTGCTCCGAAATGTACTTGATCACACTCCACATTTACTCTAAAAACTTAAATCTGAAGCAGCACAGAGAAACAGAGCAGATAACTCACATGGCTGTGCTCAAAGCTCTGAACAGGGTCTAAATACTTATTGCTGAAGGCTGTTCCTAATGGTTTCTGTGCCGTTAAGGCAATCGGGTAAACAAAAACAGGACAGAACATTGAGTAAAGCATCCTTCAATGCTGTCCAGTGACTCTGTTACAGCTAATAGGAATCAAATGAAATAAAGGACATAGCCTCTCTTTGGAATCGCAGCCGCAACTGCCTTGGCTCCGTAAGGGCAGACCGAGAGAGACTGTCATTTTAATGCAGCACGTTTGCACAGAACTAGAAAATGAGGAGGTGACTAAGACATGACAGTGTGTCTGAGGTGGTTGTTCTAAAAAACAAAACAAAAAATCACAACCAAAAAAGCCCACCAAACCAAACAAAAAAACCCACCCCAAAACAACACACAGCCTTTTATTCTCCCTCGTGAATTCTTGGAATAGGCATAAGAACCACAGAGTTCTGCCCTCAAATTAAAAGTGGCAAATTCCAGCAAGTTGAAGCAGCCAACAACACAGCAAGATTGATAAACACTGGAATTATTTCTCAATGGTCAATAAACAACCCTACGTATCCTAATTAATAGAAAACCTATAGAAACGTTTACATTATTACGAAAGCCTGGAAGGACAGCATTTCTAGTAATCTGGGTCCTAGACCAATATTCAGTGTCAGAAGACACCTATAAGCTGTTTATCCTTTCTACTGAACTGCTGTTACTGCTGCCTTTCAGAGAAAGGTGTTTCTGGATCCGATCCCCCAAATCAATTCCCAGCTAGCAGTTTTCACTGATTAAATAAAAAAAAGTATAGGAGGGTCATCCCCCCCAGGCAAATGAGCATCTAAGTTCTGAACTGAGGACTGATTCGTTGTATATGAACATCTCTGTATACTCCCCAAATCCAAACTGGCAACAAAAATTCTTGTTTGCTTCAGCATATGCAAAGTGTTTTCAGCTGTCCTCCCAGGTTGCTTAATACTCTTCAAGCCAAAACAGACACTCTTCGGGTTTTGTGGGGGTGGGGGTTTTTTGTTTGTTTTGCTTTTTAACTGAACATCATTTGAGCTGAGCACCATGTAGTGTTCCTGAAGTGATACTTATCAATCATTAGCCTCTAGCCTCAAAATGGGAACAGGAAGTGATTTGATAAATGAATTGTAAAGGCAAACCAGCTCGTTTCGTCATGACTTGTGGATGCATCTGTATCCTGTGCTGACGTGCTATTTTGTTTTGCCACAAACCCCACAAGTCTGCATCTGGAAAGGACAACGTATTAGTCATCACCACTGTCCTTACACAGCCTCTTTACAGCCTCACTGCCTGAAACTGCAGGCGTGCTCTTGCCTTTTCCTGGCTTCAGTTTACCTGTTACCCACTACTGTTGCTCCACGGAGATTACCTGTCAAACTTCAGATTTACATACAAGCCCTGATCATCACCTACGACAGAAAAACCATCCATCCATAAAAGAAGGGCTCAGTAAGAGACTGAACGAGCCTGGGAACCACCACAGTCCTGTAAAGTAACGTTGCCTGGGAGGCTGAAAGCAGAAGGCTGCTTTAGAACACCACGGTGTGTGGTATGTATGTGCAGAATACACGACTACGCTGCATTTGCTTTCTTATAGCTCTTCCTAATGTCTTGCACATGTATAGACTGGCATGACTGATACAGATCTATTTCAAGACACCTCATGTCAGGATGGCTAGGTGTCCAGCTCTTGGTGGACATCTACAGTGACACATGCCTCACCCCTTGTGCAGACAAGGGCATCTCCTCCAAAGAAGCAAGGCTCGAAAATCAAGACCTCACACAACCTATATGCCTTGATAATCTGCACAACCCTGAAAAGAAAGGTAGGACTGAGGCAGGTGATGGATAGGTGGTGGTGCCAGGAGCTAAACAACTAGGGAAGACAGGTCTCCGGGTAAACCTCCTCCCATTTTACCCGCCTAAAGCATGCCAATGAATGACAGAACTATCTGTGCTAGGTCTGGTTTGCTTTGTTCAGCTGTGGGTTAATTAAAGCTCACATTATGGCAGTGTGGTAAATACCTATCTTTTCTTAAAGAAGAGGTAATAAAGGACCATGGAATAAGTCACAAAGCAAATCAAAGGGATGCCTGGGAAAGGGAGAACCAAATCCTCTGCTCGGCACTTTTCCCGCTTGTTTCTTACTTGCCCTATCTGCCTGCTCCTATAGCGAAAGGAGCAGTGGTGAGGGACACAGTGGTTGGCCTCGACTCAATATGAAAAAATACTAGGATGAACCACAGGGTAAGGGAATGGGACACCAAAACAAATGTACAAGCACCTAAAAAGTAACGCAGCACTAGAAAACAGTCACAATTTTTTTTCCCCCAAGAGCCAGTAGTGTCATACCATTCTAATTCCTTTAAGAGGATAACTGGATCAGCGAAGTAGAGGGAAGTAGGGGATGGGCTGTATCCTAACCTTTTTAAAGCCTAAAACCCTATTCCATGCAAATCTCCTATAAGCAAACAAGGGAAATCCTGTCATGCTGTAATTACCATAAGGTGGGTGGCTTGAACGGGTGTATAAAATACTGCACTTGGAGCCCAAGACAGGTATTTGCACAGGGGTCAGCCATGATGTCAGAGCAGAGACATTACATACAAAATCTGCACATGACATCACAGCACGGGTGGAAGAAGGGCAGCCCCAGTCCTTCGCAGACCAGGTTTAATTAATAAGTGGAAACGGGCCTAAAGCTAACGTGACAAAATCTCATGAGAACAAAAGTAAAACATTGACTCTCAGCAAGAGGAATACAAAAGCAAAAGCGCTGCTCAAAGCAGCCTCCCCGGAGCAGCCGGCAGAGTGACTCAACGGGGGACGGGCTGCGCCCCTGCACACCGCAGCTCTGCCCACCCGCAGACCCCAGCCCCTGCCACAGGGCATGGCCTGCCAGCCATGGCCCAGCACAGCCTCTCCAAGCCTCCTGCAACACCCAACGTTTAAGAATCCATTACAGATGAGACATACCAAAGCAAAGAACAGACAGTATTGTTTAGGCACCTTCCCACACAACCAGTTAATACCTTATGGCCAAATTATTGAAGCAGCCAGTCGTTTCTTGGGCTGGGCCCAGGCTTGGGCATTGAGACCGAAGCTGTTCGGGTGTCCACCCTGCCTGGTAGAACAGCGACAGTCGGCTTGATTCCCTTCTCTTCACAGACAAGATGATGCAGTATTACCGTTAGATTGCAACACTACCAGAATCATTCCCGGTTTGTATTGAAGTACAACAGTAAGTGTTATGACACACAACATGTTAAAAAAGCAGAGGAGAGGTTTACGTATAGCCAAGGACCACTTACTCCAACTTGTAACTAAACTGATAAATCAACTGAAATATATTTATCAGGTAAGCATTAACACACACAAAGTAAACGCAGTAAGGTGATAGTTTAGGCTTAAAGTTCAAGTCAGTGGAGCTTTCCCTGGAAAGAGGCTCATTCCTCTAACCAGCTTGTTCCATTTGTCAGCCTACCAGGATTTAAAGATTGGGCAGCAAACTCAAAAACAGATAAGCCAGCATTGTAGCCAATTACAATTAATTTAATACAATGACTACTGCAAACAATTTAATCTAACACAGTCTGTTGCCTTCACAGGCACGCGGTGACCTGGTTCAGGAATGGCACGGCGGCCGACCCCTGGCCGTGCGGTCCATCAGCTCACAGACACCAATGTGGTGGATGGCAAATGGCGTTTATTGCTGAACGACGTGACACTATATAGCCTAGGTTTACAATGTCACTTCCGTCTGCTTACATCATAAACTAAAAGCTGTTGGCTAGCTGGAGGGGGGCCCTGTGTTTCCATACAGCGCGAGATCTTCCGGCCGCCAGGCCCTACCTAGCAACATTTCCCCCCACCCCATGCTTAACTAAACAGGCTAAAATAGTAAAAATATTTCTAAAAAAGAGTACAAAGATAAGGCACACTGAGCAATTGGCACTTGGGAAGCGACTGGGGATAATGGAGTGTAGCTTGGGATATTTGGGGAGAGACAGGGAGAATCGGGGGAAATACTAATCAAGTACATTTTTAAAGCAGTTGTTGGTGTTCTACAAACATGATGTTGACCCTTTCTAGCCGGCTCTTGACAAAGGACACAAGCCTGTTTAATATACAGGGTCCGAAGATCAGTGTCAGCAGGATTATTGCAATCGGACCTACCAAGGTGGATATCAGGGTGGCTAGCCACGGAGATTGCTTAAACCATGATTCAAACCACCCTTGTTGGGCTTCCCTGTCTCTTTTTCTTTGAGCCAATCTCTCTCTCAATTTGGCCATTGAGTCCCTAACTACGCCGGTGTGGTCCGCATAGAAGCAACATTCCTCTTTCAAGGCGGCACAGAGGCCTCCTTGTTGCATAAACAGGAGGTCTAATCCCCGTCTATTCTGCAAAACAACCTCTGATAGCAAGGAGAGGGATTACTCCAAAAAGGTAATGGATTTCTCGATTCTTTGTAGGTCTTCATCGATGGCAGCTTGCAGTTGAGGCAGGCCTCATCGCTGGGTCACTAGGGAGGTCACTCCCGTGGCCGTGCCGGCTGCTCCCAAACCAAACAGCGTTGCTATTGTTACAGCTGTCAGTACTTCTCTTTTTTGAAGCCTGCTATTGGCTTCTCCCCAGTAGCGGTACATTTCTTCTTCTGGATGGTATAGGATCCTAGGAACAATCAGAATTTGTACACAAAAGTCAGCAGAATCGTCAAAAATTTTGAGGGACACACAGGGGGTTACTCCTGATCGATGGCAGATCCACATTCCGGGTGCGGATGGGATCACCCATTTATGGGTCTTGTCAACAGCAACGGTTCTTGCGCAGACAGCATTATCCCAGCTTGCTAGGGCGACATTACCAATACATACGCCCAGGCCCCTGACTTGGTTCAAGGTAACTCCTTTCCATGGTGTATCCCACCTACACTGGGTTGGATTGCTGTCTGATGAATAATCAAAGGAAGCATCAAGGGCAATGCCCTCGTAGAAGGGGGGATACACGTCATAACATAACCAACAGGAATTCATGAGATCCGGGTTTGACTGATTCAGCGACCGAAAGGTGGCATCTAACACGCTAAAAAATGGCCTGTCGGGTAAATGGTGAAGGTTCATGTTAGGTTGGCTTGAGGGAACTATCTGCTTGGTTAGTAAGGGATCGGCTGGGGCGGGCATGGCAGTCTGCAAGTTTTCTTTTCTTTGCTGGTTATCACTTTTGATCACGACGTTGGGGCCAATCGCTGTTCCGCTTTTTACTTCCTGTTTTTTAATAAAAAACAGTCCCCCCCTATCTGTGCCAGGTTTCCAGTATCTAACGCCCCAAGTTTTGCCGATGGTCCATCCTAGGTCATTTTCATTGGTTACGTTTAAGAAAATATGTTGGCAGTCACATTTCCCTCAGCATACTGTCCTTCCCATCCCACTTGGTCTCCTAGGGGTGCAGCCTGTTGGTCCCCAACTGGTTTTAAGAAACGGGTCTGGTTTCGCTACCTTCCAGCCAGATGCGATGGTTTCACAGCCCCAGCGAGAACAGTAATACTGATAAGGGACGTTACAGTAAGATTTGCCGGGGTTAGAGCTGGGACACATATAGTACATTATAGTGTTCGAACAGGGGGTTGAGAGGATTAGGTCACAGAGATATACTTGAAAACTAGGGGATCCCGGGGTAACTATCCTTTGCAGTATCTTTTGGTCCTCCCATCTTGCCAGTACCCATTCCCATGGCTGATGTTCATACAAGCCGCTAGACGGCGTTATGAACCCCAAAATTGAGATCACACAAAAACATCGCAGCCCCGCCTTGCGGGAGCTGTTTCACCGTTGTCTGGACTCCGCCGGTGCAGAGCTCTCAGATGCGGACAGGCCGCTTGCCGACTCGTCGTCTTCTCTTGTCACCAGGGTATACTGGTTACGGGGGTGTCCGATGATCCGGTCCTGCAGATAAAAACTCACAGTTTTCATTAGTTTTATTCTGAAGGTCTGGCTTGATAGACTTAAGTGGACACCATTTGATTCTGTTATCTTTTCTGACCGCAGCATACCTTCGCCCTGTCAGAACTAATTTCCACCCTTGTTCCCACTCTCCTAGCTCATTTCTGATCATGACATACGGACCTTCTTCTAGCGCTTGAGTGGCCCAGTGCTTCTGGGCAGGGCTATTCACCTCGTCTCCCCTGGGGAACTGGTTTAAAGCTAATAGGGCTGTTGCTAATAAGCGTGCCTGGTCCCTTGAGGGAATGACGTTGGTAAAACCTTCTGGTTTTGCTAATACCTCTAATTTAGATTTCAGAGTTTGATTTGCCCGTTTGACTATGGCTTGTCCTGTACTATTATATGGGATACCGTGTATCAGAGTAATACCCCATTTCAGAGCGAATGCCTGGACTGATTTAGACACAAAATTTGGGCCGTTGTCCATTTTGATCTGATTAGGGATGCCAAGCCACGCCATGGCTGTTAGCCAATGTTGGATGGTTGCCTTAGCGTCGGTCTTAAGGTGTTGTGTCGCTACGATCACCCCGCTATATGTGTCTACAGTTACTGCTAGCCATGCTCGAGGTTTTAGCAATTGGCAGAGCGTAAAATCTGTCTGCCACACCTCAGCGGCTTTAAGACCTCTGGGGTTGACTCCGCTAGACCACAATGGTTCTTTTTGACAGTGGGGACATGTAGCTACTATATGTTTCGCGTCAGTGGCCGAGATCCCACATCTCTTTGCTAACGCTTTAGCTCCAATGTGGAGGGACTCATGTAATTGGCGGGCATCTTTCAGTGTCCACAACCCTTTTGCAGCGGCATCTGCTTTGTCGTTGCCGATTTGGAAGAACCCTTTGATTGGGTTATGGCTGTTGACATGGATAACCGATATAGTGCCCTTTCGGGAAAAAAGTGCTTCTTCTAGCATCAGAGCTATTGTGGATGTTGACACGCCGGGCCCTGACATGGCTAAGCAAAGCTTGGCCACAAACATTGAATCAGTTACTATGTCGAGATGTTCTGTTGGGAACAGACCGCATGCCAGCACTACAGCTGCTGCTTCCAGCTGTTGGACAGAGATCGCACGATCAACATTTTGACACAGTGCCATTCTCCTCCCAACTGCCATACTGCTGCCGCGGTTGAGGTCGCTGAGGATGCGTCTGTGAAGACCGTTGGTCCCTGTTGGGGCCGGTCCATGATTTTCCGTGGGAGGTCGACGTCGACAATAGCTAGCATTTGAGTCCAGGGGCGCTTTGTGGCATACCGGACTTCCCCCCCAAATCCGGCGAGGGCTATAGCTAGATATTCTGACATTGCCACTGATTGTGTTGGGAGCTGTTTGCGAAAGGGTAGGTATATTCTGGCTGGCTCAATGCCCAGATGTTTTAGGGCGAGTTTCCTGCCTTTCATGATGAGGTTACCGAGGCACTCGACTCCTGGAGAGAAAGCACGTGACGTTTTCCCCAGGACTACCCATTGTATTGGCTGAGCTTTTTCAGGAGGGCCTTGGGCCAGCGCTCCTACTCCCCCCCCTTCCGTGAAGTGCACATACAGATCGAGTGGCATAGCTGGGTTCCACCTGGCGAGCGTGTTTGATGACACCTGTTGTTCGATAAAGTCGAGAGAGTTTACTGCCTCTGTCGTCAGAGTTTTTTGTTCCCATGGGTGTTTCCCTTTCAAAGGATCGTACAGGGGGGCCATGATTTCGGGAGGGATCAGGACAACATTGCGGAGCCATTGCAAAGACCCCACTAACTGTTGCATATCATGGAGTGTTTTAACGGTTCGACGGATTTTTATTTGAGGAGGTGTTATATAAGAACTTGTGATTCCCATTCCCAAGAAACTGACACAGGGTCCTCTTTTAATTTTTGCACTCGCGATTTCAAACCCGTTTGTCTTGAGGGTTTCTGAAATGATTGTCACCAGGTGGTCTACCTGATTGCCTGATGGTGCGGCAATCAGGATATCATCCATATATTGAATGATAGTCACAGTCGGGTCACTGCGCCGTACCGGTGCCAGTGCTCGATCTACCGTGATTTGACAGATAGTGGGTGAATTGATCATTCCTTGGGGCAGCACTTTCCACTGGAAGCGCAAGTTAGGGCGTTGGCTGTTTGGAGACACTACAGAAAAAGCAAACCGCTCTTTGTCCGCCTCATGCAGAGGTATTGAGAAAAAACAATCTTTAATATCAAGGACAGCACAAGGTTGTCCCTCCGGAACCATGGAGTTCATGGGCAACAGTGTTTGAACGGGACCCATTGGTTGGATTTTTTTGTTTACCTCACGCAGGTCGTGGAGGAGACGAAACCCCTCACCTGCTCGTTTGGGTATTACAAAGACTGGGGTGTTCCATGGACTAGTGGAAGGCTCTATATGACCCCGTTGTAGTTCGCGGTCAACTAACTCAAGAAGGGCATCCATTTGAGGCTTTGACAGGGGCCACTGCTCGACCCAGACTGGGTCAGACGATTTCCATGTCAGTCTGATCGGTGGAAGTGGGTGTACGGCAGTGGCCCTTACTGTAAATTTGTCACCCTGGCTTTTAATAAGGCTAGGGTGTCCCTTCCCAACAGGGGTGGAACTCCTGACATGACGTATGGGAGGAGGGTAATGGTCTTTTCTGGTCCCTTTTCTGTGTGGAGCGTGATTGCTACCAAGTGAGCACTTTTCCGAGCTTGGGTTAATCCCCCGACTCCACCCACCATGGAGGCTTCTTCCAATTTCCAATGTGGGGGCCAGCTCGTTTCAGGAATGACTGTAACATCTGCTCCGGTATCAATCAAAAAGGGGATACTGATGGTGGTACCATTTAGGGAATTATGGAGGGAACAAATCCCCCACACCACTGGCGGGTTGTCACACCTTACTGCCAGGGCCACCCAGGGGTCTCGCCCCCACCGGGCGGTCCCTGCTGTCCCTGGGACGGAGGCCAGGTTTGTGGGGTCATTGGCTGGGCCATAAAGTTGGTTGCTTCCTGCGGGGGCAACGGGTTTGGGAGTAACCCCCCCTGTCTGGGGTTGGTGTAATGGGGCCGCCTGACATCCCAAGTGGGAGAGGGCTGTGTGCGGCCCGGGGGCCCCCTCCCCTTCCCGTTTCCCTGCTTTTTAAGTCTGCATTCCTTCGCGAGGTGCCCTCTCTTTTCACAGGCCCAACATGGTCCTTTAGATCGGTTTTGTGGGGGGAGCGCCGTTGGCGGGTCTCCTGATTGGGGGCAATTGATCATCGCATGGCCTGGCTGGCCACATTTGGGGCATATCATCACGCTAGCCAGTGCACGAACGGCCACTTGGATTGGGGCCAGGTGTTCCTCGCTCACTACATGTTTAATCATGTCTGCGAGACTTGACCCAGGTGGCAGCGATCGCAGGATTTCCTTGGGTTTTAGATTAGACTGTTGCCGCAAACAGTCTGCGACAACCGGGCCTTTTGCCTCTGGGGGCAGGGTCGAGGAATCGACTGCTGCTTGGAGGCGATCTACAAACTGTGTAAAACTCTCGCTTTCTTTTTGTTTTATTGTGGACCATGGCGATGGCTTGGCAATAACACTAGAGGTTGTGCGAATAGCCTCTCTAGCTGCATGGGTGGTTGCCATAACTTCATGGGCCCGCAGGCCCTGGGCTTGTGCTTGGGGGGTAATCATTGTTGGGTCTGTACCCATCAACCGCTGTAGGCTGGAGCCGTGTAGCGGATGATCCGCTCCGGTTACTTGGGCTAACTGCCTTGCACAGTTCTCCTCCCATTCTTGTTTAAACACAATCATCCCTGCCCCATCAAAAATCAACCTACAGGTCTGTTTTATATCGAACGGGAGCAAATCATCTCCCCCAAAAACCCCATCTATGAGGGTGGAGACCATGGCCGAATTGAGTCCTTTGTCTGCGATTGCTTTAACAATCGCTTGTATATCCTTAGGGCTTAAGGGCAAATGAACCCTCTGTCCCCCGTCCATCACTCGGACCGGGAATGCTAGTGTGTCTGTTGGGGCCCAATCGGCACATGCAATTTGTATTTTTCTCCAATCAGTGAGAGTAATTTCTGTCCCCTTATGTTTTTCTTTTTCCGTGAGTGGTGATATTTTGGTCTGTATTTGCAAGCCAAGTCTCCCATGCAGAGTCTGAGCCGGAGTCAGAGTCCGACTGACTGCTCTCTTCCGGGTGTTGGTGGTATGTGGTCGGGCTTCGGCCCCTCCCCTTTCTTGTGTAATTGGGCGGTTCTTTCCCTTTTTGCCCGCCCTGCCTTCCGCTTGGGGAGGCGCCTGCCTTATAAGGATGGTTTTGGGGAGGGTCATTCTGATTAGCTTTCCGCCCCTCGCTCGTGATCTTTTCCCTTTTTTGGTCATGCCAATCACTCTTTTCCTTCCCATTCTCCTCCCCCTCCCCTTTGTGTGCGCCTGTTAACTCTAGCGCTCCCCCCCTGCTCCCACCGGGGGCGGTCTCGCCCCGCCCTTCCCCTTGCTGCTCGGCGCCATCTTGGGGCACATATGGTGGTGGTTCAATCCGTGTATTTTCGGCCTCGGCTTTCGCCTCAGCACCCCTGGCCTCTGCAGCCAGTTTGCCCCAAAAGGAGTTCGCCGAGGAGTCTGTGGGCGAGCTGAAGATGTTAGAGTCTTTCGGATGCTGAGTGGGCGCGTCACTTTTCTGTCGGCTTTGAGGGTCAACGGAACCCTCCTCAGCCGGGGGGCATGAGGTTTGTGTAGCCGCCCCAATTCCCACCCGCGGGGTGGTTAACAGACAATCCCTGGCAGCTTTCCAGGTCTCCTGCTCATGTCTAGCTTTTTGGAGAGCCTGGACGACTTTCCCCCACGCTTTCAGATTTTTCCCACTACCAGTAGACATCGTTTCATTGCATAAAGCGCGGGAACATTTGTCCCACGCATCTGGGTGGAGTATATCCACCGGCTGGTCAATGACCCCCAGCTCCAAAAGTCTCGCAACTGCGAGAGTAAAATCTTTGGGCTTACAGTCAATACCCCACTGCTTATGCAGCTGTAATACGACCTTCACAAGAGCTTCCATCCTCTTGGTTGGTCCGGGAGCGTCCTCCCCGCCGGGCTGGTCCTGCCGCTCCAGCCGCCGTTCACCCGACTCCAGGTGATTGTTCCCGGGTTTCGGCACCACTTGTTGCCTTTACAGGCACGCGGTGACCTGGTTCAGGAACGGCACGGCGGCTGACCCCTGGCCGTGCGGTCCATCAGCTCACAGACACCAATGTGGTGGATGGCAAATGGCGTTTATTGCTGAACGACGTGACACTATATAGCCTAGGTTTACAATGTCACTTCCGTCTGCTTACATCATAAACCAAAAGCTGTTGGCTACCTGGAGGGGGGCCCTGTGTTTCCATACAGCGCGAGATCTTCCGGCCGCCAGGCCCTACCTAGCAACAAGGCTCTTAGCCCTTGGTGCCTGTTTTCTAGTGGAAACATAGAAAGCACCCCAGATTTATCGCCTGTTGCAGTGGCTCTATGGTTTCAGGCCTCACAAATCTAAAAAGTCTCCCTACCACAAACCCTAGGAAAAAAAGGGTGGGCAGGGAATGCAAACAGTAGCAATGCCTGAACTACCATACAAAACTGCAGCTAAAATTTTCTTAGGAGGTATCTAGGACCTAATCTCCCTGGCCTTTTTGAGTCAAAAGGGCCAGCTCAATGGGCCAGCATACATAAAAATGTGCAGTCCCTCCAGACTACACCTTTGTAAAATGACTGCAGCAAGGACACTCCCAGTAAGTTGAACAATGGTTTACATTTTAGCGCTGTTTATGCTCTGAACAGTCAGAAATGTTCAGAATTCAGGCAGGAGCTCACTAGGTTCCTTCTCAGTCAAAGGAAAGATTGGACGATATATATATATATATCTTGTCTAATCACACACACATGAAGTCTGAAAGTCAGAGCACTGGTAATTCACTGTCCTTCCAGCCAAATCCATCAGGCACAGGTCACCTACTATCCTATCCTGCTACTCCAGGATAGGAATAAAATAGCAAACTTAAGTTCTGACTATGACCCAAGAATCTTTCTTTCTGTTCTTTCTAGACAGCAGGCCATGAAAACACTTGGCCCAATCCAAAAAAATGCAACAAATCAGCAAAAGGTAGTTAGAAGCAAATAAAAATCATGCCCATCTCTTTAGAGAAATAGCATGCCAGAGGAAGAAGCTTTAAATATACTTAACAGTTGTCCAGCAGAACAATAGAGATGTGAACTGAAAATACATTCCAGTAGGCACATCTTCCTTTCTGCTTCCAGTGTAATCCCACTAGAATACAGATTATTCCACACTGCAGCATCTAACACAGTTTATCAAAGGAACATTTGAATTCAGCCTCTCAGAGATACCAGCTTAGTGCTAATGAGAGCCCATTTAGATAAAGAGCAGCAATACCGGGTGAGACAAGAGGTCTCTTCAATACTTCAAACCACATAAATTCCCTCTGTCACTGGCGGAGTTATCTCTCCCCACAGGGACACCAGCTGTCACAGGCTTTACCGAAGCCAAGAGACAATATGCCACTCAGGCAGAGGGGTTATTAACTGCTGATGTGGTCAGATCTGTTGTGGGGATGTAACAGCTCTGGTACACTTACATCTACCACTGTAAGCATTTAGATTTGCTAAAGAAGGGAACTAAGTACAATAGTTAGTAAAGGATACAATTCCTTTACAGATTTGCAGGAGCTCCTCACAAGCATACCAAACTCCATAGTAACCTGCATCCTGTCACCTCAGCATTTCCCAGACTACTCAAGACTGCCTTCCCTTTCATTGCATCTGTCGATTCTTCTACCTTTACCTTGTGGGATATCATGCTCCAGAGAGTCTAGAAAGTCAGTGGATGGGTCGAGGTCAGCCTTTTCCAGCAGGGTTTTATTCTTCAGGTTAACAGGCTCAGTGAAATGGAAATAGGAACTTAACTTTTTTGCCTCCATCAAAGAAAGACCTGCAAACAGCCACTGATGACCATTAACAGAGTGAGCTAGGCTAACGCTCGTCACACCATAGAGTATCATATCGTTTCTCTAATGCCCACAACATAGGAAAGAATCACAATCTTTCTTCAGTGGACTCCACAGAAGACCAAAGACTTGCCGGAAATGGGTGACATCAGTCATCAATGATGTGCATTGCACGCCATGCTAACTGCAGTCCTAGATGAGCAATGGGCACTGAGTTGAGACCAACCCTCTGTGCCCGTTTGGTTACACCCTATATCTAGAGAACTCACTGCAGCTATAAGTGCTAACCGCTGACATAAACTATGCACGGCAATGGCAGGTCCCACCTTCCCGGTGGCGCCGGTGGGCGCAGGCGGCCGGTGTGCCGGGGCTGAGGGCCCGGGCGGGCCGGGAGCCGCCCGGGGCCGGTGTACCTCAGTGCCTGGCGCGAGGCGGCGGCCGTTCCCGCACGGTGCGGGGCTGAGGGGAGCGGGGTGGCCGCGGCCCGAAGGCCGTGCGCAGGCCTGGGGCACCGCGGGCTTCGGTGCAACGGCGGAGAAAGCAGGGCCCTGGAGAGCCTGGGCAGGCAGGGCAGGCTGTGCCGGGCCTGTGGGGAGCCAGCCCCGGCCCTGAGGGGCAGCAGCCCGCTCGGAATGCAGTTAGGGGTGGCTGCCCTGCCTAGGTCAATGGCCTCCATTTCAAGAGGCCCAAATCCAAATGTTCGTCCAAAAGCAGGAGGGCATACGATTACACCACAAAGGATACCACAAAGGGCTCCACCTTCCTCATTTGTTACATGAATGGCAGCAAAAAAAAAAAAAAATTAAAAAAATCCAAACCTCTGAATCTCATTACTTGCAGTGCCTTTTTTACAGTTCTTACCTAGCTCGTGTACATCTATAATCAATTGGCTTGTTTATAAACGACAGCACTCTTTGTGCTTTCACTCTTTGTGCAAGTCACTCTTTGGGAGCTCATTTTGCTGAATCCCATACAGACAGCCATGAAACAGTCCCTGCCCTTGCAATCTGACTTAGTACAAAATGCAATAAATAATGAGATTGTGTGGCTGTTTAAACAAACAGAATTTGTTTCACATCTTCAGGAAGCTGAAGCTTTTATATGTGTGCATTATATAAATAAATATATGTGTATGCACTTACATTTAAATCCATTGTCACATCATAAATTCTTGGGTTTCTTTTTCATATGTTTCCTGTTCATTTCTAAGGAAAACAGTGATCCTGGAACTGCTGCCTGTAACAATCGTCACCTGCTGATCTGTCACGTGAAATCTTTAAGGAGCTGTGCAGCACACAATCTGACCCATTAGTTTTATGTACGCCACACAAAAAGCGACTCAGATTCCTGAAGATTAACCACCTCTCCTAGACATGAATCAGGCAGAACATGTAGGAGTGACTGCAAACTTTCTGTCCATGCTGTCACCTACCACTGTGCCATAGTCTGATTTTCTCTATGGGAATAGGCATTTTCAGGCTTTGTGAGCTCATTTAATCACTGATGTCTCTAGAATCACATGTTAATATGCTATGGCTCTCTGGCTAGTAAACAGAACTGCAAACCAGTCAGAGTCAACCTGAGATCTGAAGTGAATTTCTGCCACTGTCAACCACAGCTGGATTCAAACCAGATGCTAACAGCTGAGAGGCTCTTTAGCCTGTTATGGATCTTCTAAGCCACCCAGTGTCTAGTTTTTGCCAGTCCTGATTGAAGATTATCAAAAAGGAAATCTATAGCTTAAGGAAATTCTTCCTGGTTCAGTGAAGTCTGGTGGGTAACTGTACTCTGCTTTGCTTCGTCTTGACCCCAATTACTGAACACTGATAAGGATCGGGAAGTAAGTGGTTACATTATTTAACAAATGAAAGGTCAAAAGCGCTGCTGTTCACTAAGGTCAGAGGTTACCATCACTGCTATTAAACAGTTTGAAAGCAGTTTCTCCCACCCGTTGCCATCCCAGGCTGGAGCAGCACTCGGGCAGCCAGGAGGGGAGAGAGGCACCAGGCATCATTCAGCCGGCTGCTGGCTAGGCGGCTTTGCGTGGACACCTGCTTCAGGGAGGGAAGGTGCCATGCTCCAGCAATGCCCAGCAGCTCCAGTCAGAGGACTGAGCTCTCCTGCCTTTGCACAGAACGTGTGTGTACCTGTGTGCCAAACAGCTTTAGCTCCTCCCAGCTCCACTCATTTAGAGCTGGCATCATTTTGGGTGAGAAATCAAACTCGGGTTCCCTTCCGCTCATCTTGAGCAAGGTACTGAATGAAGCTCACAGAACTGTTTACAGCGTGAGAGTTAAAAATCCTGAAGTACCTGTAAGTTAATGCTGAGTGCACAGTGACTCCTGTATGCTTGCACAGCTTTATAAAACATTTGAAAAAACTTTCAGTGATTTAGGAGGAAGCTAGCTCACCTTCCTTTGCATTCTGTAGTATACCCGATCTCAAGAGAAAGAAAAATAGTTATTAATCAAGGTCAGCATTTCTGCTGGTACAGATTAAGAAGGCTACCCTCAAAATACTCTTGCAGGACAAACTGTTTCACTGTCCTGGGCACCCATTAGACTGACACTGCTCACGAGTTATACTGGTATCCATCATCCAGGTCACTTCAGTGTGGTGGGGACAGGCTGCAGTTGGTTCTGATGCACCAAGAAATAGATTGGGGTTATTCCTCCCAGGTGTGTTGAATATAAGGTCTGGTTTTCCTTCCAGTTATCTCAAAAGTTCGGACTGTCTGGCTTCAGAAACAGTGTGGGTTTGAATAATTTTCCTGCGTGTAAGTCATTACTGTGTAAGGATAGTAAAAGATAGGAAACAAGAAAGAAAAGTACAGTTTTTCTCAATAAGGAAGGCATGATAAGTGGCTGCTTGACAGAAGGGGAGGAGGTTGTGGGTGACGAACAGTTGGACAAACTTCAAGAGCTGCAAAATGAAGCCTTGAGTTGTGCTGAGCATGAAGTAAGGAACTGCAGCCAAGTAACAGTTTAACAGGAATGGAAGGGACCAGGGGTGTCCCTGCCTGGTATAATATAGACGCTTTCCTCTGGTTTGGAGATCGTACTGAATACAGAAAAACTCTGGGAATACTTTGACTGCAAGCTGTCCAAAGAATGTGGGTCTTTTGGCTTGTCTGGGACCAGTGCCAGTGTCTCCATTACTGAGACCGGAGCTAGCTGTGTGCAGTCACTGGGAGACTTGGAAAGGAAGGGGTGAAGGTACAATGTGTGCTGTGGGCTGGGTTCCTCCACATCTGGAATCGAATCCCTGCAGTAGCATTCTCAGTAAGAAGGCAGCAAAGAATCAGGCTAGTAGGTCAGGATGGGAACAGCTGTGCTGAGATAAAAGAGGAATCTGTGGGATGACTGTGACAAGTCTTCCCTGGAGATTCTCTTTGGCGTAATCCGGGGCAGACATTATGTGTTATACTGCCTTACTCAGGAAGAAGGCACAAGAGCCAAAGAGCTTTGTCATTTTGTGACATGAAGTTTTCTATGTCTTTAAGGTTCATTTCGTATTTTTCATCCCTCCCCTAATAGCCTCTGTCTTCCTGACTGCTCTTGGCACAGGGGACAGGCAAAGAGTTTACTGGGGTAAGAAGTACTAATGTGCTGATTATATCATCTTGCCCAGGCATCACATGAGCAGCTGTGATTCTTCCAGCTGGCAGCTGAACACACACGTCTCTCTTTGTGTTTTTCAGGTACCCAGAGGGGTGAGATGCAGCCCTCTGACCTTGCAGCCACCATACTGCCAGTCAAACTGCCAGCAGTCTGAGTAGGAGGATGCTGTTGAGGAACCCTGGGAAAGACAAAACAGGACGGTGAGAAACTGCTACGTAAGTGTAGTCCTGGCTGTGATTAGGCTTCAGGAGGATTTAATGCATTGGTATAGGTATTAGCCGCATTTCAGGCTGCTCATCATCCTAGTGTCTTGGCACTAGCAGTTAATATATACACAAATATATACTCCAGTATAATAAAGGGGTTCTTAGACAGCCTAAGCAAGGACAGGCACTGCATGAAATACTGCCAAATTGTTTTAGTGATTCCCTGGAAGCAGCTTGCTGACAATGATCCCTGGTCTTTGCAAGTTCAGTTTTTATGGCTGACACTCATCTTGTCTCTACAAGCTGAAGTTGCTACGGCAAAATGGTGGAAGAGCATGTCTTATAGTGGCAGGGACCTGAACGATTTAGGTTTTTCAGAGCCATGACCAAGATTACATATGACAGAGAGGAATGAATCGGCAGCCATCAGTAAGCACAGTCTTGGTATAACAAGGTTGAGTCAACTTGTCCTTGGAAGAAAGCCCAACAAGTTTGCAGCTTGCAGATGGCTCCAGGCAGAACCTCTGTAAACCATTTAAGCACAGGGGCAACAAAGACCTGGGTGATGCGTGAGAAAAGCATGCAGCAAGCTGATGATGGGATAAGTGTTTCTGGCCTACTGCCTGAGAGCCCAGAGCAGAAGTAAGGAAGCGAATCCAGGGGAGCTCTGGGATCAGAGTAATCAACAAGGCAGATCTCATTAATTAAAGATGACGTTTTCAGAAAACATGCTCCTTCTAGTTAGCTTTGCTTTTATCTAGGCAGAGGTTATTCCCGTTGGAGATATCTGCATCCCTCCCTTTGCCAGATAGTCAGAGACCACTGGCCTTTTTTCATGTCACTTTCTATAGTGATTGCCATTTCCAACACCTTTTTTTTTTTTTTTTCCTCCTCAGGAAAATAGTTCCCAATCTGAAATTTCTGCTCAGACTCAGGCACCTGCTTAGAACTATTAATCTTGAAAAATGTGCAGGAGCCAGACACCAGCTGAGGTGGGGTGGGTGGCTTCAGATGTCTGTCTGCACCCTCCAAGCATCAAACACGCAGAGACCTCTCTGCTGTGTTTGCATCCCTGTCTCTGAGGCACTGACTTTTGTCAGCGGAGCTCACTCATCTCCTCAGCAAGCCTTTTGCCTTTGTGTGGATTCACTCCTCCAATCTGCTGCTGAATTGCTTTGTTTGAAGAACCCAGCTGCATCATGCTGATACTTTCATGTGGTTTCTTTTCCCAGTAATGGAGTGGAACCAGGTAAATTATATCTGAAAAGGGGAGGAAAAGAGGGCTCCCTGCACAGCATCTGCTGCAGAGTCTGTCCCTCCACATGCACTGTATGGCCCTCACCCTGCCAGCCTTGGAGTTGCTTAGCGCTAATAAAGGAGGGGTTTCCTCCTTTTTACCGCAAGACTGAAAAATATGTTCTGTCTAGTTCTGGAGAAAATGTTACTCCTCTGAAATTTCCAGCCTTTCTTTGCTGCCTGTACTCAGTTCTGGGCAGAGATTGAGGACATCTGAGACGACCCAGGAGAGAGAACAGCAGAGACCTCTGCCTAAACTGTTTGAATAGCTAATACCCTTTCCAAATACTGGCACCTGGGAATCCTTTAATGACTCGGATGGTGCTTTGGGTAGACTGAATATCTCCTTTCAGAAACAAAGACTTACTATTATCATTTATTGTCTGACTTAAATCTTACAAGCAGTTAGAAAGTAACTCTTTCTTGTATTATATTCCTGGCCCTGTGCTAGGTATCACGAGGCCAAAGTGTCCTCTCATTTACTCTGATTTAACGACAAGTGTAAGTCTATATTAGGGCAGACACTTCAGATTTACATCAAATTTTCAAAGAGCAGAATTTGTCCCTATTCCTTTAGTAAAATCTTAAACACACACTCATCATTCAGAAAGGAATTATATGTGAAAAATTCCAAATACTAAATGGATGCGTGCCTCCAACATAGCTAATGAAAAGCTAAGTAATTATTTGTAACTGAGAGGAGAAGGGTTGTCACTGAAAGAAGTAATAGACCACCCTGTCAAATTTATTTTATCCTCTGTGTTGGGCAATTGTTTTAATCAGCTGAACCTTTATTGACAGAGCTCCGGTAGGAGAAATTTTTCTTTCTTGTCTGCTTAGAGACTCCTACTTGATCTAAAGAGAGAATGCAGTCTGTGGTTTCATGGGCATGCATGAAGACTTCTCTTAATAAGTTACGATCTTTTGACATTTATTCCCTACCTCTCTCCTTCTTGCCTTGATTTGTTTATAATTGTCTGCATCACTCCCAAAACCAGACTAACTCTATAAAATCATAATTTGTAGGCTTGAGCCACACAGCTCCTTGCAGACTCCAGCCTTTCTTGGTTTGATCTCTTTTCAAGTTTTCTGGTCTTTAAGTAAGTGAAAGTATTCAGAGCAAAAAAAGCGAGCAAGTAAATGCTGCAACTTTAGAAATTTTCCTTTACATAAGCCCGGTTTACACCTGTAAACTGCAAGGGTGGAGGGTCACTCCGGGTTTGTTCAGCACCTAGGAGAATTAATCCTCCCCCCAGTCTCACTTGTGGCCTTTAGTCTGTATGAGAATACAAGTGGTGTCACACATCATAATGACTACCAGCTTGCTTTCCTGCTGTTAGATGTGCCTTTAGTTCTGCTGGCCTCTACCTCTGAATTTCCTGCAACACAGTAACCTTGAGCTTGGCCAGCAAGGGCTGGAGGTCATTGTAGATCTGAACTAGGGAAGTTTCCTCAACAACAATAGGAGAAATCACATGCCCAAGCCCCCACCGTGAGTTTGTCAATGCAGCAGCACAGCACTATGCCAATGGAAAATGGGGTAGGTCTCACACAGTCAGCTGTTCGGGCTTTATAGCCAGCCACAGGGCAATTCCATGCTCACAGCAACCTTTGAGGCAGAGAGGCACACCGGAACTGTGAGTCGTGGGACCGTTTTCCAGCTCAGAGGCCCAGATGCGCACTGCAGTCACATCCTGGTTGCTTGACAGGATACAGCCTGGATGTGTAATGGTCTGCCTTCTCTTCCCTGCCATGCTTCCAGCTTTCCATTCAAAAGAAAACTGGGCCTGAGGGCAGGGGAGTGGGTGTTGTGGTGGACTACTGGTTTAGACAGCCATAGTGTGTCTTACAGTTCACCTCAGACTAATAACAACACATTGCAAAGCTTGGCCTGGCACAGTAGAATCGCTGTGGGATGGGCTGTTGCCAACTTCTGAGCACCTGGGACATGCAGACTTGGACTACGGTGGTGCTTGTGAACCAAATTTCCTTCCCCAGAGAACCACCACGAAGCAACTTCAAGCACCATTTGTTTTACAGCTACTTTTACACTACCAGCAGGGATGAGTTAAGGTGTAATTATTTTGGGAGAGAGAGAGAGCTGTTTGGGCCAGTACTGACTGATCTGGATGCCTAGTTCTAGGACTTAAGTGGGTCTCTGTACAAATGCCTAATCAGTTTCAAAATACGAAACAACTTAATGTTTCCTTCTCAATTGGCCATAGCTTTATTTTTGCCCCTGTTAACCCAGAATCACATCTTGGCAGCTTGAGTTCATTTATCTTTGAACTGATGGGCCACAGCTGTATGAACTTGGCTGAGGGTAGGTGAAAGCTGCAGCCTATTTCAAAACATTATCTACTTGATGTAAGCAGAAATAGGAGCTCAAGTGGGCTGTTAGATGTGTGTATTGCTGAATGGTTAGAAGAATTGTGCTGTGAAAATATCTGAAATCAGAAACAGTATCTGGGTTAAGATACAGGTTTTGTGACAGCCAGAGGCTACTAGTTAGAAAGCTAGGTCTGGCAGAAGTCAGTAGCAAAGCTTTCATTGATTTTGCTGGAACAGGATTTCATCTGTGGAGTGCAAATGAGGAGCCAATGGAACAGCAGTAGCAGAAATGGCAGTAAAAGAGTTGTGGTAAAGTTGGGTATGATGCTGGATGTTTTGTGTGGAGAAACAAAATTATAAATCTACAATATGAACTTGATGAGAAAGTTAAAGTGGTCAAGAGGTGGCTACATGCTTTGTTGAAAAGCTGTGAGATAACATCATGGGAGTTGATGAAAGTATGACCTAGGTTCTGGCCATTGGGAGTACCTCTCTCCCAAAGAGAGCTCACAGCTGCTTCACGTTACTGACTAATACGGACTCCTAAGGGGAGAGATGCCTCACAAATTACTTGTTGTGAGAGCACAACAGCATGGTTCAAACTCCCAGAGGACTTCAGGTTACAGTTCTATAACAGTGCTAAAGTCCATTGAACTGATTGCTTAAGCCAGAAGTAACCTTGGCTGATGACTAGCTCCCTTGTATGCTGTAGAAATCCTACCTTGTAAACATCCGTAGACTTCGTACCCACCAAGGCAGCCCCCCTGGTCCCTCAGTAGTAAGAACATCAAGGCACACATTCCTACCCTGTAAGAACTGGTTCGGGAGAAGGCAGCATGCAAGAAATCTTTTTTCTGTTTAAACAGCACATCCTTGGGTGCTATGAACAACTCGTGAATCGTAACATTATCATTTCTCCTCTCCTCCACTGTTCTTAAATGGACATATTCAATGCTAATAGAACTTGAAAGTAGCAAGGGAAGCTTTTGTTTGCACATTTAATAAGTACTTCTCTTTTTGAAGATAATATTTTATAAGGATTCTTTCTGTGCATTTTTCTTATGACTCTAGAGAAGGCCTGGGTAGATAAAGAAATCTATCTCCCTTTTAGGTGCTGGGTTCCAGAAACAGATGTGAATTGTATTCTGTGGCCAATTCATGTTGATTTTTTTATTGTTACAGCAGTTGAGTCAAAAAATAATGGGACTAATGAAGGCAGTTGAGACAGCAAGCCTGTGGAAGTAGGGAGCATGCAAGCAGCAAACGTGAATTTCACTGAACTGAACTGATTTTATACAGCAAAAGCTTGGTAGATAGTACCCTCTTTGTTCCACAAAGAATAATGCACCCCTCTGAGCCTTGCTGTTGCAAGAAGTAAGCAAAATTTGAAGAGATGCCAGCCGTTTAGCCTGGCCTGCTTAATCTTTGTGTGTTTGGAAATCCTGTGGAAGTCAGGGCTCCTCCAGCCCAAGTGGAGACCACAACAAGTATCTGAGCATCTTCTGTGTCCCTGCAGGGAGATCTAGCAGATATGGACACACAAGCCTTTGCCAGCAGAGACAAAGAAGGGCTTTGACCCTCTGTAGAAGCACTAGAACTGTGTCCACTTTAAATGCTGTTTCTGCTGAAAGGCTCTTGGAATTTGGAGCCTTTTGCAGGACCTAAATGCAGGGATCCAGTGAGGCCCTCGCTCTTTTTATTCCCTCTGCCTCTACTGGAGTTCGTCCAGGCTTGTCACAAGCTGGAACTGTCTCTCCTAATTTTGGCGGCAAGAAGGTGGATCTTTTTGGGTAGCCCTCTTGATCTAGTGAAACACAAAATGCAGAGGTGCCTAGGGCTAAGAACAGAGTTTTCATGCTCAAGGAAAATACAAAGTTTCTGGTCTTAGGAACAAACCTGCATGGGAAGGATCTGGAAGTAGCCTGTTGCCCAGTGGTGTGGAAATGTGTGTGGTGGACAGGCTGCACTGAGCATCAGGGGATGCGGCAGCTGCTGTGCCTGGCATGCACACACAGGTGCTATAGAGGCTCCTCTGTGCTCCTCACAGTTCCAGGAACTGGAGGAAAAGCAGCCAGGAGGAGCAAAGAGAACACAGACTGAATAATCAGGAAAAGAAGATAAACTGTTCTGAGTGGCAGCTGGTTTTTAGAGAACAGGCTGTGTAAATACCCCAAGGGCCTTGTGCATCATCCCTGGGAATCTAGTCCCCAGAGAGGGTCTCAGCTGGGTCACCGTGCCACTCCACACTGGAGGTATGTTTACTTCTGCACAGCCTTCAGTGTTTCCTGTGAGAACATTCCCGTGCTCATAACCAATATATGCCGACCTTCTAACAAGCAGTGTTTCCTTTCTGTGTCTATACACATCTGTCCATGCCAGCAAAAGCTTCCAGATAAATTATTTACTGCTCATGCTCTTCTAAGCATGGAAGGCAGAGGTGCAGTCCAATCCAGCTTTTCCCAGCATTGAGTGGGGAGACCAGCCACAAATAACAGGATTCTTCATTTTGTCTTCCATGCATAGGTGACATACGGTGTAGTTTCTCCACCTGTATGTTCTTATACTGGAAGGAGTTTGTAGGAAAAACTTGCCTGAGAAAATTTCCGGCATCGCATGTACTGACAGCCCTACACTGATAGTGTTGCAGTGGTCGGAATGAGTGACTTCTGGAAGAGGAATGCAGCTTGCCAGCACAGTGAAGTTTCGCTGCCTGCTGTTAATGTTGCTTCTGGCTGTAATTGTGCAAACTATTATTCAATGAATATTTAACAAAAGGTATCACCAGTTTGCCTTTCTCATTTACCCTTATGTCCATTTTGTGTCTGCTATGTCCCTTCTTTTTCTTTTCATCCTTTGCCATGTTTCCCTCCCCTCTCTCTGTCCCTCCCCTGGATCTCCATCGACGTGTCTTGTTACGCCCATTCCCTGTAATTCATTTGTACTGGTAGACTTGCCAGTGCTGGAGGCCCACAGCAGTTTTGGCACTGGCTTTGGCATGATCTCCAGTGATCTTGACAAAAGAGCTGACCCCATCCCGGAGCTGTGGGTTTCCTTATGGGGCTTTGCAGAGGCCCCACAGAGCAGGGATGGCCGAAGGGGAGGAACAGCTGAAACGATTTACTATCAGACCGTTGCTTTGTACAAGCTGAGGTTTGGATCAGATGACCAGTGCTGTTGAAGCAGTGCCTAGGTGCTTTCTGGCCCTGCATGGCGCTTGGGCTGTAGTTGTAGCAGAGACAATTGGTCTTGCACCAACCAAATCCTTGGTCGCTCTTCCACTGTCCCTAGGCTGCAGTGCCACCATCCTCTTTCACACTTCTGGTACCTGTCATCACCCAACACCTGGTTCAGCAAAGGAGCTGTCTGACAGAAAACTCCCAGTGACTGATTTACTCTAGGAAATTAATACATAAGAAACCCTTCCTAGCACGGTCTACACCAACGGCCTGTCAAGCATACTGCAGTGCGTTAGGCATGCTGTGCTTACTCCCTGACACAGACAATGTCCCTGCTCTAAGAAACTGTCAGTCTGATTTAGAAATGAAAAATGGCAATAGAGAGTAAGGAAGAAGAGAGATGTCCTTCATGGCAGGGATCTGCCCTGTCTCCAAAGCACACACATTACTTAGTGTTTATTTCATGCAGGGGAAAGGAAATGGAGATTAACTGTTGTCTTCACTCTGCAAGTGAGAGGCAGGTAGTAGAAACAAACCAGAGAGTGGAAAACAAATGTAAAGAAACAGCTTGGACATTCAGAAAAGGAAGCGAAAGGGACTAGGGACTAACGGCATGGTGACTCGTGGGATCTACTGCTGAAATTACTGTCCCACTCCTTAGTTCTCTATCTAAGACCCACACAGTGTCAGTTAAGGACCTGAGTCATCCTCTTGTTTATTGGCTGTTGATGGTGCCCACAGGCTCTAAATGAGAACAGATAATTACTTGCATTTACTGCAGTACCAGGGAACTTCTGCAGCGGATCAGAATCTAATTGTTCTAGGAATAATACAAACAGAAAACACTGAAGCACAGAAAAAGCAAAGTCCCTTTCAGTCTAAGTAGATGAAAGAAAGAGCTGGAAAGCATTATCACCTCCTTTTCATGGATAGGAACTAGAGCATTAAGAGATCAAATAACCTGCCCAAAGTCATAGAAAGGGTGAGCCAGGAAGTGAACCCAATCCGTCATGAGCCCTCGCTTGCAATCCCATCTCTTTGCATAAGAACTCTACTCCACCTGTGTAGGGAATGTGGTCACTTAGCTAACAGGCAGTAGTCTGAAAGGGGCATAGATCTCCCATTTTAGGATACAAGTTAGTTTTAATAAGGTATAAGAACTAAACTTTGGAATTTCTGTAAGAACTGCTGCTGCTAATGACTGGCTACTTAATTCCATGGACCCATAAGAAGGACTCAATCAGATTATCTCTATGTTTATACTCACTTGCATCTGTGACTTGCCTAAATCTAACAACTTACAGGAGGTGCAATAACCACCTAAATGCTAAGGACATTGTTTTGGAACAGGAAAACCAGAGAACTAAAGACTTGGAACAAAAATCTGGTTTGTGCTATCCTATCTATTTTCAATGGAGATTGTCCTGAATATCCTCTTGAAGAAATCCCATCTGGAAGCTGCTGGGGAATGAAAAAGACAGCTTGTTTTTCCACGGGCTGAAGTGGTTGCAGCCACTTCTTGTGTTGCAGGTGGGCAGCGGGCACGCAGCTGGTGGCTCCTGTGAGCCCATCAGTTTGCCACTGTCATCACAGCTGCTGGAGATCCATTCCTGTATCCTGCCCTCTGTAAACAGCAGCTCATAACCACAGAGCACCAAGTGTCTCTGGTCCAGCATCAGCTCAGGGAGCCAGAGAGCTGCTTGCTGAAAGCTGCCTTCTGTTTGCTTGCAGACGTGTCAATATTTACTGAGTGAGGCTCCACTTTTGCCCAGCTGGAGCATGACAGCTTTGCCACTCTTGCACTCAGTGGCCCTATCTCCCAGCATTAACATCAGGAGGTGATGAGTGACCAGGCTGGCCTGATAAATGAGAAGAGATCTGCAAACAGAGAAGAGCAAACACTTCCTGGGGGGCTCAGGACATCTGCTGAGAAAGGTGTTCTTTTTTGCAAGGATCAGGTAGCATATGCTGTTGTATCAGGAGAGACACAGAAAGGTGCTGTTGGTGGTGTTGGGTGCTGGGGAAGTCCCATCTGTGAGCAGGGGTACGCAGTGAGCTATTAAGGTGGCCCTGCAGGGAAGGCACGGTGCACTCTCAGAGCTGTAGCCGTGTCGCTGGGCTTTCAGCATAGCCCTGTGAGCACAGAAGCCTGGAGCGTGCAGCAAGGAGAGGGGACAGACAGTCCAAGAGGTGCACCGGCAAGGTTGACCCCCTCTCCTGTTTCTGACTATATAGGAGATGGGGAAGGCAGGACACAGGACACACTTGCAGGAAAAGCTGCAAGGCAATTTAAGGAAAAAAAAAATAATGCTGGAAGGCAATGAGCTCCACTGCACGGTTACAGCTGCAGTTCCTCAGTTACCAAACATGTATGAGTGAGCCATTACATGCAAATAAAAATCAAGAGGCCAGTTTCACCCATTAAGTCTTCAAGCTTAATTCTCTGGGATTTCACAGCTATTTGCAGATACTGTAGTGGTGGGCACATTACAATTAATTGTTAGAATTTGGCTGGAGCTTGCTGGCATGTTCTGCTCTGCATTAGGCGGACAATAGCTCCCAGTGGTGGGTACTGGCAGAAGTAAGTGATCACTAAACAGTGGAAAGGGCTTAGAAATATTGAGGGAGAATATTTAAAAAAAGAATAAACTGTTCAATTTGGGCTGTTTCTTCTTGGTTCATCCCTCTAGGGAAAAAAAATTAAATGACTGAAGACTGGGCCTTTTTGTACTAAGTGACACAGGAGCACAAGTTCCTCAGAAGTTGGCTGACGCACCTTTAAACATCTATTAGAGATGTCAGTGTGGGTGGCAGCATTTCTGTGCAGATTCAGAAAAAAAAGAGAGGCTGGGCAAGGAGGATATGAGGAGAGGGAGTCCAGCCATTATATGAGTAAGTGGTGGCTTGATACAGCAGAGCGCAGAGTAAGGGAGGCAGGGATAGAGAGAGTATTGAAAGGAAGGCTACGGACAATGAAAGGAAGGCAGGAAAAAGATACAAAAATGGGGAATAATGTGGCTTATGCACTAAGTGAAAAAAATGAGTTTTGGCAGCTGAACTGTGTATAGAATCAGGCAGTGTCAGTAACCCATTCTGGCTTTTCTGATGGGCAAGCTTTGCACCACGGGAGGTTTAACCTGGTTTGGGACTAATGATCCAGTGGTTCAGATCTCCTTTCTCATTATGGATTGGATGGTTCACCTCAGCAGGGCCCAGCATTCCACAGTTAAATGCTCATGCCTTATGATGACAAGGATTCATTTAAATGAATTTTTACAGAAAGGGCACCCCATGAAACAAGCTGCCACAGCAGAAAAGGGTACCCGCAGTGCCATACTTGGTACTGTCCTCTGAAGAGCAATGCAAGACTGCAAAGATCCCAGCCTTGCTACCCTGAGCTAGCAGAGCCTGAGTCAGACAGCAGCTGCCCAGGGCTGCCTCCCAGGAGTAGGGTGGGCAAGATCAGCCAACATCTGTTCCCCTTTAATCTCTTGTTCCTTTACGTTTTGCTGTAGCACTTTTGTGTGTAATGAAATGAATTGCATGCTCTGGCACATCCCCAGCCACTCTCCTGGACAGTGGTTCCTCCGGCACGCAGTGCTGCTGGGAGTGAAGAGCTCTCGGAGGCTGGGATGCGTCAGGAGACAGCGCAGGCTACAGACTCAAGTGTGTTCATGATGGCCCAGCTCCTCCTGCCCCACCAGATCCAGCAGGAGTCCCAGGGCTTACCAGACCCCATGAGGAAGAGGCTGAACTGTGTAAGTCAGCTCCCCTTCATGTCACGGCTTCCAGCTGTTTTGATTACAAGGGGTTTGTGTCAGGACAACCTCCAGGGCTTCCTTTCACTCACACCCCATTATGCAGTTAGTGTCTGCGCCTGCAGGGTCTGCTCGCCTGGAGCTACTGACACTTTTAACCTCATGCTTATGCATTGAACTGAACATACTCAGTTGTGTTAGGAGAAATGGAAAGAGGGGAATAATATACTAACAGTCTTCCACAAAGGTCTTGCTTCCACCGCTACCTCCAGAAGTTCACTGTGACCCTGGGAAGGGAGCCAAAGACATTCTCCCGCTGAGAAAAGCAGTCACAGATACTCTGTGGCATCTTTCTCCATTTAACCCCCTGCTGAAGGAACTCACAAAGCAGCATCCAGGGCAGCAGCCTGGAGTGTGAAGGCTTGTGATACAAAGGATTTAGACAGACTTCAGGAGGGGAGGTGCTTTTCTCTGCAAAGAATGTATGAAACTCTAGATAACTTCCTTCTGCCTTGGTGTTTGATGGTGTCCTGCAACTCCTGCAGGTCAGGAAGCATAGGAGGATAGTATTAACTGTCTTCCACCTCTGGGCCTTTCAAAACATGAGGGCCAGGATCCATGCAAATGCCTGTCATCCAGGAAATCACCAGCCAGAGGAACGTACACAGAACTGAACTTAGCTGAAGCAGTGAGGCACCAGCTTCTGCACGACAGCGTGCCGCACTCAGAAGCAGTAATGATGGCAATATTGCGCATGGAAGAGCAGTTCAGATGGAAAAGGGATGTCAGGAATACACAATGGGACAGATAATGGAGGCTAGCAACCCCAGAGCAGCTCCAAAGGATTGTGAAATGACCCTTTTCCATGTCCAGCTGTAAGACAAACTGGCTGGGTCTATATTCCCAAAACTCAGAGCAAGGGAGGATGAATGAAGCATGAGGCCTCCAAGCCTAAGAGGAAATCTGCTCTTTCAGATTTCCTAGACCAACATAATTTCACACTGGCAAGTGTCTTTGCTTTGGTGGACACATTCTCCTCCTCTTGAAGTCAAAAAGGGGTAGTGTGGGACAACAGCACTCTGCAGCTAAAGTAAAAGAGTGAAAAAACACCTGGAAAGCTGTGCTGCTGCCCTCCTGTGCTGATTCTGGCTGGGATAGGGTTAATTTTCTTCATAGTAGCTAGCATGGGCTATGTTTTGTATTTGTGCTGAAAACAGTGTTGACAATACAGAGGTGTGTTCGTTACTGCTGAGCAGGGCGTACACAGCGTCAGGGGCTGTTCCGCTCCTCACACTGCTCCACCAGCGAGCAGGCTGGGAGTGCACAAGAAGCTGGGGGGGGACGCAGGCAGGACAGTTGACCCCAACTGGCCAAAGGGATACTCCATACCGTGTGACATCATGCTCAGCATGTAAAGCTGGGGGAAGAAGAAGGAAGGGGGGATGTTTGGAGTTATGGCATTTATCTTCCCAAGTAGCCATTACGGGTGATGGAGCCCAGCTTTCCTGGGGATGGCCGAACACCTGCCTGCGGTGGGAACTGGTGAATGAATTCCTTGGCTTGCTTTGCCTGCGTGTGTGGCTTTTGCTTCACCTGTTAAGCTGTCTTTATATCAGGCCACGAGTTTTCTCACTTTTACTCTTCCAATTCTCTCTCCCATCCTGATGCCGGGAGAGTGAGCGAGCAGCTGTGTGGGGCTGAGCTGCCAGCAGAGGTTAAACCACGGCACCTGCTCATGCGTCCAAGAGGCAGGAGCCAGCAATGGCCGTGACCTGTTGGTGATGCACCAGTGGATATTTGGACACCTTTTCCTGTCCCCATCTCTGTGCTAGAGGGAGGATTCTGGACTTTCTCACACCTCCTCCCTCAGGGTCTGTGCAGCAGGGGGGTTGTTATGGCTGGGGAGCACATACAGGTGTGGAAGCTATTGCTGTTCCACAGGTCATTGTTCAAGGACGCGATCCTTTTTTTTCTTTCAGCCTCACAACAGCTTTATTTTCCAGAAGCCCTGAAAACAGGATATGATGAAATCAAACGAACCTCACTGACTGCTTCTCCCAGGAAAACAGCCTATGGGCAAGGACCCTACAAAGCCAGGAAGGAACTGCCAGGAAAAAACAAAACAGTCTCCTAGCAGTGACTTCCCCTCCAGCTAGGGAAGCCTCTGCCATGTCTTCCATAACAAAATAGTTTGTATCTCCCTCTTCATGTCACTGCACAGGTCAGGTACTTGAATGCATTGCCAGATACCCTTTGTATGTTGCTTTGCAACAGTGGAACCTATGAGTAGAAGATACTAGAAACCAACATGGCACCATAAGCACTTCAGTACTGGTCTCCTTTCCCCTTCTCATCCTCAACTCAGACATACCCCGTTTGGGAGCCTGCAGAGGGTGCTGGTAAAGAACAGATAGGGCTTTATGTTGCCACAAAAGCCATGAGTTAGTGCCCTCTATTGGAAAATCACTTTTTTTTTTTCCTAACATCTTCTCACTTTGCAGGATAGGGACCTGTCTTACGGGTTTATGTGCTCCGCCGGCTCCCAGCTGCTGTGCCATGGAGGCAGGAAAGCCTTTGAGGCACAGAGCTGCCCGCACCAACTACCCAGAAGACAGAAAGAGAAATTTGTCCTCTTTCCTGGGAACCAGTGGTTCTCAAAACAAATGAACACTCGCTTGGTTTGCTTTTGCTTAAACAGAGATCCAGGCTTGAATCAGAATTAGTCAAAGCAAAAGCTGTTTGCTCTTTGATCATTAATCTTTAACAGGAACCTGAAAACAGTGGATGGTAGGGATAATGCTCTAGCAGAGATGGTGCATTAGTCTGCCTCCAGGGTCTGAGATAGGCTGATGTATTTGAGTGTTAACTCCTCGATCTCAGGGAAAAATATTGCTGCAGACTGTAGGAAAAGGATCTGGTTAGCCATATTTACAAATAAGCCTTCTAAGAGGAGACAATAGATTTGCCAATCTTTTTTTTTTTTTTTTTTTTTTTTTTTTTAAAGGCCTGTCATCATTGGTGCAGTTCAGTCCTATAATGGGACTGTTAGAAGAATTAGGATTTTCTTTCTTAAGTAGGGGATCTGTGAAGGGAAGGAGGAGTTGCTGTCTTTTATTGCTTTCCGTTTGGAGTAGTTACTTGAGCTTGGTTTGCTTCCCAAATTTTCAGGCTCCATCACACTTAGGGCATGCCTACCACAGCATCAGTGTTTAACTGCAGCGTAGCAACTGTATTTAAACTCTTAACAAGGATGAAGTAACAGCAAGACAGACTTCAGGAAGGCCAGTCAAGTCTAGTCAGGGGCTTGAGCAAGCTTGTTAGACCACACTGCAGCTGGCATCCCAATGACTTGGAGCTCGATGAGTCTGCTGGTGTAGCATTCCCTTCTCCAATTGCATTTTAAATAAGATCTTGTGGATCCTTCTGCAAAGTCCTGATGTATAACAGGGCACTCCACATACTGGACAGGTCCAGAACTGCTCCTTTTCCAGGGCTCTCCAGTGGCCCCAGATCACCCTGAAGTTTTTGGCTCTGTGCTTTTTAAGCAAATGAAACCCAAACCCATGCAGGGAGCTCTGCACAAAAAGCTCATTTTCATGCTGGCATGTTCCAGGGCCTGGTGTGGTCCCATCACTGGCTAAAGGAGGTAGATGGAGGGACAGAAAGGGAAGAAAAGGAGAGCCTGATATGGGGAGGTTTGAATTTGAGTGCCAGGTGGGTGATTGACAGCTGGCAGAGGGAAAAGTAGGGGAAGAGATGTCTCTCAGCTATACCAGTGTCCCTCAGACCTCACCAGCAAGGGATACTGAGAGGGGAACAGAGCAGGAAAGCTGGTGCGGTAAGAGTTAGTAACTGCAAAACCTGCACAAAAACACCCACTTGGTGCCACAAGGGAGAAGGATATGGCAGAAGTACGGGCTGGGCTTGGACGAGCAGACAGGAGGTGCCACCCCTGTACTGCCCTGGTTTGTCACACTTGCTTTACTGAGCACTGCTAACCTGGGCAGGCTGGCACCTCCTACCAAATGATGGGTCATGCCTCTGTCTTAGCACCATTTCCTCGTGTTGTGCTTACAGGAACACCCAGAGCCTCCCCTCCCCCTGAACACTGCATTAAGCTTTTCCCTTCCCGAGCAAAGAACGGATACTAACCTATGCCCAAGTGCCACAGCTTTAGCTCTGCAGCTTAGCTCTGCCTTCAGCCCTGGCACAGCATGATCCTGCCGACTATGTATGTTCTCAGGTTGCTAAAGCCGCTCTTTGAAGAGGCTCAGGCAGCACCAGGGCTTGCAGTGTCACAGCTCTGCTAGCTTGCCCAGTGCATCCAGCTCACCCTGCCTTATCCCTCTCAGCCCCTTGCTGTGACTCCTTGTGCCTCCCTCCCACCTGGTCAGGCAGCTGGGGAGGGCTGCTTGCCCCGAGGAGGGACCAGGCTGGACGACTTCCATCATGGCCATCCTGTGGACCATTGGAGGTGCTCAGCTGTGTGCACGCTGCACAGTGCCCAGTTCCCAGTCCCCTTGGGTCCCTCCAGCAAAGCCCTTCCAGCCCACAGCTTGCTCCTGGTTCACCTGGACACCTCATCAGCCACTGCCATGAGGCTCTGCCAGTGCTGTGCCATGGTACACAAACCCATGCAGTGAAGAAGCCAAACCTGGACTGCAGGGCAGGCAGGACTTCTCTGTCTCCTCTCTAGACCTCTCTGCACACGTAGGTGGCATTTCACATCGATACTATAAATTCAGCGCTCCCTTCCACTCCGTGTTCTAAGCACCAGCTCAGCGTTTGCACAGGGCAGGATGCCTCCACTACCCTCTCCACCAGAAAAATAATTGTCCAGAATCAGAGCATATGGTGATGTGTCCCACTGGCTGCCTCCAACCACTGTCATGCCTGATCAAGGGCCCCAACACCTGCCTCCTTGGAAAGGCATGAGAAGGTGAAGTATCCCTGTCCTGAAATCAGTATTGCTCTAGAGCACCCCCACAAATACGTCGCAGGCTGGCAAAGAAGATCCTTCTTGGGGCCATATGTATTTTGAAAGTTGTGGATGGGGGAGAACAGCTTGGATTTCTTGGGACTTTCTTGAAGGAATGACTTCTCTTTTGTAAATCATTTCTTACTTCATGGTATCCCTATCTTCCTGCCCACCCAACAGTGGTCTGCTTTACTCACTAGTCATCTCCTGACTGTCACGTAGGCTGTGAGCTGATCTCCATGAGCAAGGGTCTGTGCTGCTGGCCCGCACTGTCCTCACCCTGATCTTTCATTAGAGAGTCAGAATATGAATACTTCCAATTCACAACCCAGTATCTCACAGGTAGGAAAAATGTAAGAGGAAGAGCAGGCACATTTTCCTTGCCTCATTTCCACCAGTTACTGGTAGTTCTATCTCCCTTTATTACGCTAAATAATTTCTCTTCACTCTTCAAATATTTGAAGGCCAGGATCCTGCTCCTAGTCAGTCATCCCTTAGGCAAACTAGATTTTGCTTTTGTAACGTTTTTTCTGCATAGTAGCTCCAGCCTCCTAATCATCTTTGTTGCTGTTCTTTGAGCTGTTTCCCAGTCATCACAATTTTTCTGGTAATGGGGTTACTCAAAGTGAGCGCAATATTCCAGGCACAGGAACCCTGTGTGTCCCGTTGCATCTGTGATGTTGCCCTCAGGTGGTTACTCCAGAGAGAAGATGCAGCTTTAAAGAAACCATCCAGTGTCTTCAGGACAGAGATTTGCAACCGCATGAGAGCTGTGGAATGGATAACTCTGCACTCTTTTAAGTGATGCCTTTGTGCCAGAAACCAGGATTACATTGGCTTTTTCTGGCTCTCCATCCTGAGCTCTAACTCTCCATGTTTAAAGTGTGTTTCACCATGTGGATGCTGCTGTGCTTAAAGAGCAGCAGGAATCATCTCAGCTTCAGTGAGCCACACAAACCTGAATGGAAATCCTAAAACAAGAGGCACAAGAACTGACGGATTTTCACCATCACCAACTTTATTAATACTAATTTTATGATTACAGCTACTTGCCTTGGTGACATTTTTCAGCAATTCTTTTTATCTCAGAATTCTATGCATCATAAAATTACATTTCCTTTCTTTATTACATCAGGTGTTGTGTAACTCCCAGATTATAATCCATGTCAACTCATGAAGGGTGTTCAGCAGGTGACAAGAGACTTTATTAAAGGTCAAATTAGATATTCATTATGTTAGTCTCTCCCAACTCAACTCTTCATAAAGCTAAACTGTCCTGCTCACTCATTCCCTTCTCCTGTTACAGCCTCCACTGTCCCAGTGATTATGGTGCCAGGTTTTTTCTGCCTTTTCTATTCCTCTCTGCCCTTTTGTTATGGAAGTGACCCTACTTAACACTGATTTCAAAGTGGGGATGCATAGCTGATTTATTTTGGAATTGTTACGGTGATATATACATTCCTGACCTATTTAATACACGACATCTTATTTTGGCTTTGCTTTGCTCTGCACTGAGTTTTCTCTCTCAGCACTGTGCTGTCCACAGAGGTGCCTGGAGTTTTTCCCTGAAATCAGCTCTAACTCAGAATATTTCATTTAAATATTAGGTCAGTGAAATATTTTTTCCAGCTTCCCTTAACTTATATTGGCACACAGAGAGCTCCATCTGCAATCACTTTGTGCCACTTACCCAACTTTTGGTTCATTCCTGCTCCCACTGAAGGCAAATGCCAAAACATGAATTAGATTTCAGAGCAGCAGCCTTTACTAGGGCCTTTTGAAGTTTTTCCCAGTCGTTCTCTATCTTACATAGATTTGGCTGCCTCACTAAACACTTCATCCTCTGGATGTGGTGCAAAAGCAAGCGGTGGTCTCGTCAATGGCGCTGAAGATTTCACCATTAAAACCAAATGAGCTGGACTCGATCATTCTTGGCTACCATATGTCTCAGCACTGATCATGGGGGATGTTCCTTCTGTGAGCCTTGCAACTCCTCTCACTGCAACACTGCTAAAAAATAGGTGCTTTCTCCTATGTTTTCTTTCACAACTTCATTTTTGTTCCTTGCTTCCTGCAGAACCAGTGCTGGTGCAATCACTGGGTATGTCTATAGATGTGTCCTCTCAGTAACTTTTTGATCTGTTTGCTGATTTCACCAACTTTGGCAAGCAGACATTTCAAAATTAGTTCTGAAAGGTGTTTCTACACATTTCATGAAAAGTGATTTCTTTGGAAGTGCAGGGGTGATTTTATAAACATACCTAAAGGAAACAAAATCTTAGAACAATTCAATTGTTAGAAAGTTTTTGTGTTTGTACTTGCAAAATACAAATTCTTTGTATTTGCAAATAGTAGCTGTATTTTGCAAATACATGTAGGAAACAAGGCTTCATTAGTTACACTGCTTGTGGAACTGCTTATTAATCTTAGGCAAGGATTAATCCTGCAGCTGTTGCTGCCCAGTTTTCTTAACAGCCACTTGCAAAGGGCTTTATCCTTGTACCTTTGGGAAGGGCCAGTCAGTTACGTATCTGGGATTTTGCTTAGAGAAGTCTTTCCAAGAATGCTGAAAAGCTGGAGGAGAAAAAAAAATTACACTTACAGATTTGTTGATAGAATCTTGTTTACCATATTCAGACCAATATCTTAAAATACAATACCTAATTATTTTCCCAATTGTATTTGTGGGTCCTGATATAATGCTCAAGGTCCATAGTGCTGCTTTCTTTAGGTGAGATATCTGCAGTGCTGTTATTACATTATACTCAAACGTCCCTCGTTTTCCAGACTAGATGTTTTTAATGAAAAATGAAAATCATATCCTTATGTCAGAAGTTCAGCTGATTCAGTCTTCATTCTCTTAATGCCTCTGGACCTGATGAGTCTCCTCATATTACTGTTGTTGTTGTTATACAATGTAGGCATAACAACTAATAATGGACAGTAGGAAAAACCATAGAGAAATAAATAATTTGGGAAGAAGGCCACAAATACTTCCAAACAGCTAACACAGTTCCCCAAAAGGGAGGTAATAACGCACAGGATCATTGCAGAAAACTCTCCAAAATTTCCAGTGAACTGAATACATCATGAGACCAACGTCTCAAAAACAGATCTCTTCTTGCATGTTTCTTCAGGCCTGCAAAGGGGAGCTCACACACTCCAGCAGCCCTTCAGCTGCCTGCCATACCGACTGTGGGAGCTCCGTGAGTGCCTAATGCTCAGCTGATGGCACTGCAAAACCCATGCTTAGATTTGGGCTTCGCCCTTTCCCTCCGAAGCCCTTCGTTGTAAGAGCTAGTTTCAGGAAGGTGGCTGTGCAGAGCTCCAGCAGAGCGGTGGGACAGAGACAACCCGCCCCACTCTGCAACACAGCTACCCCTCGCAGCCACTGAGCACTCATGCCCACCGAAAGCAAGAACAGGAGTTTTCCAGGGTAAGGATGGAGAAAAGCAGCTTGGGATCTGGCCTGTTGTAATAGCTGCTGTTACAGGATCCTCAGCAGCAATCATTGTTATTGAGAAGGATGGAGATCGTTCTCTAGCATTTCTTTCTGCCTCAGCCAAATACTTGCTGTTAACTGATTTTTTAGAGATTTTTTGTTAAACTAAATACATCATTGAGTATAGACCCTCTACACATACTAATTTATATGCAGCCCTTTGTTGAAGATAAGGCCTTTGTTTCTGCCACCAATGCTTCTTCACTACATTAATGACAAATCACCCAGCATATTCTTTTCCATAAGACATTTATATCTATATTGTCCTACAAATCTTAAGACTAGTCCCTCTCTCAAGTACCTTTGGTCAGCTGCATCCTTTTTTTAAAAAAATGATTCTTGCTTTCTTTGCAAGATGATAATTTTACATGGCTTGGAGCAATGGTTGCAGGAGATATGCAATGCAATCCTAAGATTGTAAAACAACAAAAATGGGATAACTGAGCAGAGTTGAAAGTTATATCTGTACTGATTGTATGAAGTTCCCTTCTGTATAAGAAATTCCTCACGTCTGCTGGGCACCTGGGTTAGCTAAGCCAAGCCTGCAAGCCTCCACCACACTCACCTACCAAAACTCCACAGTGTGTCCAAGCCCAAAAGGGCTATCCTTCACATTACGTTCCAGGATTAACACTCCTAGCATGCAGTACAGCAGTACCCATATCCTAGAGCACAGAAAGGTCTTGTACACCCGACTTTCAGTCCATGGCCTGGCACACATGCAGGAGCTATCACATTTTGTGCATCCAGGCTCTGAGCACAAGCTTCCAGAGCCTGCTGCCTGCCTCCCATCACCAATATCCCCAAGATTATCCCTGGGGTATCAGTGACCTAAATACACTGGTTTGGATTTGAAAGTTGCTTTTGTTTTTAATGTTGCTGAGTCTCTAAAACCAGCACGCGTAACAAACTGCCTATTTCCAAGCAGCGGTTGTGTAATTTTGCTCCCCACCCCCAGAGATGTTGCCTGCCATTCATTTAATGGGCTCAGTTTCACTAGGAAGTGCCTGGAGGAACCTCTTAGCTCCCTAATTAGCAACAGAAGGGGCCAGTCCTTGCCGGAGGTAGCAGTGAAACATTTGTGAGGTCTTCCGATAATAAGGGAGACAGAGAAGGGGCCATTTCCAGCTGGGAAAACAGTAACTTCTCTTCAGCATACAGTGCAGAGCAGAGGACTAAAGAGATGTTAGGGGGAAGGTATATTCAGCAATGAGAATGGGCTTTCTGCGCAAGAAAGGAGCATTTGTGGAGGGGGAGGAAGAGGTTGGAGAGATTGTCCTGGGCTCTCCCAAGCTGTTCATTGCTCCTGCAATCCGACTTTTATGTAATATACCATGGAGCAGCACAGAGGCCTCATGGACTGGCTACCGGTGAGGGCAGGAGCAAGGTGTTGCTGCCGTCGGCTCTCAGATGTTTGAGCTGGCTCTTGTTAGTAAGATTGAGGAATTAACAGCTTGGAGGTGCTTAGGAGCTCAGTGTTTCCTCCAGGGACGGGATCACTGAGGCTGAGCACAGAGCCTGCCATTCAGTGCCAGAGTCGACTTTGGTACCAAACAAATCTCCCACCAACCAGCTGAATGTCCTGAGACCTCACTGGAAAGGTGGAAACTTTGCTTGTCCATTGCAAGTAGGGCAATGTGCTGGGGGCTTTCCCTTAACCCCAAGGACACAGCCACACGTGGTAAGATCTCCAGTTTTCCCCATCTAATCCCATCTCTGGGCATGGCTTTTTTCATACAATACCAGTTGGAAAGAGTTGCATGTGCATGGACAGTCCCAGCTTGGACCTGTTGGACCATGGGGACCATTTTCCTTCAGAAGTCATGCAGGGAAATACAGCATTCAGTGTCTTTGGCCTGTAGGAGCAAAGATCCGGCATAACACATGAAATCCTTGTTAGCCTTAGGACCTTCCTTAAAAGCAAAGGAAGAACATAACGTTCAAAGACAGAGTGATGCCATGGGGCAAGCAGGGTTTCGGGAACCTGGAAGAGCACAGGAGAGATCTGAAGCTTCCAGTTGTCCTGCCCTGCAACATCACTGGCCAGCAGCTCACTGGTAGTGGCCACCGACCAGAAAAAAAGAAGAGAGCTGGTCCCTGGTATAAGTCAGGAGACCATATTCACAAAGATCCCCTGTTAATGAGCACCATTTGCTTTCTAGTAATGCTTAAGACAGTGAACCTGATCTTGTGCATGCAAAAGGAAAATTACGCAGCAATGCCTTCATGCTGTAAGATGATGGCTTGATGATCTTAAAAGGTCTTTTCCAACCTCAACAATTCCATGAATCTATGATTCTGTGAAGGGCAGTGCATTACAGTTGGGGCCATAAATCCCAGCAAGGGCCTTGCAACGGCTCCAAAGGTCAGAATAATCATTTCCAAGTTGCCACAGCATCTCAAGCTATAAAAGAGCTGCGTTCAAAGGTTTTGTGCTCCATTCTTACCCCTGTTCAATAGCCCATTTCATAATGAGAAGTCACCAGCTTTCCTCCCTGTGTTTCAGGTTTCAGTATTAATGGCATTGATGAGGCTTGGATTGTGATTACGTGAAACTGGCAACGAGAAACACATAAAGTCCAAAATAGAAAAAAGCCCAAATATACACAAAAAAAGTGTTATTACTGGTGCTGCGAGCTCCTCTTTCCCACAAGAGGGCACCCAGTGTTTGCAGAACTACTGCTTGGCCTTTGGGTGCTTTCTCCAGCAGCAGGTCACACTGTACCAGCAGTAGCGAACGGGTCTGGGAGAGCTGGCAGGTTGTGTTGTGTTTGGCTCCTCCTGCTTGTATCCAGCTGTTAAACCAGCTGAAAAAATACATTACGGTAACATTTCCATGTCTGTATTTTCTATCATTGCTGCAGGGGTGATCCTGCAGATCAGTGACAAGAGCAAGAGCAAAGCATAGGAAACAAGCTTTCTGTTAGTATGTGATTTGTGCAATGGGAACATATGAAATCCCTTTATAAAATGATGCCTGTCGCACAGGGACTGTGGGAAGTTTAGACATTTGGAAGTTTAGACAGAGGTGCAATAGTGAGATTCAGTGTATCAAATTTTATTCTCTCTCCTTTTGGGTTGGTTTGTTTTTTTTTTTTCCCATGCCAGAGTAGCAGCTGAACCAGCAAAAGCACAGCACTGGGACAGAGGCAGAATTTTTTCTAATAGTGCTCCGAAGGGGCTTTTTAAAAATGGGTTTGCTAAGACTTCTGTCATTAAGAATAAGGGATCCTGCCCCAATGCAGGGAGATGCTCTGAGACATTTTTGCAGGTCCTTTCCTGTGGGATTCCCCTTTCCATTTATGAGACATGCATCAAAATCTCGTGGGAGGCAGCCTTGCTGTCTCCAGCAAGCAGTTTCTGCCTGAATTTGTGCATTTTGGCCTCGAGAGGTTGTAAGAGAGGAGGGGAAAAACCCCTTGCTTTCCACTGCTGCTGCATCCCAGGACGGAATTTCCTCTGGGAACCCGTTGATCTCTGCTCACCAGCACTCACACAAAACTCCTGCACATCCCCTGCATTTCAGTAGACGGGATCCTGGCATCCCAGCTGTTCCAGATTTATCGGGGGTGAAGGTGGCGGTGAGGTGTTGCCTTTTAGCCCCAGGGTATTAGTGGCCTTGGTGTGTCACCTTGTATCTTAAGTAAAAGCCATTCTGACTTTCCCAAGCTTTTTATACAGAAAGCAGCAACTTCTGTCTTTTCTTTGTAGCTGTAACTAGCTCTGCTGGCTCTTCTCCCACATTCCTGGTATAGATAAATTCACTCACAGCTGTTTAAGCCAGTCCTTCCTCCACCAGCCTTTATGCTTTTTCCCAGTGCTAAGTAAGAAACAGAATTTCCTCGAGGTCTCTTTTGTCTACTGATGACATCACAGCCTGCAGTACCTCAACCTGGCTCTTTACAGGGTCCTCAGCTACCTTCCACATGGGTTGTAGTTCTTTCCCCTTGTTGCTAATAATTCTCTTGTCTGCTGACTATAGTCCCTCTGCAATCAGGGATATCATCTTCCAAGAGGCCTCAAAAGAGCTGGTTTTGTTTGGGAAATAGAACCTTAAAGCTAAGTAATCCCAGACGGATGTAACCAGAAATAGCTGTGGTGTAGCAATAAACTGAACTTTGACCAAATGAAGGATTTACAAGCTTTTCTTCCTGATGACTCTTTTTTGATGGCACAGTGGCTGCATATGAAGTCACGGTATGAGACCTAACCATCACAGAGCTCACTGGTGATGGTACTTCGCTTAGAGCGTTGCATGGAGATAGGAATCATTTTCTCTCACAGTAAGATGTAGTTATTCCTGGACTGAAGGACAGCAAGGACACAATTTAGGAAAGAGAAGCCTTTACCTAGTAAGATTTTACTAACCATGAAGGAAATGAAGTCTAAAAATGAGCTAAAACAAAGCATTGATTTCTGTGGAAAATGAAAAGCAACTTTTCCTTTTTTGTTTGGGCTGCTGCCGATCACAGGTGCACATGGAATAGAGCCACACGATGCACAGGTCAGAAGGGGCACATGGAGGTCAGCTCATCGCAGCTTCTGCTCAGAGCAGGTTCAGGTAGATCAGGTTGCTCAGTGCCTTGTTCCTGTCAAATTTTGATTGCCTCTAAGGATGGAGATCCCACATCCTCTCTGGGCCCCTGTCCCAGTGTCTGAATACCTCCATGGTGAACTAATTTTTCCTCACATCTAACCAGAATTTCCCTTCTTGCAATTTGCGTCCATTGCCTTTTGTTCTTGGTCCATTTTTCCTACACTCTCCACTAGGTAGATGCAGACAGCAGTAAGACCCCACCGTTTGCCTTCTCTCCTCCAGGCTGAACAAGCCCAGGTCTCTCTGTCTCTCCTGGTACACCACATGGCTCCAGCCCCCCAGCAGCCTGGTGGCCCTGACCACCGAGGGTGGGCAGCCTCACTCCAGCCCTTCCTCTGCCAGCAAGGCCAGCACTGGACATGGCACTCCAGATGTGGCCCCACAAGTGCTGAAGAGAGCGAAGGATCACCTCGCCCAGCCTGCTGGCTAACACGCTTGCTATCTAGCCCTGTACGCACCGGCCTTTGCTGCACCTTGTTGACTCAGGCTCAGCTGAGGACCTCAGGCCAGGCTCTGCAGAGCTGCTTTCTATGCATCTGGCGTCCAGCCTGTGCTGATGCACGGAGCTGTTCCCTCCCCGTGCAGGACCTGGCATTTGTCTCTTGCTGAACTTAATTTGCAAGCGCACGTTTAGGCAATAGGTGGCACTGACGGTTGATGTAGCTTGCATTGTCACCAGGAGAGTGTCGCTGCGGAAGAGAAAGCCAGCAGAGGAGACACCTGGGTTGTTTCGCTGGGAGCTGTGGCTAGGCGAGGAGGAGCGGACATGTGGCAGGAGATGCTTCCAAACGCCTGGTGAGATCTCTTTGGCACAGGGAGGAGGGACTCTAAACAGGGGTCCCCAGGGTTGGGGCAGGAGAAAGGCCCGGTGGGGTCCACCAGGCCATCGGTGGGTGGGAGCATGCAGCTGAGCTTTCCTGAGCATGGGTAGGGAGGAGGTTTTATAAGACTGAGCCTTGTTCTGTGCCACTCAGAGAGCTGTTTCTGGGACATGCTTGCTTTGTTAGCAGTGCCGAGTTTGTGCTGTTGCCGTGATAACTGGTTTCGTGCCTCTGACTCACTAAACTCCAGGATGTAAGTGCAGGGGGTTGTTATTACTTGTTGCATAAGCTACTCAGCCTCCAGGGAGGTGGAGGCTGACACTGTTTACTCTTAGGAGCTCTTGGTCTTCTTTGTCTGGGAGTGGTTTCAGGAGATACTTCCTTAAAAATCACATAGACTGTCTCAGAGATCAATTACCCAATTGCCTTCACTACTGCTGGGATGTCCAGTACAGGCACTGTGTTCTGCATCACAGGTAGCAGTGGGAAAGGGTACCAGGCAACAGGAAACACCCAGTGGACTTGGTTTTTCATGGAGTTTCCTGTCCTTTTTAATTTTTTTTTGTCTCAAGGCATCGTAATTATGACACCAAACAGCTCCCTCATCTAGCTGCAGAGTAACAAGACTTTCTCTGTTGCTTCTAACTTTTTGGTAGATTTTAGATTCTGCTTTTCTTGCAAGAGAATCTACCAGGCTAAAAGAGAACCAACGAGGATGTTTCCTTTTTCTTGCGGGCAGATGAGACCTAAAAGCTTGGTATCCAGTCAGGAGCAGTTGGAAGTAGCAAAGGTACAGCAGCTCACTGAACCTGAACAGGGAAGGGTCCCACAAGCTGCTCCTCATGCCAGCCCTGGGCAGGATGAGTACCACGTGGCTGGCAGCAGAGTAACCCTTGAGCTTGGAAGTCCCCTGCCAAGGCTGGGCACCTATCGCTACACAGCTGCCAAAATAAACTATTTACTTGGCTGAAGTAACACAGCCCTCTGTAGGATGAAACACCGCAAGGACACCTACCCAGTTGTTCAGTGCCTTTTATCTAAATTGTGCTGAAGGCGGGAATATTATGGTGACAAACTATCTAGCTAAAACACAGCCCAGAAACACTGTCTCTGTTGCCAGCCAGCTGAACAGCTTGTGATCCCATGGCTGCGCGGTAAATGGTGCTGGCAGGGGATGTTCCTTACACCATCCCCAAGGGATGGTACCATTCAGACAACACTATCAGACCAAGAATCTTTCCCACCCCACCCCCACCCCCATTTTCTAGGGATGGCACCTTGTCCTGGATCAGGTAAGTGAAATAGCTGCTCTGTGCTGAGGAGTTCACTTTTTATTAGCACCTGGGCTGGGGCACAGCATAGTCCCTTCCATACCCTGTATGACAAAAAATCTTCATTCACAGTCTTCTTTGAGCCCCCTGCAATAGCCCCAGACAGCTCTGCTAATCCCCAAGGGAAGCTGGAGAGCTTGAGGCACAGGTCAGGGGGGTGGGAAGGGACACTACATTTAGGACTGATTGCTGAAGGGTTTGAACGGTTTTAAAACATTGCTGTCTGTCTGTTAAATCCAGCTCTGGCGCCTTAGCTCCTACACCTCAAGAAAGTCTGAAACTTTGCTGTCTAGGTAAGAAAAAGAGGCACCAGACAGACAAGTTGAGACCTTTACCTATGGACAGCTATGGTGGAGAGCTAGCGTTGCCCTAAAAGATGACTGAATCTGTAGGGGAGCTATGTATGTAGCACAGTCAAGGGGCATGTCTAGCACATCCAGCTGTCTCCAGCAGCTGAAAACTCTTGTCTCTGCTCCTCAGCCCACTCTGTGCAGTTTTTATTCCTGAAGCTGTCCAGGTGCTACTATCCCATTCACTTCAGTACCTGCCTTAAAACAGATAGATCCAGATCCTACTGATCCTTGTCTCCCAGGGCACACCTGGTTCATAAGGAGAGGGACAGAGAAGCCTTGTGATTAACAAGTCCTGATCAGCAAAGGCTTAAGGTCCCTAAGAAACACTGGTAGATGTAACCCTGCCACAAATCCTGCCTGCGATCTTCAAAAATAACAGAAACACCCAGCCCCTGCTGACTGCATGGGGTTTGTTACTCACGTCCAACCAATGTGACTACAAGCCTCAGCATAGTCCCTTTACCCTTGACACTTCTGTTGGGCGCAAACAATTTTATGCCTCCCCAGGTCATTCGAATGTTCTCAGAGGAATGCAGCCCTGGTCCCTGTGGCCGCTCTGGGCGTTGGAGGGATGCTGGTTTACTGGCTGAGGTCTAGACACAAGATCAAGACTATTGAAATGGGCAATGGATGGTGGGGCTCAGATGAAAGACCTCTAAAAGGGAAAGAAGATGAAAGTATCTGTCCCTTCAAGACTGAAACATCTGACAAAGAAATTGAGGTGCCCGTGCCTGGGAGGTAAGGAGGGGCAGAAAGCTGCGAGGTGGAGCCAGTTCATCACCCACCTTACTGCTTTGAGGTGATGCCTTGGGGGCAATAGCCAGCGCAGGTCCGTTAGATGATGCTCTGGCTCACTGCCCTTTATGAATGGGATTTGAGCTCAGATTCACTGCAATGTCTTTACGCTTTCTGAGACCACAGACTCTCAATGCAACCTGGGGCTGCTCCTGCAGAAAGGCCATGCTTTGAGCAGCAGAATTTGACAGCAGGTCTGCAGTGGTGGAATGGGGTGGGAGGGCACCGGGATAGCAAAGGCACCAGTAGGGCAGGACTGAGGGGCTTCCGCAGAGGACAGGGTTGGAAGGGTGAAGAAGGATGGGGTCCTTCCTTCTGTCCCTACAAGCCTGTCACTAATTATCTGGCCAACTAGCAGTCGGTAGCACAGGCTGAGCTGCTTATTCTTCTCTCAGCTGGCAGTGCTGGCAAGTTCCTAGTGCCCAAAACCCTAAAGCGAGTTAGCAGTAAGGCAAGCGTAGAACCCACTACTCCTGGGTGCCCTAGGGGAACTGCTAACCTGTAGAGAAATATATTCTCCATATAAATGATTCAGGAAGTTATACAGAGTATGGCACTGCTTCAGGAGGGCTTGTGGTGTCCCAGAGAGAGACACAGAAGCCGGTGGAGCCAGGAGAGCCTGTTCATGCCTGCCTTAGCATAGGGCACATGCAGGCATCTGGCCAGCCTTGCAAGAGCTCCTGTCCGCAGGACCTGCATCGCCGCCTGGAGCAGGCCCGCTACACACCGCAGCTGGAAGGGGCTGCCTTCCGCTACGGCTTCACCTCCAGCTACCTGCAGAAGGTGGTGGCCTACTGGAGGAACCTGTTTGACCGACGCAAGCAAGTGGAAATCCTGAACAAATATCCCCATTTCCGAACCACCATTGAAGGTGAGGGGGTCTCTGTGGCTTGAGCAGGTCTCACTCTGAAATGCACAGAGAGAATGGGGGGCTTTAAGAGGTTACTCTATTAAGACAACAGTGTGCATAACAGCTTAATGAAGGATCAGTAGTGGAGGCTATGTTATTAGTAACCCTCTATAGATTAAGATCATTGCACAGTGGTGATAAGATTAGATCTGCTTGAAGATGGGCTTCATCTGGCTCTGAACCTGCACTAAATAACAACGAGGTTTTCTTCTGCTATTGCCTTGAAGCCACCTTTGAAAACTGTAAAATTTACCCAGGCCCTGAGGTTGGAATATCCACCACCACCACCCAGTTTAGCCAGGTGAGGTTAGCCAGACTTTAGATAAGTGATCTGCAGGTTAAACTTATATCCTGCGCTTACTTTTTCCATGTTTCTCTTTTTATCACCCACACATTTTGTAATTTAGTCATGTTTTTGCACGTGTCTTAGCTGCATTATGCTATTCATTGAAGTGCAGCTGTACTTATATACTGTAAGACCAATTTCTCAGGAGGTGGATGCTCAGTCTCCTGTGACCCCAGTAACTGGGACTGGGATCAATACCTCTGTCTGTAAGTAAAAGATGAGACACAGGTAAAATACCAGGCATGTCCTTTCAGCTAGGCATCTTCTTGCCATGGGTTGATTGTGTACCTTCTGCTGTGAATGCTAATCACAGTTTTGCCACCCTCCTTCTTCAGAGTTTGGAACAGAAACTGTGATGGAACTAAGGCTTTAATTTATCTGTCTGGATGTGTGGCAGGGATTGATATCCATTTTATCCACGTGAAGCCCTCCTATGTCCCTCACAGTTGAGCTGTTCAACCTCTGCTGATGGTCCACGGCTGGCCTGGCTCCTTCTACGAGTTCTACAAGACCATCGCTCTACTCACAGAGCCAGCTGAGCATGGCCTGAATGAGGGTGACATGGTGTTTGAGGTCATCTGCCCATCCATCCCAGGATATGGCTTCTCTGAGGCACCACACCAGAAAGGTGAGCGATGAAAAGGCGCTGTTGGAATTGCCAGGTTCTTGGAGCCTCAGTCATCCCTGGCCCTCACCAGGGAATGCAGTTTGTGAATGCAGATGCTTGGCTCTGCACTAACACCCATGTGGCTGAGGCTCTGGGGCTGGCTGTGGAGATCTGGAAGGTAATGGTAGCTGGAAACCAGGTCTGCTTTCCACTTTATCCACTTTCCACTGAATTTCCATCTTGTGTTCACTGTATTGCCAAGGAGCAAGGCAGAGCAGCATAGCACACTGTGCCTTTACACAGCAGCATACTCATGTGCCTCTGTCAGACCATGATCTTTGGCCAGGGGATGATACACCAAGACAAACAGGTTTCCTCTGTTTCTCTTTACCTGCAGGCTTTGACAGCAAAGCAACTGCTCGGAAATTTCATAAGCTGATGAATAGATTGGGCTCCAAAGAATACTACCTACAGGGAGAAGACTGGGGATCTCTTATTACCACAAACATGGCCCAGATGCTGCCACAGTGAGTAGCAAAGGGAATCAGTGCAGAGAAGGTTTCTCCAGTTCTTACCCTACCTTCTGGCTCCACGGTCCGGGTCCTGCCTTCTGTTTGCCCTGCCTCTCATCGCCTTCTGCTTTGTTTTCTCCAGGGGTATCCCCACCCCTGTGCATTCAGTCATATTCACGTGCTTTGCATTGACAGTGGTATTTGCATTCTCACGCTTTCTAAATTTCATAGAATCATAGAAGCATTTAGGTTGGAAAAGACCTTGAAGATCATTGAGTCCAACCATAAACCTAACACTGCCAAGTCCACTGCTAAACCAGGTCCCTAAGTGCCACATCTACACACCTTTTAAATACCTCAACCACCTCCCTGGGCAGCCTGTTCCAATGCTTGGCAACCCTTTTAGTGAAGAAATTTTTCCTAATATCCCATCTGAACCTCCCCTGGCACGACTTGAGGCCATTTCCTCTCATCCTCTCACTTGTTACCTGGGAAAAAGTGACCAACACCCACCTTGTTACAACCTCCTTTCCTGTAGTTTTAGAGAGCAAGAAGGTCTCCCCCAAGCCCCCTTTCCTCCAGACTAAACAAGCCCGGTTGCCTCAGCTGTTTCTCATAGGACTTGTTCTCTAGACCCTTCACCAGCTCCGTTGCTCTTCTTTGGACACATCTTTCTTGTAGTGAGAGGCCCAAAACCGAACACAGTATTCGAGGTGCAGCCACACCAGTGCTGGGTACAGCATCACTGCCCTTGTCCTGCTGGCCACGCAATTTCTGACACAAGCCAGGATGCTGTTGGCCTCCCTTATCTAGGGAAGAGTTGTACAGAGAAAAATGGAGTGCTGTTTGGCTTCTCTTTCACTAGGCATGGAAGTAAGCTCTGCTGCATTTTGATTTGAGACCTCAAGGATCATCATTCTAAATCAGGAAGGAGATAAATTTAAAATTGGCAGGGAGAAAAGGAAGGAGCTCAGCCTTTCAGCAGCTGATCAGTACCACGAAGTATAGGACTTTCCTGGATGGAGGTGGCACCAGCTGTACCATTTTTAACTCTCCCAAATTTTTTTGGAAATCACGATAAATGTGAAGGGCTTATGTATTTGGCTTAGTGAAATGCTTCTATTACAGCTCCCGTCAGACTTATTTTCTAGAAAATTTGGAAACAGAAAATGGCTTGATTTAACCTTCTATTCATTAACTTGATTTCAGATCTGTGAATCTTATCTTCGCTGGCAGAGAAGGTTTGAGAAGGATGATTTCCGTGATGCTTGGGGCTTATATACCATGGCTCATAGGCTTTACTAGGGAAGATGTTCGACGTATGTATCCTTTCATCCAGAAGAATATACATGAACTATTGCGAGAGTCTGGATACTTACACATCCAAGCCACCAAACCAGACACTGCAGGTAATGAACCTTCTCTATATCACTATGAACTTTGTATACTGACTGCTTAAGGCGTATAAACACATAGTTGAACAAAAGCCAACCATGTTTGAGAAGCAATGAATTCTGGTGACTGAATGCAAGACATGGGGACAAGAGCTGTGTAAAAGGAAGTGAAAAGGAACCGCTTAAAAAAAGACGGAGACTACAAATATCACTTTTCAAGGTCTGTTAAATGGCATACCACTTCTCTATGGCAAAGAAACCCTTTGCAAAAAGCCTCTTAAAGTAAAGCACAGGACCCTGACATTGAAGCTTCTAGAAATAAATGTGGGTGAAAACAAGAAAAATACCATAAGCAAGTGCAATGTGAAACTTGCAGAAAGGTAGACACAGCCATAATACCTGAAGCCAGAAGCATGATGTAGTGGGACCAGTAGATAAGGAGTCTGAAGAAAGGTATGGCCATCTCAGAAAAGTTACATGATTTATTTGTATAATATTATCAAAGATTATGGGGTATTCCTTTATTGAAATAAACCCTCATCAGGAAAGACAGCAGAGCTGTCTCAGACTGGCATCAGGTACGGAGACCATAGAAGGAATAGCACCCCATCCTGGCATTTAACTGGAAAAGAGGAAACTCAAAGTGAAACGTCAGCTAATGCCTAGTCTGTTGCTTGAACTGATTGCAATATCAGAGAAATAAAAGGAGACAAACCAGATACCAGGTTGGGGTTTTTTGGGTTTTCTTTTCAAAAGCCAAACAATGAAGACAGCCCCCAGAAAAACAAAGACCAGTATGTCTAGTGTCTGATCAGAAAACTAGCAGAAATGTTTTTAAAAGGAGAATTCATTTACAGGTGATAATATCACAGGGAAATCATGCTTCAAATATCAGAGCTCTGGCAGGATCAAGAAGCTGTGGATCTAGTAATGGAACATATTTAATTTCCAAAAAAAGTTTTGTTGAGGTTCCTTCCCCCAGTGTTCTTAAAGACATTAAACTGCCTTAAGAAAAAGATTAAGTTCATGGGTTAATAACTAGTTAACATGAGAATTCATGAATATAAATAAGTAAGCAAGTTCCAGGGGAGAGAGAGTATCACAAAAATCTGTGCTGGCACCCGTACCTTTCAATATGATCTTAATTTCTCTACAGATAAAAGTTAATGGTTAAGTGAAAATCTGACACCTATCCAGGGTTTGGTTTAATCTAAAGATAAATGGTTTTGTAACTCTCTGCAGTTAAGTGACTGCTTGATTAAACTGGCCAATAAAAACTGATGTCAACAAAGTCCAAAGCAATTTAAGCAGAGGAAGAAAATCACAATGGGCTCTAGTTTGGTTGCTGCTATGTGAGAGAATCCAAGAGTCAAGGACAGTGCTTTGAAACGTCAGCCAGCTCAGACTTTAAGAGAATCTTACAAACTCTTAAAGAAAGCAAAAAGAGAGTAAGACAAAACACTAAATCCATGATATTTAGAATCTGTTCCACCCCTGTTTCATTAATATATTTTATAATCAAAAGAATACAAGAAGGGGAGAAAAAGAACCCTAAAGTGACCAAGCAGCTTCCCTACAAGCACTGTACGTAGTCTAGGACTCTTTAACCTGGAAAAAAAGAAGAGCAGGGATTTTGTAGCACACTGTGAAAGGCAGAAAATAAATAGGGGGAAAAAATACATATTCCCTGCTTAGTCTCAAAAAATATCTATATTATCAGTTTAGTTCTCATTAGGCAGGTTTAAAGCAAAGCTACAGTATTTTCACTCACCAGAAGCTGTGGTACCTAAGATGTGTACAGGTTGAATCATTAGTAAGCTGCAAACAAGACTGGTATTTCTGAGCATCCAGTCCATGAAAGTTGAATACAGTGATTCGGAGACAGCTTTCAGCTCAGAAAATGCTCACCTCCAGACGGGTCATATGTTAGCTGGCACATTTTAGCCTGCCCTACCTTTGCTGGTCAAAGCATTTACATGACTTTGATGTGTAGCAAATCACTTTAGGCCTGACAGCACAGGGAAACTGTTGTGCCAATGCACAAACTTACTTTGCATTAACTATGTCCACTATTAAATTGAAATCACATTGTGCATCATCTTCTACGCAGTCATTCAGTGCTAAAGTCACACTAAAATACACTTGAGAGTAGGCAATTCTATGGATACTGTAAAACTACAGCCTGGAGTGTGGTACAGGAATTTTCCCAAGGCAAGCTCTACCACTGCTGAAGTAATCCCCACCCGTTTTACAGGTTAAAACACAGATATAATATGCTGTGTTTATAATGTTTGTTAGCATTCCCCAAAGGCAGGAGCAGATAGCAGATACACAACACTCCACTGTTGTTTAAATTACATAGAAAGTGAACAGCACTCAGGGTCCCAGTTAGCCATCCTAAGCAGGACAGTGCTCCCAAACAGTTTATCTGAAATTTCTTTTCAGAGTGTAATCCCTTTACATCTGAATTTGCTCTTTCTGCCACACATTACCAAGAAGCCCAGAGGATTTTCTTAACTCCTATTTTCTTTTGTATAGGAATTGCTCAACTTTATAGTGCTGTCAGTTATAGCCAAAATTCCATTGGGGTGAACTTTTCAAGAATAAAGTACTACCAGGGCTGGTAAAACGCACTCTTTACTGAATTCTCATAGAAAACTCTGAAGAATTGATGTAAGTCCAGTTTAACTCCCACTGAAGTATTTGCAATGCCAGGCAACTGCAATGGTTCTCTTCTTCTCTTGAATTAGGTTGTGGACTGAATGACTCCCCTGGGGGGCTTGCTGCATATATATTGGAAAAATTCTCTACCTGGAGAGATAAATCATTTCTGCATAAAGATGATGGAGGCTTGGAAAGGTAAGAAAACAGGTGCTCTTCCATGAGAGGACTCATTAAAAGAATGAGCAATGGTAACTAATGAGGAGATAGGTAAAAGACTGGCCAAAGCTGAATTTTGAGCATGAAAGGTTACACATGACAAGTAGTAGTGTAAACTCACAGCAGACTGCCTGCAAACTACTGCTTCAGCACCGGGCAGTTTTGCTCTGGGCACATGGGTGCCAATTAATTTGCTGCTTGAAAACAAGTGGAGAACAAGAACAACTGTTCTTCAGGGCATGAGCCCAATATAGCGTATTGAGAAACAGCTTCCAATGAAACGTCTTCATCTTTTTCTATCAACAGCAAATACACTCTTGATGAGCTTTTGGCCAATGTGATGATTTATTGCGTGACATCCTCCATTGTGTCCTCAATGCGATTCTACAAGGAGAACATCTCCAAGGACCCTGGTCTAACAGGTGATGCCAGGTAATGAAGTGGTAGGTGTAAGAAAGATTTGCAAATGAGATTGAACCACGTTTGCCTGTATAAACATTTAGATTACTTTAAAACAGCAAACTTAAGTTGTTAAAAAAAATAATCTAAGTTCTTATTTTCTTTTGATAAAAATAGTTGAGTCATTTTTCTTTTGAACCTGTAATTCACACAAAGTAACTTGTAGCCAAGACAATGCAGCGGACATATCAAACTATATTCAGTCTTGTGTTCAAACTACAGGTCTATATACTTAGTCACCAAACAAATGTGATCTCTGGCTCAGTTCAGTTAAAACAAAACAGAAAATCAGGAGCATTTCCAAGAGAGACGTTTAAACTGAATTAGGAAGCATACGGCTTAGTGGTGGATAAAACTAACGACTACAAGTGTTAAGCACAAACTTGGGGAAGCAATTTGGAGAGCAGTACCTTCTAACAAACCAAGCACCTTCTAACAGCCACTGACTTTAAGATGACTATAAGAGAGGCTGACCAGAAAATGCTGCAGAACGGAATTCCATGTGATTGATCACACAAACAAATAGAAGAGTCTTTTCCTTTGTAGACCGAGCCAGCTTACCTTTCCTCAACTCATTCGTTACGCTGGTACTATAAATTCTAAAGTAAACTTGAGCAGGCTCATTTCTGACTGTCACAAAGAGGTGATGCGTCTTGCCATTTATCGCAAAACTGTAAAACAAGGTAAGTTTAAAAATAGGAAACGTTTCAAGATTGAACCGTGTGCGAAGTTGGCTCTACTTTACGTTTTTGGGTATAATATTCTCATACTCAAGGAGACTCAAATACAAGCAAAGCTTTTCAGCAGAGTACAAACCACAAAATGTGTCGCTGCGGTGAAGCTCTGCCAGCTGACTGTGGCAATTACTAGAGTCAGGAGGTTTTTATAGAATTTCCCCAGGACTTTTTTCAAAAAGGCACTTAGTTAATGTCCTCTAGGTTTGCAGTGTATGTTCCCACAGGGACTGCAGCTTTTTCCTCAGGAGCTAGTACATACACCACGGGTCTGGGCAAAGGAGGTCTTCAAGAACATCATCACTTACTCTTACATGCCACGTGGAGGGCATTTTGCTGCCTTTGAGGAACCAAAGCTTCTGGCACAAGACATCATGCACTTTGTCAGAAAGGTGGAACAGCTGTGAACATGCACTTTAGATACATATACAGAACAGAAGCAAGTTGTTCTGCCACCAGCAGAACCTTTACTTTGAGGGATCAAATAAATCCAATGTAATCACATAGAGAAAACAACATTTCATTTTGATAATCATTACAGTACTAAAATTGTTAATGAAGCTCTAAAGCTTTTCTAAAGAATAAAAGAAAAAACCCCAAAATAAGCAACTTGTCTTCTTTCACTCCCGGCACCGTATCATTGCTGCACTCATAGTTCAAGTGTAACAGAATACATGAACGGTTTACTGCAGAAACACTGCACTCATCTGGGGAAGAGAGTAGAAAGAAACCAGCCCCTTGATCCTTAGAACGAAGGCTTCTGTTTAAAAGCTTCTTTAAACACTTGAGTGCTAGCGTCTGAAATATGCATCACAAGCAGCTTTGGTGGAAGTGTAAAGGGTTTTGATCTCCTGAGCACAAACACTCCTACGTTCAAGTTATGTTTCATTCAAGAGACCAGGAATTACATATTCAAGTGGGCAGCTGCACACAAGGCAGCTTTCTTCATTCTAACAGGTTTTCCCCCTACGGCTAGCTTTAGCAGCTACTACACTATGTAAACAGATGTTTAATGGATAACAAGGCAGAAACAGCGTTCCTAGTGTGCTCCAAGCTCAAAAATACCAACTTAATTTCCTCTTCATTCTTTATCATTCCATTCCAAATGGTAAAGTTAAAATATGCACCAAGCGTAGCAGGTTACTTCAACCTTTACCCTCATTTAAAACGATTCTTATCACACCATCGTGCAATTTTTGCTAGCAAGAAGCTGCAAGCAACCTTGCTACCAGTAGGCTCGAGTTTCTCTTCAAATGGGATAGGGCTGTTTGGAGCTGTTAAGCTCACTACATTACAGACACTTCTAAGTAGCTGACTGAAGGTTAAGTCCAGCAGACACCTAGTTTTGACACACTGTTCAAAGCTCTCAAGTGTTTCTCACCCTCCCTCCTTCTCCCATTCTGCACTAGACACCAGGCCAGAAGAAAGGGCTCAAGTTCTGCTCCCAAGTAATACCTTCTGACTTTGAACAGGAGTTTGACAAGTAAAGATAGTGCTGAACTTGATCACACTCGCCTCACCGCCTCTTCACATTTCATAAACATTGAAGAGTCTAAGACTTAGAAGTAAAAGCAAGCAAGAAACTAACTTTTATTGTTGTTGTCTTAAGTGAGAACAAGCTAGCATATTGGGACAGGAGTCCTATGCAGGAGCGGGCTGGAAACTAATGGGAGAAACAGCTAGGTATTGTGAAGGAGAATAGGAAAGATAAACATGGTTATCTAGTGTTTAATAGGTGTCTGCATGCTTGTAGAGATATATAGCTGTGCAACGGCATGAATGATTCCTGCCCTGAGCCTGGTGGCGCACACAGCTGCGGTTTGTGTCCGGGCTCAGAGATGTAAATAGGGGCTTCTATGTTTTGGTGGAAGTGTTTCTCTTTGCATAAAAAAAGAGGGAACGAAGGGAATGACCCCAGAGGTATGTTCAGAGAAGGCACACTATGTTTCGAACTTTTTGACTGAACCAGTTCTTGTTTGGTGTGCCCTTCCACCTATGTATAATGTTAATCCAAAAGAAGATGATACTGTTTACACTTTGAATGTCGATCATTGTCTTTCTGTAGATGCTATATGTAGTAGGAGGCTATGATGGGAACGTGTCGCAGCGGTTCTTCTCTTATCCGGAGTAACAGCAGGGAAAGCATTAAAGAGTTAAATCACCTTGTTTGGTAGGCAGTTAAGCATGTGAGTCAAAATTGCCACTGCTTTTTGTTGTTGGTTCAAGGACATGGCTGTGAGGATTTGGATGGTATGTGCTGCGTGGATTTTAGGCGCCCCATTGCAGCAACATGGTATCAAAATCTGAGAAAATTTCAGCCTTTTTTGGCATCCATTCACTCAATTGGCAGTATTGTTTGTTTGCTGTTACCTTGGTTGCTGTCATGTTTGCAAGGGCCCTGCAGAACATGGCAAACCTGGTCCTAGCTGTTCAAAAACAAAAAGGGGCAATTGTCAAATTGTACGGAACAGAGACAGCGGGTTATTTTGACACTGATAATATGTCTCAGTTGGTTTTTTATTTGTTCTATTACTTATACCTTGTTTTTACTCGTTCGGTTTCAAAGGTTCTTTTTGTGCAACAGGAAGGGGGAGATGCAGGAGCGGGCTGGAAACTAGGACCATGCGTGGCAATCCGTTTGCTGAGGGGAATGTGCTCGAGCTTGTCTAGACCACAATTAACATGATGAGGCATGTTTGCAGAGCACAGGGGGGTGGGAGACGGATGGAGCCAAGGAAAGGTAACAGCTTGCTGTTAATTGATGGCAGCTAACCACCAATCGGGGATTGCCTAGTATGCAAGGCTTAGCTTCAAGAACCAATCTGTTTCAAACGCGCAGCTTCTGAAAGTGTATAAAACCTCGTGCTTCTGTACAATAAGTTGACATTTGCTTGCATCAAGCTGCGTCCCGTCTCTTCATTCGCCGCAGTCCTACTTCCTCTGAAGAGGGTTAGAGCAGAAACCGCTTGCTTTTAGTTCTAACTGTATATCTAACTGACCGTCAAGGCTGTTGGGCTAAAGGTTAGTAAAAAAATAGGAAGACGTGCTTCCCCACTTCCACAGGGCCAATCAATCTCTTTTTGTCACCAGTACAAGACCTCCCAATTACTCAGAAGTCCCACTCTTTGTTTGGATTATTAAGTAACTGAAATTGAGTTATAGAGAAGTCTAATTTTATCAAATAGATAGGCAAACACTCGAGTACTCACTCAAGCCTGATCAGACTACAAAGGTCTCCTTTTACGGGTAAGAATGGCTATAGCCTTTTTAGTAAAGGCCAAGTGTATTAATAGTCATGTACATTACCCAGAGAGAGTCCCAAGCAATCAGCTAATTTAGTAATGGCCACATTAAAACTCGGGAGGGAAAAGGTTTATCCAGTATTTGCCAGTTCAGCAAGTACACAGCAGGAAAGTTTTACTCCCAACGCGCCAATTAGTCTCCTGTACCATAACTCAGGTCCCCAAAGAATCACTGTATCTTTGTGCAGCTGTGCCTTAAAGGGTAATTGCTTTCAACAGCCATTCAGGAGATGAAAACAGATGGACACGGTTGAACTACAGGAAGGTAGTAGACACCCTGAATAAAGGATCCAGACAGACAAGAATACACAGTTGTATTTGATAAAGTTATCGCTTAAAGCGGCACCAAAGGTTATTCGATATTCCATTGAAGTTCTACAGAGTGTGGGTCATTCGTGAAAGCCTTTGAGCGCCGCTGGTGCTTGAAACCAGACATAGTCCTCCCAAGTAGAGGTCACATGCTGAGGAGCCGAGGCACTTCTGTTGATGTCTCCATCGCAGGACAAGTTAACAGCTAGTTTCCTCCCTCGAGTTGGCACTTTATAGTTGAGCTTGGGCCGGAACCAATCAACACCACAATCACGGTGTCCTTGGAGCATAACAACAGTGCCCATGACAGGGAGAGCCTTCAGCTCACTGAAGACATCCGCAACAAAGAGCGAGTGAAAGAGCTTGCTTGAATTTGCTCAGCTTGCTTGAATTTGCGCGCCGTTGGTGGAGCAGGAGACTCCCCGGCCGCCCAGCGCTGTTTTGCTTACTTGTCGCTTGCTTTAATAAATCACATTTTCTAATTGGCCAGTCTCTGGCATTTCATTGGACAGGTAAACTCTAACAATACCTCTGGCACGACCGATTTCCCTCCAACAACGAACAACGGTAATGCTGGGGAGAGGCAATACAGTTCACCGACTTACACCCAAGCTGGTATTTCTCCTGCAGATGCCTGCTCTGTTTCAATCATGATTTCATGCCATCATACCTCAAAAGCATTATTCTCCGGAAGCCAAATCACGACCAAACACACGCAAAAACTACGCTGGCCTTAACGCCGAGTGGCTCTGCCTGCCGGTAGGCAAGCTGTAGCGCTCAGGGCTGTGCCCCCCCGACCCCAGACAGCGCGGTGCCCCCCGAAAGCCGGGCTGCAGGCAGGAGCCGCCCCGGGGCCAGCAGCCACCGGCAGGCGGGCAGGAGCCTCCCTGCCTGCAGAGAGGGGCTGGGGCTCACCCGCTCAGCGCCTCGGGGGGCAGCCAGGGCAGGGGGAGCTGAGCCCCACCGGCCTGTGAATACGGAGCCTCTGGCAGGGGCCTGCGAGCTGCTGGAAGAAAACGGGCTGCTGAAGGGGTAAGGCTCAAGGACACCGGGGTACAATCACTGTGGTGGGGGAGATCCCGACCTCCTACTCAAATGGCCCCCCGAAGAGAGTGAACCCCCCCGCCCGGGGAGCATGGGGAGGAAATTTAAAATGAACTCTACCTTTAAACTGCAGCGAGAAGGCAACTAACCCATAATTATCTCGTAGGTGTAGGCTTTGGGCAGAACTAACCAACTTCACTGTGTAAATAAGTATCGTGAGTAAAACTACGTGTGCAGGTTAGGAGGAGCGACCCCCCTTGCACCCGGCACCGCAATAAACACCCCGCTTTATAACTTACCCCGAGTTACAGAGTTTAATTCCGCACGTCAGACGGAATAAGCAGCCTTTTCACTAAGCAATTAGTTCTTCACCTACCATTTCCCCAGCTGTTCCCTCGCCTGAATACGCTCAAGTATCGACCTGCAGTAAATATCCAGTTTTCAGGCAGATACAGTTGACCAGAAAAGCTGGTCATTCAGCCTGTGCTGTGCACAGGGGAGGTGTCACAGCTCTCCTGCATCCACATCTAAGTCTTATCTTCTAAGCAAAATTGTGGTGTCCATGTTACACGATGGGAGTGATGGCGCATATCAAATTGCATGGTAGGAAGCTGCCTGCATTTTTCTGTTTGTGACCTGAGTGAACATTGGTGAAGTGACAGAAGAAGTCTGGTAAGCGTACCTTCATGGAAGGAGAGTAGGAGGAACAACCATTTGCTACAGCACGTGCTGGAGCTGCCTGGCTGGAGAGCTGCTTTGCTGGGAATAGCCAGAGGGTCTTGGCAGAAAGTGAGCTGAGAATGAGCCAGCAGGGTGCCCTGCCGGCTGAGAAGGTTAACGGTGTCCTGGGCTGTATGAAGAGCAGCATAGCCAGGGGACTGAGGAAGGGGATTGTACGCTGCTACCTGGCAGTCCCTGGGTTGTGTCCAGCTCCCTGGGTATAATTTTGAGGCCCCAGTGCAAGAGAGAGTGGTCTTTCATCCGTGAGCGAGTTCAGTGGAGGGCCATCAAACTTTGCCAGGAGCAGGACTACTTGCCTTTTGGGGAGAGACTGGGGGAACTAGATAGAAGAGACCCCTCTAGCAGCTCCAGGTTCCCAATATCTTATTCCCCAGGTTCGTCCTAATAGCCATCCGTGGTCATTAGGCTGCAGGATTTCTAGTACATAACAAGCTTACAGTTGCCAAGATGGGGGTCCTCTACGTGTCTATCCCAGCTAGGAGCTGGCGGATTGCATCCTCCGGGTCCCCATGTTATAGTTAAGAATCTATTTTTAATGGCTACGTCCCAGTTTGAAGCTATGGTTTCACATCCCCAGTATGCACAGTAATAGTGATTAGGGAAATTGCAATAGCTTTTCCCTGGATTCGAACTGGGGCAGAGATAAAAAGGTTTTATTGTTCTTTCTCATCGACCGGGTGGGTCTAGTTCATAAAAGACTAAATCTTCCAATTTAACTTGGAATTTTGGGGATCTGGCTGTCACGTTGTACCGAACTTCTATTGAATCTTCCCATCAACCTAAGGTCCAATTGAAGGGTAATGCTCATTTTTTTTTGTTTTTTTTTAAAGTCATGGTAATCAATACCATTAATAGGATACTAGCTTTCATTTCCCCACTGTTCAGTACCTCTCTGCCTTCCTCGTCTACTCTTTTGCAGAGAGCAACGGGATATCAGTATCTTCTCGGCAGCAGCAGGTAGTCTTGAGGGGAATTTTGCTGTTATCCTGTCAATAATTTCCAAGGTCTAAAGAGTTAGTTATCTCTTAAATATATTTCCACCTGTTTGGTTGTTGTGTCCGTTTCCAGGCGAATCTTATAGTACACTTCTTAAAACTCCGTACCAGTCTGTTTCATGTACTTCCCAAAGTTCAGGTACTGACAGTTCCCATCCACAAAATAATTTACGAATTTCCACTTGATCCTCTGGTCCCCTGGTACGTATCGAATCATTGTGACATTTCATACAGTAAGGTTGTCTCTTAAATGAAACACAGGACCAATCTCTATTACAATTTAGACATCGGCAAACAACCCAACATACATGTCTGGAAGTGGGGTGTTTTAAGCAGGGTATTCCCCGGAGATCTCCTATTCTGGGTGATTCGGGTATCTCCGTCTCTGTGTTGTTTTGCGGTCAGCCAGCAATGGTGAGACAGATAGCGATGTCCCAATAACGTCCTTCACACCGCCCCGTGGCTCAACATTGCTGCTCCGTGGGTGGCATAGATAGAGAGAGAGAAAAGATTCTGCCAACTATACAAAGGAGGTTAACAATCTTTATCTAAGCATTAAACCCATTTACCATTATCAATAAACAATAACAGGCAATAACTACAAATGACTAACAAGAACTATAAATCCCTAACAAACGTTAGCTAACAACTCAAAACTCAAACATGTCATAAGCTAATTTCAAAACATTATCATAACAGGATGACATAACAAAGCACAATAAAACATTTCTTAGCATATATAAGGTTTGTTTGTGGGGGTTAAGAATCAAGAGCCAAGAGGTGGGCATTTAAAGGGGTAAATTTTCATGCCCCTTTAAGGTTAGGCTGCGCATGCATTTTCATTGTGCAGTTTTGGTCAGGGCGTTAGCCTGAATCTTGACCAGGAGGGTCACGGACCAATTCGTTTGTCTCGCCACAAACAATCCTTATCATTTTGGAAAAGATGGGAGCAGGAGACGACACAGTCTGTACGGTTTTGCTGTTCAGCCTTTGTCCCATCGTGACTACAGTAACCATCAGTATGTGCTTTTGTGAGTGTTTTCGGTCACGCCGGTACAGAAGAGTGCGATCTCTTCCTCGCAATCCGCCCCGAGAAGTGGAACCCGTGGGATACCAAAGCAGAGTGCGAGAGACTGTTATATAAACAAAAGAAAACTGTTGACCTCCAGCAGTTACCATGTGACTTGTTATTTGTTTCTGTTCATTTTCGTTACCTCGTGAAGAAAAATACCAAGGATCAGAGACAGACTATCGTGGAGGGAACAGATGGAGTTACCACCCCGACATTATTCAGGACCGTGCTGGACTCACGAGTGAAGAAGCCTGTTTTCCACCTCACATGAGACTTTGCTGGACTGTTATTCTGTTATTCAACTTCTAGTTCATGTTTGTTAAGAAATTGTTATTTGTTGTTTACTGGTTGTCAAATGATTCATTGAATTTACTTTACATCTAACACACGGTTTTCAAAATAAATCAAAAGTGTTGGGTAATACATATAATAATAACCTACAAAAACAAAACCTAAAAACAACACTTATAACTATACATTCCACTTAAGTAATAAATGAACTATAAATACTATAGTTTCTTTAAGCATTTTATATATATATATATATATATACATATATGCGTCACTACCATGGCTAGACTACAGGGATTTCGCATGCGCGGTCTTTCCAGATTGTTCCAGTACATTCTGTGGGGTTTAAAATTGCGCATGCGCATGTTCAAAGGCATACACGATAAAAGATGGCTGCTGAGTGTCCAGATGAAGTCTTGGACCCATTTCCCGAGCTTACCACTCCGGTAAGTTTGTTAATGGTAACATTTATGGCACTATGGCCAAATGACAGGTCCTTGCTTTCAATGCAATGTTTTCTCACCATCAGACCGCCACGTCACCTGCCAGGGAGGAAGGGTCTGGAGTGCGCATTTCCCCCTCTGAACATCCCGTAAGGTGAGTGTTTTTTAAACGTCTAACCTGTATGGTTCATTATAAAGGGGAATCAACCCCCCCCCCTTTTTTTTTTTTCCTCGTTGTTTAGGCAGAGGGTGCGTTTTTCTGCTGTCACACGTCAAGAACTTATGGCGGAGGTGGAAAAGTATAAAAGATGTTACCACATCCCCGTCTGTGCGTTCCTGATGGTTGTTTTCTCTGCTATTCTACTTGTATTCTTCATCAGCCTACATTGTTGTATGACTTGTTAATAGTTAATTATTCCCAGATTCCTGTTTGCTGTTAAATTGTTATTGTGTTAACTATATAATCTGTATTGTCGACTGTACATTTCGGCGTACTACTCGAATTTGTTTAATGCCATTGGGTGAAATCATAATAGCAAATTGCATGTTAGTTACAACGTGTTGAATTAATCTTATAAAACATGGAACAGCACATGGCAAAAACAATAAGGTGGCTAAACCACATAACAAAATAGGATTCGTTTTACCCAGGGGCTCCCGAGAAGCCAGGAAAACAAGTCAATATTCCAGTCTTTCCGAGTTCGGACGGAACATGGGCTAACTTCCCTGTCTCTGATGTGATTTGTTTAACTCCCTCACCATTGCCATCAATTTTCAAATAACAATTGGAAACATTTAATTTACCACAAACACTTCCTTCTTCGGCTAGCAGGTAATCCAGAATCATTAGAATAGTTTGGCTCCTGATCTGTACTTACAGTTTGGATTTTACCATCTGGTATTAAGGATAATTCCTCCTTTCCTACCTCCTCTGCTGCTGCAGAGTGTCATCTGCACATCCCATAACAAGTCACCGTCATGGTAAAACACACAGATTTACATTAGTAGAACTGCTACAGAGTGTATTTTATTTCAGTTTTTCTGCCAATATTCCCCATAGCCTTGCTGAGCAAGGGATATTGTTTTACCTGAACTAGGCAGACCTTCCCCTTATCATTTTTACTGTAACAGGGAAAGCATTTTTTCCTTACCTGGAATTTATTTCCAGATATGCCTGGTTAAAGATTTCTTTTCCACTTAAAGATTTTGGTGAATTTGGCATTCTTACTTGTTTTCTTAGTTTGTACTTTAAAGGTTTCAGGATGTTTTCCTGGTGGCCAGCAGCTCCCACAACTGTAACAAATTCTTTTCACTGAAGTTTAACACCAAATAAGTTGGTTTTGTATTCACCAACTTTTCTACATCACGATTACCTTAGTAAAAATCAACTCGAACCTTTATCCAGTCCTATTCACAACTGACTTTCAAACATCTAAATTTCCCCATCAGAGATTCACCTTTCCTCAGACCCGCTGCCTGCCCTAGAGGGGCCGTTACCGGTCCTGTTGTGCTGCAAATGCTGCAGCAATCGGGGTGACATTGTCAGGTCCTTCTGCTCAATCGTCAGCAACAGCAACCCCCTCCTCCCCACCAGCAGAAGGGTTCGGGGCAGGAGATGCTCTTCCTGCTCTGCAGGTTACACAAGCCTGCCTCTGCAGCAGCACTTCTGTTTTAACTCTTTCTTACCCTGAATGCACATCTGCTACTTGTTGCTTTAAGTCTGTGTTATTACATATCAGCCTTCGCAGGCAAACAGCAAACACCCTGCCATGCATCCAGCGTGACTCAGCCGCACCTTCGAGAGGATACGGGGCTTTGTACAAACTCACCCCAATACTTTAACACTTTCACAGGGTTTTTTGACTCTCCACTCCCCCCCCCCCCCCGGCTTCAGATCTTACATACATTAGCACAAGTTTTTTATCTTACAACGTGTTTCATTCTGGTTGCTCCATAGAAGGAACCACAACCTCCCCTCTGATCCTTTTCCATTGCTAATATTAAGGGATCTTGTGGAGCTAGGTTAATACCACACTCTTTTGCCACTCTGGGTGATTCCTCAGAGTGAAAAACATACCAGCATACATTACTTCATCCCATTTTTCCTCTCGCCTTAAAAATAACATTAATTTTAGCAAAACATTATAATTCAGTGTGCCGTTTAAGGGCCATTTTCTCTGTCCCCTAACTTATACAGGGGCCACCACTGATTGCAGTACTTAGCCAAAGTTCTCTTATTCACGCTTCCCCCAGCTGCCCCCCCCATTTCCTTCCAGTGACCTTTCTTACTATTATCTCAATCGCTATCCCAGCCACAGAGACTCTAATTTCACTTACAGCTCTCTCTCTTATCCCAAGGCGTCTAAACCTTACAGTCAGGGCATTCAATTTCTTGTCGCCACCATACATATAATAATTCTTTACACCATATACACTTTAAAACATACAGAGGTTCACATTCACCCCTCGGATGTTCAAGACAATAACCACATACCAACATTTGTAATATACTGAATACAGAAATGTTCTCACATTTCCAGCATAAATGAGTATAACAATTATTAATAACCTTGTAATTATTAATTAAAAGGCCACTTTTCTCCACATTCCAGCTTATAAAGCGGCCACCATTGATTACAATATTTTATCAATGTTTTCCTATTCACATTTCCACCAGCGGATCCTCCAATATCCTTCCAATGACTCAAAACACACCCTAGCGGATTTTTCTTTAAAATCCCACCACTCTGCTTTCCTCCCATTTTTCCCAGCTTACACTCACAGAACACACTTATCACTTACAGAATTACTACTTACAAAATGCAACACACAGGTATCTTTCTACAGCAACACCAAGAGCTCACTATTATTATCAAAAATATAGCCAAAATCACAGTAACAATTATCAAAGTCAAATTCCACATTCCATAAATCCGGTAACCAAAATAAGCAACACTGCAGCAAATAAGCTTGAAACAATGAATATTCCATTAACGCCTATACATATTCATTACCTGAACCCGCCTACCCTCACTTCGTATGCTAATTAGCTTATCAGTCTTTCACGCTTGCGCAGATTCTTCCAAAAATTGTGGGCCGGGGTCTTTAGAATGTGGGCAGTGGTCTATGGGAGGAAGGCTGTAGGTCTTCCTCATGGTGTACTTTTCACCTTTTGCTCATTTGCAGTGTTCTTATCAGTCTAAGGTAATTTATGCCCTTGCTGGCCATCTGCTTTTCTTGCTTAATTATTTCTTTCACCCTTATCTGTCCTCTCCTGCTGAAGTGTTCCGCTAAAGTTTTTCCCATGATTTTGCCACAAACTGAGTTTTGAGGAGCGCTTGCCCTAAAGGGTTGTCTGGATTTACCCCAGAGTACAGCTGAAGGGCTTTCCTCAGTCGTTCCAGCCACTCAGTGGGGCTCTCATCTTTCTTTTGCATTTCATTAAATGCTTTATTGATATTCTGGCCACGGGGTACTGCTTCTCTAATCCCCTGAATTACTATAGTTCTCAGGTCCTGCATATGAGTTCTATGCGCCGGATCCTGATTATCCCAATTAGGTCTTTGGAGTGGCCATTTAATATCTGCTTGGGGTCCCTGGGTTTCCTCGGTAGTAAATAATTGACAAAGGATAGATTGCATCTTATCCCAAGTATAAAGATTTGGTCCCAGAAATTGATCTAATCTTTCTGCCACTCCGAGTGGGTCCTCAATTAAGTGTCCCATCTCGGTCCTTTTAAAATCTTATAGGTCAGCCGAATTTAGAGGCACAGAAATATATCTGATCACAGGTTGAGGTCCCCCCATGGGCTTTTCTCTTAGGGGGTATATTTAAGCTGCCCCTTTTTGACTTCTAGTTACACGTTTAGGAAGAGGGGGAGACCCTTGTTCCGACTCTGGTGGGGGAATGGGCGCTCTGGGGACCTCTGCAGGAGCAGGAGGAGAAATGTAAGGAGGGGGGGTTAGAAGGGTTTCGTCTAACTCTCCCTTCTTTTTCTTTTGTTTAGTTTTTTTATTTCATTCAGCGGGTAAAGTCTAGCTCCCGGTTTTTTAGCCACACCTCCGCATATTGACTCTCCTCCGGGTTAAGGGTTTTTTTTTATTATTAACCCAGAGGTTTAATTGCTGTCTTACCCAATCTTCTTCTGACCCATAGACTGGCCAAAAGACATTTTTAGAAATCTTCTTCCCTCCCCATATCTTAGTACAATATTCTATCACTTTCTGCTTATCTTTCCCTAGGGTTCCAGGGAAATATCTCCAATTGTCCAAGATATATGCCAGAGGGGTATTCTTAGGTACAGTGGGTACCCTTCCCATGGGATTCGAAGGCTTGCTGCCCTTCGCCCCCATCTTCTGGAATATCCACAAACATACACTCACTCGCTCCCCTTGTTCCTGGCCCAGTCCCTCGCGGGAGATGGGAAACGCAGTACTTAAGAGTCCGCACTCGCTTGGTTCAGTATATCGAACCTCTCACTCGTTATATTCCAGGAAACCCAATCCCGCCCGAACGGCAAACCCGCGAACAACTTCGCAATATACTTACGCGTCCTGCGTCTTCGTCCGGACTCCCGTGCACAGAATTTTTATGGGATTTTACCAGGTTCTCCTTTGCTCATTATTCTAGAATTTAGGTTCGTCGGTAAGGTTGGAGTAAGCTGTTGGTCGCGGGGCCGCGAAATGTCGCGGGGCGCCTCCCCGGAGGACCAAAGCCCACTGTTCCTTATCCGAGTCACGGCACCAGAAATTGTTATAAATTGAGACCACAACGGATCATAATCCAATTAAAATTTTATTAATTATAGCAAGTAGAATATGAGCAAAGACAGCGCTGGACAGCAGGGGAGTCTGTGCTCCACCAACTGCCGCCCTGAGCAGTTCAAACAGTCCCTTTTTATACATCTTTACCCGTGTTCATGAAGTAGTGGAGGTATTGACCCTTCACTCATATATCCTTATGTGGGGTTGTCTGTCTTGTTTCTGTCGGTTCCTGGACATCTGGCGGTTATCTTATCTTTCACAAGCAGTGTCTGGTAGCTGTTTGCATAAGCGTTTTCATATATTTTGTTGCCTAAACTTTACATTGAGCTTAACATAAATCTTAATAAACAATACCCTAGTCCATAGTTTCTCACACCCACGGTGGCCACTGCCTCCCAGCAGTGCCTGCCAGGTGGCCAGGGACACTGGCCCTGAGGGATGGAGGCCAGACTTCCCAGCCCAGGGATGGATTTCACGCTCTGAACACTCCGAGGTTGCTTTTAAAGAGGACACTTCCTCAGCAAAGAACTGGGATTATTTATTGTTTGTTTTCCTCCACAGCAGCCTCCTGCGGGGACAGGCACAGCCATCCCTTGGGGTGCGTGGGGATGCCACCTCCTCAGCCTGACAGAGATGAAGTGTTGTAGGTTGCTTTCTTCAGGGTGTCCAGGAAGAACTGCTCCTTCTCTAAGAAATCATGGTCCTAAGAGAGGGATAGATGGCACGGATATCAGAGTGCCACAGAAATGGGGTCACAGGCCAGGGTGCTGCTCGCGAGTGATGGGAGTATCCCAAACCCTCCTCCGTGCGGCGAGCAGCGGGCAGGTACCCATCTGTGGTAGCCCCCGGGGTGTATGGGCTCCCCACAGAGCCCATAACCTCACACTGAGTGAGGCCCACAGAGGAAGGCTCAAAGAGCATCCCTGCCTGGGGAAGGACCCAGCAGGGAAGGAGGGGGCTGAGGATGGGGACATCATGAAGCCAGAGCCCAGCAGAGCTGGCTTCTGCCACCCAGGGATGGGGCAACGCCATCAAGCCAAGGATGTTATCAACCAGCCTGAAACAAGCCGTGAGGACGCACCAACCCTTGCTGCTGGTATCACTCTTCTAGGTGCCCACGGCTTCTGCGAGCCCACCCAGCCCAGCAACGATCTCACACCCACCCTGTGGCCGTCAGGCTCAACCCAGGCTTCACCCAGCCCTGCTCCCACCCAGCTGGTCTGAAGCCCTTTCCAGCCCTGGTTTCCCACCACCTCACCTGCTGGGCCCTGTGCTTCAGCAGCAACAATGTGGCGTAGAGCTTGGTGGGGCCAGCCCCAGTGTCCCTGCTACCCCCTGGGTTATGCCAAGGGAGCGCGCTGGTGGGAAGTGGAAAACCTGGAACAAGAGCCCAACCGTGTGGTACCGCTGCCGTTAGAGGAACAGCAGACGGACAAGTGTCCCTTTTTTTGCTGCCTGCATGTCCCTGCAGCAGGGTCCTCCCCAACCTCCCACTGCAAACGGCCTTTAATCCACCTGCCTCTCCCTTCCTGCCCCCTCTGCCCCCTCCTGGCACTGCCCTGGCTCAGAGGTCTCTGCTGAGCTCCTTCAGAGGATGTGAGGAGGCCAACTCACATCTGAGTGTGTGATGAGCCCCCAGGAACATCCCAAGCCTCCTGAGAAGTGGAATACAAGTGCAACTGGCCCCCAGCATGTCCCGTCCCCCCCCTCCCCCAGCAGCGTGCAGGAAGCCTTACACGGTGTGCTGGAGAGGCCTCTCCTAGGGGCACTGAGGCCCTGGTTTGTGTTCAGCAGCATCGCAGAGTTGGTGGGCAGTTCCTCACGTATCTGTTCGAGCTGTCTCCTCTGGCGAGCCATGCTCAGCCGCTCCTGCCCCATCCCCGGGAGAAAGAGAGAGAAACTGTTGGCAAAGGTTCAGGCCCTTGGCACAGCGGCCCCAGGCCAAGAAGGAAAGGCAAGGGAGTATTTGCCTCGTGAAGACGCTGTTCCTGCTGCTTCAGCTGCTCCAGCTGCTGCTCCGTGACCTGCAGCCTCCTCTGGTGCTCGGACTCTATCCTGCACGCCTCTTGCAGGGCTTGCTCCCCTTCCTTGTACTTCTGGGACGAGAGCTGCAAGGCAGAGCAGCTGAGGAGGCTGGGGACAGGGACCCTCGCTGCCCTGGGGCAGGGCTCCTTTGTGCACCCCCTGTTCCCCTCCCAGGACAGCGCTGGGATTCAGCACTCAAGGAGGGATGTGAAACCCCAGCTGTGAATTGCAGCGCAGATGCTTCACTTACCTTGGTCGTGCTTTTAATCTGCTCCTCCTGCTGCTGGATGCGCAGTGTGGCCCTGTCCACCTTCTCCTTCTCCAGCCTCAGCTCCTGCCAGGACTTGTCCAGCAGCTCCCTGTCCCTCACCAGCTGCTCCTCCCTGGTTTTCAGCTCATGGCTCCAGATCTTCAGCTCTGCCTGCTCCTAGGATGGGCATGGGGAAAATCAATGCACTACCTGCCCTATCCTGGACACTATCTCATGTCCCCCCAAGTGATGGGAGAGATCTGCCCCTGTTTTCCTTCTTGTGTTTGCCAGTTTGGGGTGCAGAGCAACACCACCAGGTACCCAACCAATGCTCTCATCCACCCACCCTTGGGCACCAGGGTTGGCAGAGCTGGGATTGTACAGGCACACACACACACACACACTCCTTCCCCAGAAAGGACGGAGCCCCTCACCCATGCTACACACTCTAAAACATGCTCAAGGCTTGGCAGTTTGTCAGCAGTGGAAACACCCAGCCTGAATGGTTATTTTCCACCCTGGTAGCCCTCAGAAATGCAGCCCTGCCACAGTCTGTGCCACATATCTCCTCTGGACAGCTCCAGGGGGGAGAACTGGCTCCAAACATGTCCCCATGGCATGGGGAGGTTCTGTTTAACCCACCATGGGGGTTTCCTCTCACCAGACTTACAATGGAGGCGGCTGTGCCTGGTCTGGCTGCCCAAACTCCTCACAGGCAAAGGGGAGAGACAGAGGTGACTGATGCTTCAGTCAACATCTAAAACAGGCTGGTGGAGGCTGCTCCTGGAACAGCCCGATTCTCACCACCGCAGTGATGTCTCTTAAAACTTGTTTTAAACACCTGAAGGCAGGGCTGAACATCTCCCCGGTGGGCAGGACCCATCCGTGAGCTGCCAGGTGGTGCTGGAGGCCATGGAGAGGGGCTCTACTGTGGTACCTTGGCCAGGCTCATGATGGTGCCCTCTCTCTGTGAGTCCATCTTCAGGGCTCGGTCCATGTTGCGCTCCATCTGCTCCTTCCTCAGCTGCTGCTGGGTGTGAAATTCAGCCCACTCGGCTGCCAGCTTCCGTTGCTCCTGCGAGCACTTCTGCATCACGGACTTCTGCTCTTCCAGCAGAGCACTCTGGGGAGCGTTGCCAGAGAGGGAGAGAAGAAGCACTAAGTCCCATTCGCCACAGGATTTTTCTCCTTTAACCCATCTCTGCCGTGCAACATCTAGGGGCTGGTTCAAGCCCACGGTGCCTGGTGTGAACCCTGTCACCGTGAGCTCTGGTCCCGTGTTCCTCAAGAACCAGCACGTGCCATGCGCACACACCGCGGCCTCCTGCATCCGTGAGCCAGAGGGCTGGCCTGACTGCGATTCCCCCTGTGTGAGGCTGAGGAGGCAGAGAGCTGCAGAAGGATGCTGCAGCCCAGCACCCAGCTCTTGCCTCCACCACACAATGCAGTGCAGCCCTGGAGATGTCTGCCCCACCTCACCTTCGCCCTCTCCAGCTCTGCTCGCTCCATGGACAGCTGCTGGGTCATGACTCGCCGCTGCTCCTCCAGTGAGTGCTGCAGTAATTCCACTTTGGATTGCTCTGCCGTTGCCCTCCATCGCTCCTGCGTTCAGACACAGAGGTGACAGATGCTATTCACAACCTCCAGGCCAGGAACCTCCAGTTTGTGAGACACATACCCCATACCCAGACAGGAGGGCCGACCCGGGCAGAGGACACAGTGTGGGCTCACCTGCTCCAGCAGCCGAGTCTGCTCACTCAGCCTGGCCTCCATTTTAGCGATCACCTCCTGGAGTCGGCTCCGCTCCTCCTCCATGTCCCTCTGCTGCTGCGATAGCCTGTCCTGGAGCACTTGGGGAGAGGCACGAGCAGCATGAGGCGGGAAGTTCTTCCCTTCTATCCACACCATGTTCACAGAAAAACTGTGTGTGTTTGTGCTCATCACCCCTGGCACATCCCCAGGACACTGCTTTGTAAAGGGAAGACCCCGAGATGTCCAGTGACCAAGGCAGGCAAGGCTTTGCCAGCCTCAGCTCCCAGCCTCTGGCTGACTCAGAGCAACTTCTCCTTGTTTTCTGGGTACCCCCAGCTCCGGTGGAGACCCCGCAGCCGTTCCGGCACAGAGGAACAGCAGACATACCCTTGAGCTGCTCGTCCCGCTGCCGTACCCCCATGGCCAGCTCCTGGGAGGTGGTGTGGTGTGTGGCCTCCACCTTTCGCGAGAGGTCATGCAAGTTGCTGGAGAACTTCTCCATCCGCTCGATGATGCCATTCAGAGACCTGCAGAGAGAAGTGAGGGGAGGGTCACCCCTGTGGGACACACTTCATCTCACCGCAATGGAGAGGGGGATATTTGGTGGCCCAAAGGCCGGGCAGCCCTGCCCTGAACCTCTCTGGGTCACAGCAGAGCAGTAGGAAGATGCAGCTCCTGCTTCCGGGGGGCACTGACGGGTATTACACAGCTCAGCATCCCCGCAGGCAGAGGGTGGGAGAGGGGATGGCCCCTGTTGCCATGGTCCAAGCCTGGTTCGTGTAGGACAGGGAATGCTGTGGCCAGGGACCAATGTGGGAACACAACTGTCAGTACCTGGTGTACGATGTGGCGCTGGTCACTGCATCGATCTCCTGGTCTTTCAGCCGCTTCAGCCGCTGGAGCTGCTCTTCGTGGTCTTTGCACATCTCCTGGACAGACACCCTGCGGGACACGGGGAAGGAGCCTGCCACAGGCTGGCACAAACCAGTGCTCCCCATGATAGGCATTGTGGGAGAGGCTTGGTTGTGGGGCTGAGAATCAGGTGCCAGGAGCTGAGCTGGCATGGGGGTCTGTCCTGGGGCATTCCACTGACAGGCATCCACATTTGGGATGGGCCCAATTTTGGGGTTATGAGCTCCTCTACCAAAAACTGATTTGTCATTGACCCAAACTATGTGGACATCAGTGACTCACTGAACTCACTGACCTGAATAAAAGAGATTTGGGGGAAGATAAAACATTGGGTTCAGCATCTTTCAAAATACAATGCATTCACTCTGAAACCACGTCTCCAGTCAGATCTCCCTGTGTCCACCTACAAAGCAAATCCCCGTTCCAAAAGGCACCAAGCTGCCCACAACCCAGTGCTTCTGGAGTCTGGTTTCTCCTTTCACCATGTCCCCAAACCACTCCCTGGTTCCTTCGCTGAGACTGTGGGTACCAGCCACACGTGTGTGCCACTCGTGCCACTCTCACCTCTGCAGCTCTTGCAGACGCTCCATCTCCAGCTTGTTCTGCTGCTCCAGCGTGGCCAGGCGCTGCTGGTGCTGCGCCAGCAGCTCTGCCCGTGCCCGCTCCGCATCCTGGCTCTGCAGCAGGAGCTGAGCCATCAGCTGCTCCTTCTCCAGCCGCAGCCTCTCCTCCCGCTGCCCGTAGGTGTCCTCCACCACCTTCACCTGGTTCCTGCCCCGAGAGGTCACAGCCAGGAAGAAGTGTTGCTTCCACAGCAATACCCAGCACTCCCCCCCCCCCCCCCCCCCCCCCCCCGCAGAGCGCACACAGGGGTTTGCGAGCAGATCAGTGTTGCTGTGTGCATGGCAAAACACGCAGACCTGAGCCTTGAACCCTCCTGCTACTGCCCACTGTGCTGCCTGGTTGGGGGTGCGCTGGCAATGGGACCAGCCCCTCCTCCTTGTCACCCAGGGGACAGTGGTGGTGAGAGTGGACTCCCATGTTGGCTCACCTGTGGGGCTGCTCTCTGCCCCCACCACGTCCACATCGACATGGCTCTGCGCCCACCTGCCCCAGGGGCGGATTTGGGAAGCATCCCAGCACTCCCACCCCAGGAGAGACAGAGCTGTAGGCGAGGAGGGAAGCACAGGTGAGAGGCTGGTACCTGTGGGTGCTCTCAAGGAGATTCAGTTCCTCCTGGTGCCGCTGCTGGAGATTTTCCAGCAACAGTTTGTGCTGTGTCCGCTCCAGCTCCAGCATTCGGACCTGCCAGGCACCCGGAGAGAAAGTCCTTGTGCTGCCCTGGGGACAGAACTCCCACAGCAGCACTTGGTGGCCATAGGCGTCTCTGGACAGGGAGGTTTCACCTCTCTCCCCTGTCACCCTGATGCTATTGGGACAGGATATGGCTCCTTCTCCTCCCTCTGGGTCACCCGTGGTCCCCCATTCAGCAGGCAATGGGGCTCACCTGGCTCTCCAGCTCTGCCACACGGGCCTGGGCGCTCAGCAGCGCTGCCTGGCAGCCTGATGCATCCTCATGGAGCTGGGCTGCGGGAGCCCCCTGCCTCGTCTCATGCTGCAAGCCCGGGGCTGAGAACTCTGCCTACAAGGATGGAGAGAGAAGATCGAGGCCCTTCAGGATCAGTGGCTTTGTGGTGCGGCCATCAGCCTCCAAAAGAAGGCACCTGCCTTACCTGCAGCTGCGGGGCAGCCTGGACATGTGCCCTGGGTGCAGGAACCTGCGGAGACACAGGGATGCTCTCAGGGAGGTAAAGCCCTGGGGAGAACATCTCCTCCTGGCCTGGAAACGGCGATCCATCTCCAGCCTACTGCAGTACCACCCCCACCCCCTCCCCAGCCCAATCCCCGTGCTGGCGTGGGTCCCTTCTCCCCAGGTGACACTCGGCAGCCCCCACCCCAGACACAAGCATGCTGCGCTCTTCCTTCTCTGGGGGCAGAATCAAGGCTGAGACCACAAGCCCTCTGGGAGACAACATGTGTCCCACCACCAGGGCAGGGCGAGGAGCCCAGCTGGATGAGAAGGAGAGGCTTCAAAGACCAAGCAAGAGCTGCCTTCTCTGTGAAAGGCTTCAATTCTCCTTCAGTTGTCTAGAAATAATCTCAGAGCATCTTCAACACTATACTGGGGAAAATCAACTGAAGAAAAAGTCCTTTATCACCTGGAGCCTCTGTTGTCTAGTTAATATAATATGTATATATGCCTGGGGAACTGTGTAAATGCTGCTCAGGCCATGCAGGGCTATAAACACACATGATTTACAAAGCATCCATAGCACCCATGCTTTGGCCTGATAAACGCAACTTGTGGCACCTCAGGGAGCTCCAAACTCTTTGCCTCCATGGACATGGCTTCCCAGAGATGCAAAGTGGGGCACATCCTTCCTCAGGCCGAGGGAGCACGGACAGAGCGGGATGGCGGCGAGTCGGCAGCGGAGGGCTCGCGATCGCTGCCCTGATCCTGCACCGCTCGGGGCACGGACCCAGCACACCTACCTGAGTGAGTGGGGCAGGGCCTGGTGCCTCCTGCTTTCCTGGGAATGAGCCTGTAGAGGCTGAAAATTGGACAAGTCCATGATTCGAATATAGCAATGGGAACCATCCCCTCCCAGCAGGATGAGGGCCTGGGTCTCCTGGGCACAGCGATGAGGGTCGCGCTCCGCTCTGGGAGCTGGCAATGAGGGCAGAGGATCAGACAGGCTTGTCCGTGTCTGCATCCCCACTCCACACACAACGGTGGGACTCTGCTCTGCAGAGTAAATCAAGGGACAAAGCACAGCTCCTCCTCCATCTCCATCACCTAGGGAGGAGACTGGGTCCCCTAAGCCACTTTCAGCGGCCTCTGAACCGGCGCACAGCCACAGCCCAGAGCAGAAGGGGGTCTTTCCAGCACATAGCACTGGTGGGACAAGTGTGGGGGCAGCAAAGGGAAGACAGATGGGGCAGCGTGAACTTATGCACACCCATTGCTCCGGCAAAGCGAGTCCCTCACAGCCTTCCGAAACCCCAAAGGCAGCACTGCGGAGCTCAGTGTGCCCCAGCACACCAGCTGACATGGGGATGGTGGGATCCTGCAGCTCAGCAACCTGCTCCGACAATGGCTGGTCAAAGCCTGGGCAGCATTCATGTGGCCAAGGGAAGTGCTGTGGTTCCTGCCTTTTTTGGGGGGGTTGGTTTTGGGTTTTTTTCAGGGCAGGGAGACCCTTCTCCGCATACCAAACTGTACAAATCTCTGCTGCCCGAACCGTACAACCACAGGAAACGCACCCAAGGCACCGGCATTTCTGGAGGGATGCCCCTTTGCAGGATCCGATGGTTGAACCGAGGCTTGTTTCGTGGTGCTGAGCCAGGGGACCGGTTGCCTGCGTGGGCACAGAGACACAAGTGATGCACAGCAGTGTCACAGCGCAGGGAGAGGCACGCAGACATTATCCCGCTTGGCATTTTTGCAAGTTTAAAGCTTGGCTGTCGCACTGCGATCGAACAGGCAAGGGCCCGACGATCCTTCAGCGCTGCCTTCCTTCCCGGTTACACAGGTCCCAGACCAAAGTGGTCACGGCTGGCTACCAGCCCTCCCCGCTCCCCCACCTACACATGCAGCTGCTTCCCACAGGAATTCTCCCTTGTGGAGGTGTCTGAAAGGTGAAGGAGGCCTCACCTGGAGCCATCTGCACTCACTGCCTGGTCCTGCGGGACAGCTGCCTGCTGCGGTGCTCCTGTGGGGCTGGCTGGCTGGCTGCAAGCAAAAAACATCCCATGGGGGAGAGCCCAGGAGGCAAGGAAAGACAAGATCCTTTCCCTCAACACCAGTTCCTGCCTTGCAGGTGAAAACCTATCCCACTCAGCTGCGGCAGGATTCAACCTGTTGGCTTCAGAGGGAGCAAAGACACCTCAGAACCTCCATCTCTGGAGGAACACCAGTTCCTCCTTGCTGCATCCACCCCCTTCCCCTGGGCAACATGCCCCTGCCCACGACACACGTGGCTGCTTCTCTGCAATTCACTTCTGAGTCCCATCCCAATGGCACAAGCCTGAACCTGTCTGTGCCAACTCAGCTGGAGGAGGTGGTTTTCCTGGAACTAGGAGGAACGAAGGGGAAAGAAGGCAGGAATGAGGAGCATGCGTGGAGCTCGTGGGGGTATGCTGATCCAGGACAATCCCACAGGACCTGGGGCAGCACGTGCAATCTCAGCCATGACTAGGAGAGCCCAGAGGTGCGATGGCCCTGCAGGCTGCACCAGTGGGAGAAACCTCTGCGTTATTAACCCAACCCGAGGCAAGAGAGCACTTAAAATGGATTTCTTAAATCCGAGCAGAGGATTTCTGAGACGTCCTGTTGGAGCAGCTGCATGATGGGAGCCCTGTGGCCACCAGCTGTGCTTTTACCTGACAGGAGCGTGGGGATCCAGCCCTCCTTCTGGGGACTCCAAGGGCTTGGCACTTTGCTCCTGAGCCTTCGCCTGTGCTTGGGCTTTCTTGCGAGACAAGGCAGCGCTCAGCCAGTTGTCTTCCTCCAGCGGGTCAGGTTTAGCCAGCGCTGCCTCTGCAGCCGGGAGCTGGCTGGTGGGGCCGGGCTGCTGGGCTGTGCCAGGGCTGGGGTAGCTCACTGCAGGATTGGCTTTTGCTGCAGATGTTGGCTTCGCATCCATAAAATCCTCATCTTTCAAGCCCAGCCAGTCACCTCGAGTCCGGCTGCTCCGCACAGGGCTGTGCCTGGCTGAAGGAGGAGATTTGGAGCGGGGTTCTGGTTTTGGTTCGCTGCTGTTCTCGGCTGGAAACCTGCTGCAAGGAGAAGCAGTCACATACGTGCCTGTGAGAGGACCCCGGGGACCCTGCCCGGGGACCCTGCCCGCTCTGCCACGGGGGCAGCGTGGCTGCTGGCTGGAGCTCCACACGCACAGCACAATACCTCACAGGCTGCCTCCTCGCCGGCTGGCCCTTGGGCATGGAGGCCACCGTCGGCTGGTACGCTCCAAAGACAAAATCCTCCTTGTCCCAGCCGTCTTCCTTCTCTGTTCAGACAAGCAGCTTTGAGTCAGCGCCTAGAGGAGCGGCTGTTTGCAAAGACACCAGCCCTCCTCCTCCTCCCCTGCAATTCCCACTGCGATTGCTGCCTCTGGGAAGACACAGCTGGAAACATCTTCCCTGGAAACCTGCAAGCAACGTGTCTCCTCCACGTGGCTGGGAAAAGTTGCTTTGCTGAGAATCAGTCCATGTCCAAAGGCAACTGAGTTACAGCTGCTGTGCAAATGCCCCCAGGCTGCCTCGAAGGCAGGGTACAACACTTTTGCATCAGTCACCTTTGCCCCAGAGCTGACTGGGAGCCCATTAGCCACCCTGCTGACCACTACAGAAAGGGTATTTCCCCTTCAAGGACATTAGAAATCAATCTCGCCCTCCCAAGCCAACGCCATCACCTCTGCAGACCTTCCCAGCATCCCTGGCCACGCTCACCTGGCTGCTTTTGGTACTTCTTATCCAGTTTGAACTCTCTGCGCTCTCCTGTGCCTGGCTGTTCCAGGATTTTGGCCACGGAATTTTGTCCCAGCAACTCATCCAGCTTGGAGCGGGCTGGCCGGAGCACCTCTCTGTTGGTGACACAGTGGCAGATAGGTTTCCCTGGGAGGCAGGGCTGTTTCTTGTCACACAGCCTTGCCAGGGTGCTCTGGCTCTTCTCTGTGAAACGAGGCTGCTCTTGCCCCTTTCTGGGACCCACAGGCAGAAGCTCCAGCATCCCCCCCCCCACAGCATGCTGGCACCATCCCAACGCACAAGCCATCCCCTGCTTTACTCTCACTGCCTCTTCATTGCCCTTACTTTTCTGCCTTCTTTCCCTGCTTCTCAGCTCCTTTTGAGCCACTGCCAAGTCCCAGCGCATGCATCAGGTCGTCATCAGTATCTTCAAAAGTGAGCTCAGCCCTCCTCTGGACCGGGGCCACGGTGTGAAGGGGCGTCTGGGGTGGAGGTGGCTCTGTGGATGGGATCACACATGGTAAAGGTTTGATCAGGGCTTTTTTTTTTTTTTAAACAGGAGATCAAAGCATCCCTGCCTGCTCTTATCTCTCAGGACCATTTAAAAAGTAATTTTTAAGATCAGCGAACAGATCTCACAGCAAGTAACACAGCGGCAATGCACTACTGCCTGGTCTGCAGCCATGCATCCACTGCTGGGACACTGCTGGGTGCCACTGACACTGGGGTTTCCAGCTCTGGATAACGCCAGGAGCTTCTTTAGCTTTGAAAGTTTCCAGTCAGATAATTCCTGTCCCCTTTTGCCTAAAGTCCCTCTCTACCAACACACCTTAGACCTTGCCCTAACCCACCAGCTGCTACTTGCATCCAGAGTAGATTTATCAGGGTGAAAGGTGATTTTAGGGGACCCTCAGACCCATTAGCATCCCTGCTGCAGGAACAAGAGGGACAAGTGCCTGTAACACAGCCACAGCTGGATCCCACCCAGAGGTGCCCCAGTTGTGGTGTGGCACGGACTGGTGCTGCTCTCAGACACGCAAATCCTGACCCAGAAAATTTGTTCTCATTTGGCAATGCGTGCAGAACGGGCTGGATGAGGTCAAAGGTAAGATCAGAGCCTCCATTCCTGGAAAGGAAAGCTCAGCTCCATAATCTGCGGCGCACTGCAAGTATCAAGCACTTGGTGAGCTGTGGCACAATTAACCCTGTTACCAAGCTGCTCTATAAATTACGTTACTGGCTAATAAGAGGTAGGACTAGGTGGCTTTCAATGTAATCATTTTGGATCTCACACAGACTAATCCATGCTGCTGATTTATGTAATACAAAGAGGATGCACTGAGCAACCCCACTTACCTTTCTCTTTGCTCTGTTCTGGTTTTTCCTCAGAGCTGCTTTTAGCGCCTGTTGGAGCTGGTTTCTTGGGAGCATCCTGCTCCTCATCAGACAAAAGTCCTGCCAAAGGATCATCTAAATCTGGGAATTACCCAGCAGGTACAGGAAAAGAGAATAACAAAACAAACAAACAAACGCAACGTTATTTAGAAGAAGAGCTCTGCACTACGCCAGCCACTGTTCCCCACAACGTGCACGTGGGGACAGCAGAGTGTATCTGCCCAAAGCCATGAGCGCGGGTCCTGCAGGGACCTGGGATACCCTTGAGTCTCCCTGAACTTCAAACACTCAAAGACTTAGATTTCCGTTCAGTTTTTCCACGTTTTCATCCTCCTGGAAGAAAATAACTCAAAAATTTGGGTGCTTTAATGCCTGAACACAGCTTAGGCAAAGAAAAAGGGGAGAAAGGCCACCTAAATCACCTAAAGCCCATTAGGGTTTTTTTGTTTTTGTTTTTGTTTTTTTTTTTTTTTTAAACAGATTTTAACAGATCCTGATCTTTGTTAAAGCACAGGCTTTGAGAACCAGATTTCAGCTGTGCCAGGAAACCACTCCCCTGTTCAGAAGCTGGACAGAATCCCCCCTGACACAGGGGCTCCCAAGTGTTACAATCATTAAAAACCAAAGCACATATAAAAATGCAAATGCCCCCAGGAATCACCCCCCAGTCCTGTCCTGGGGAGGGCCTCGAATGCAGAGGTTTTTTTCCCTTTGGTCACCTCTGAAGGATTACATTTGCACTAGCATCATAGGGGTGAAGGACTCCGTATCTTATTAATCAGTCAAGCCTCCAGCTAACCGAGGAGGCAAAGAGCACGGGCAGAGCCCCCAGTGCCCCCCCGCAGCCGCGTGAAGTGAGATCCCACCTTCAAAGTTAAATTTCTTGTTGTGTCGGGGAGCGGCAGGGGATGAGAGCGCCTTCTTTTCCATCGCAGGCACTTTCTCTCCTAGAAAGAGAGGCCACGGCTCTCAGAGACAAGGTACTGCAGAAATGCCCCGGTCCCACCCTAGCTAAGGGTCGCTTTTTGGGTGGCAGCCCCCTAAAAGCACCCGCTGTGATGGACAGACCCCCCCACAGCCCTGCCAGGTGCACATCTCTCCGGAGGGGTCTCCTTGCAAGCAGAGGAGAAAAGGGCCAGGGGAAGATCAGGGCACTTTAGGGGCTGGCAGATCTGAAATGCATCTCCTCTGGCTCTCCTTGCCCCCAGAGCAGGGGGCTCCCCACCAGAAACACTTTGCACCGCCCCAGGGAACAGCCGAGTGGTGTTTTGGTGGGAGGTGGCAGCGGCTGCTGGTGTGAGTGACGTCCAGGGATCTCCTAAGGGATAACACATGGCCAGAATAACACTCCTGCAAAAAGCAACCAGGAAAAGCATTTTAGGGAACAAATCCACTTTTTGCTCCGTATCCCAGATAAGGATAGGAAAATATCCCTGCTCGTTTACAATCAGGGTGTGAAAAGAATAGCAGAATCTCCTTTTTACCTTCCTCAGGAGCTACCAGCTTCCCTGTGTTTTTTACTCCTCCTCCCAAGAAGTCACATTTCCCAGGACCTTTCACAGTTGCCTTCCCTGGCCCAGAACTGGGTTTCGGGATTCCCAGGAGATCAGCTTCCATGTCGTCCATATCCTGGAAAGCAAGAGGACAAGGATGGGGAGCAGGGTGAGAGCTGCTTCTCCCTTCGGAGGCTGGTGCTGGAGGCCATGGCAGCGCGCTGGGGCGGAGATGGAGGGGATGGATGGAGATGGAGGGGATGGATGGAGATGGAGGGGATGGATGGAGATGGAGGGGATGGATGGAGATGGAGGGGATTTAAGGACTTGCCTTCAGGGTCTGCAGCACAGCTTGTGGGTCTGTGTCGGAGACACTGGATCCCTGCATGCCAGGGAGGGGAGACATCAGAGGGGAAGAGATTTTTGGAAACTCCTCACCCCTTACCCCATATCCCTTGATATCTGTTTTATGAGATAGAAGAATCCAACTCCTCCTGGTGTCCTCCTCTCTGGAAACCCCCTGTGCCCCAATTCCTTTGCTGAGATCCTGCTGCCTCTAGGAGAAGCATCAGGAAAACCCAAGGCCGTTGCTCTGGGTGAAGGTCCTTCCTACAACACTTTACCCAAAGTGCACGCAGGAAGGCTGGGCTGCAGCAGCACATGCCCCCCAGCTTTGCTCCATCTCACCCAAGGCACCAGGAAGCCCTTCTTCCACCACCACCCCCGCCCTGTCCTGTCTTCCCCACCCCACTGGGATGCTGGAGAGGGGTTACCTCTTCAGCCAGACATCACAGCTCATCGCTGGCACGCCACTGCTGACCTGGCCGGGGTGATACCGCCGCAACCTTGGCCCGGCTCAGCCCCAGCCCTCGGGACTCCCAGGCTCTTTCCTGACTCACCTCTGCAGAATTTATGTCCTTCGCAGGGAGTCTGTCGAAGAAATCATCTTCTAAAATGGACCTATGACACAAGCCCGGGGGTTAGCAGCACCACACGTGAGCTCGGCCAGTGTGTCCAGGGACAGCCAAGCCAGGCCAGGCAGCGGGAGGCAGAGGAGACCACACAGGGCTGCCACACCAGCCGCATCGTACAACGCAGAAAATGAGGCTAAAATAGCACTGGGATAAAGGACGGCAGTGCTGGCACTGCTCTATTTAAGCAACTGTTACAAAGCAGATTTACAGAAGATGTACAAGGCTGGGGGACACCCAACTCTTGCTGGAAAGCTTCGGGCTCTGGGCTCCCAGTTCCCAAAGGCATCGCAGAAGATAACTCGCCTTCCCAGGCAATCACTGTTGGGGCAGGGAGGGAGGTGGAAAAGCCAAGGATGGGGCAGATCAGAAGGATTTGGGGAGGACAAAGAGATCTTCAAGTGAGATCTCTCACAGGAGAGGCTGTGTCTGAAAGGCACTCACTTCTTTCTGGCCTGCAAGCCAGTGTCCTGGGCTCTCCTACTGCTGCCCACAGCCGGCTGGGAAGCTTTGGCAGATTTAACAGAGGTTTCATCTGGAAACAAGACAGGGAGAGATGAGGATGATGGACACGGGCATATTCCTGACCTAGGCACTCCAAAGGGGGATCTGCTGTCTACCCCGGGGCCACAGAGGCTTTTAATCAGAGGTGAACTTCACTTTGCCTCCCCAAAAGCTGATGTCCAGCCTATTCAATGGCCTCTGACTCCGAGAAGCCCTGCTCCCTGCTCCATCCCCTCCTCACAGCTGGAGCCCCCTTGCAGATCAATGGCTGTTGCACCAGCACCTCCTGCTCCCAGGAGGGGAGTAAGAATAGAAGGACGCTGCCCTTTCAGCTGAGAAGAAGGTTCGTTTTACCATCATAGCCCAGGAGGTCACCAAGTACATCATCGATGGAGCCTGAAATGAGACAAATTAAGCTGTTGAGGCAGGTGAGCTCACCAAGCAGGCATAGGAAAGCTCCCAGTTTCAGTATGGCTTGCTCTTTGGAAATCTGCTAGAATAAAGTTTTGGTCTTAAGCATCATCAGCGTCAGGCCTTCCTTGTCAGTCTAGAGAGAACTGCCAGGACCTGATCAGTATTTTGTGGATAAAAAATTTAGCTTCACTTAGCCAGAAATGGGGTATCTTTATCAAATGAACCAGCTGCTTTGTATTCAGTTAGTCACTGGCCACAAGCAGCACTTAACCTGTGAGCTCTCACCCCGCAGGATCTCGAGTCCCTGGGCAACCCCAAAAGCACTGCTTCAGTATCAGGGGCTGCAAGAGGCCTCCAAACAGTATCCCTCCAAACAGGGATAAGGTGATGGGAAGAACTGAAACAAATGCTTATATTCTCCCCTGAATTTGGGAAAGCCCACAAGAAAGGAATGTGGGACCTCAATAAACAAATCCGCTTGATGTGAGAGGCAGGTGAAAATTTCTGGTTCAGGAACGACATGATGATGCACTCAACCATCTGCAGCTTTCAGACAAGGATCATGAAACATTTCAGTAGCCAGGACTGCCACCTGAGAGTGTCGTCGTCCCCCCCCCCCCCGCCCCAGGCATTCCCAGCAGATCGAAGCACCTACGGACAGCAAAAGGAAAGCCTGCAGCATATGTACGTACCTCTTAAACTTTTCTTGGGTTTTGTAGCCTGGGGAGAAAGAAAAATTCCCTCATTAGAAAATGAAGCAAGTCTGTCCTGGACTTTCTCAAAACACACTAAAGCCAGAGGCAGGTTTCTCCAGAGCATCCCATAAACAGCAGCGAGGCCCTCCTCCTGCCCGTGCTGTTTGGGAAATGACACGTGAAATGCAGAACTACAAAGGTATTTCCAACTTCAGAGACACGGGTGAGCACAGCCCCTCCCGACTGCCAGCTGGGCAGGACCCTCCAGCCCTTGGGATCACTTCTGCCTCCAGGCAGAGCTGCCAGAGCATCAGATCCGGATTTCCCAGCCCCGCCTCAGCCCCGCACCGCAGGGCCACGCTCACCATCAGCGTCCGTTTACGGATTCTTCTTCCACGTTGCAGGGGGACCCGGCACCACTGGTCACATCCACACCAACCTCCTGCCTGAAGGGAGAGGAGGGTTCCCCGATGTGCCACCACGGCCAGAGGCACCTCTCCCACAGAGATGTCCCTCTCCGGCTCGGGGGGCTGCAGCCTGCCAGGCTGGCTCCGCGCCGCGCCCACCCCCCGAGCCCCTCTCAACAAGGCTCCATTTGAGTCTGAAAAACACCCCCCCCCCCGGCTCCCCAAACCGGCTTCGTGCTCCTGCAGCCCGGGGGGGACATCACACCCCCCCACAGGGAACCAGGGAGGGTGAAGGTTCCGGCCGCCCCCGACCCCAGCACAGCCCGGGGCGTCCCGCTTAGCCCAGAGCCTGCGGAGCAGCCAGTGGCAGAGGGAGGGAAACCCCCCCACCCACCCCCCCTTGGGTCCGGGGCACCCGCGGGGACCTGGGACAAGCAAAGCGCTGCTGGAGGCGAGGGGTGCGCGGCCCGGAGGCGCGGAGCCCCCCACTTACCGCTCAACCGCTCCCCGGCTCCGCCTCTGCGCATCCCGTTGCCATGGCGCCCGCTGCCCCCTGACCCCGGCGCCCCGCGCCAGCGCCCGCCAGACCCCGAGCCCGCAGCCCCCCAGGGCCGAGCCCGCAGCCCCCCGAACCCGCAGCCCCCTCACCCCCAGCCCCCCGAGCCCGCAGCCCCCCAGCCCGCACCGGTAGCACGCCGGACACCCGCCCCCGGAAGGCCGCGGCTCACCCGGCACGGCGCGGCCCGGCCCGGCCCCTCCCCCCCCGCGGGACGATGGGATGTGTAGTCCCCGCCGGGCCCCCGGAGCTGGGGGTGCCCCCAGCGCTGCACCCCCCGCACGAGGGGCTGACAGCGGCTGCGGTGCCCCCGGCCACCCCCAGCACGTGCCCTGGCACAAAGCGGGGCTTTAACGCCCTGGCCTGGTGTTTAATTGTTGTTAATTGGCGCCAACAAGGAGCAACGCCAGCCCTCCTTTCGAGACCCCCGGGCACCAGCGGGAGCACAAGGAGCCAGCCCCAGGCCAGGCACCGGGGGATTACAGCCCCCAGCCCCGCCATGGGGCACCCAGCGCCCAGCCCCCTGTGGAGCACAGCAGGCTGGGCGCAGGAGACCCCGGCAGCCCCCCCGTTGTTATAAATTGAGACCACAACGGATCATAATCCAATTAAAATTTTATTAATTATAGCAAGTAGAATATGAGCAAAGACAGCGCTGGATGGCAGGGGAGTCTGCGCTCCACCAACTGCCGCCCTGAGCAGTTCAAACAGTCCCTTTTTATACATCTTTACCCGTGTTCATGAAGTAGTGGAGGTATTGACCCTTCACTCATATATCCTTATGTGGGGTTGTCTGTCTTGTTTCTGTCGGTTCCTGGACATCTGGCGGTTATCTTATCTTTCACAAGCAGTGTCTGGTAGCTGTTTGCATAAGCGTTTTCATATATTTTGTTGCCTAAACTTTACATTGAGCTTAACATAAATCTTAATAAACAATACCCTAGTCCATAGTTTCTCACAATCCCCCCTTTTTCTTTTTATCCTATTGAGCTTAACATAAATCTTAATAAACAATACCCTAGTCCATAGTTTCTCACAATCCCCCCTTTTTCTTTTTATCCTATTGTTTATTAGACGCTACTTTCATTCTCGGCACTGCAAGTAAACCTTTTTCCACAATCCCAACATTTATCATAACACTCACAAGGTAATACGTCACAATTACAATAGGCATAGTTGGGTAATACATATAATAATAACATACAAAACCAAAACTTAAAAATAAAACTTTTTCTTAACACATTCCCTTTTTTTTTTTTTTTTTTTAACATGCGTCACTATCATGGCTAGACTATAGGGATTTCGCATGCGCGGTCTTTCCAGATTTTTCCAACACATTCTGTGGGGCTTTAAAATCGCGCATGCGCATGTTCAAAGGTATACACGGACCATTCGCGTGATCAACAATGGCTACTGCGTGCCCAGATGAAGTCCCAAACCCATTTCCCGAGCTTACCACTCCGGTAAGTCTGTTAATGGTAACATTTATGGCACTATGGCTAAATGACAGGTCCCTGTTTTCAATGTAAGGTTTTCTTACCACCAGACCACCACATCACCTGCCAGAGAAGAAGGGTCTAGAGTGGACATTTCGCCCTCTGAACATTCTGTAAGGTGAGTGTTCTCAAAACGTTTAACCTATATGGTTCATTAGAAAGAAGATCAAAATTTTATATATATATATATTTTTTTTTTTTTCCTGTTGCTGTTTAGGCAGAGGGTGCGTTTTTCTGTTGTCTCATGTCAAGAACTTATGGCGGAGGTGAAAAAGTATAAAAGGCGTTTCCATATCCTCGTCTTTGCGTTCCTGGCGCTTGTTTTTGTTGCTATTCTATTTTTTTTTTTTTACTCAGCTTACATTGTTATCTGAATTGTTAAGAGTCAATTGTTTCCAAATTCTTGTTGGCTATTAAAATGTTATTTTGTGTGTACATTTTGTCATACTACTCGCATTTGTTTAACGCCATCGGGTGAAACCATAATAGCAAATTGCATGTTAGTTATAACGTGTTGAATTAATCTTATAAAACATGGAACAGCTCATGGCAAAAACAATAAGGTGGCTAATCCACATAACAAATAAAATAGGATTCGTTTTACCCAGGGGCTCCCGAGAAGCCAGGAAAACAAGTCAATATTCGTCTTTCCAAGTTCCGACGGGAACATGGGCTAACTTCCCTGTCTCTGATGTGATTTGTTTAACTACCTCACCATTGTCATCACTTTTCAAACAACAATTGGAAACATTTACTTTATCACAAACACCTCTTTCTTCGGCTAGCAGGTAATCGAGAACCATCCTGTGTTGATAAGTTGCATTTCACGTCAAAAGCTTTAGCTGTTTGATTAGTAATAATTTCCAAGACAGCCTGTAGACGAATGATATGATTCAGGTTGTAGATAGGTTCTCGAGCACCGTTAATAAGTTCATTAGGATTCCAAGTTGCGGGTTTATAATACTGTATGATACGTTGGGGTGTCCATTCATTTAATAAATATTGGTACCCCCTCAATTCTTGGGAGTCTGGAAAAATCAACTTGCCATTGTTGCCCTGGCTAATTTTCAAACACATTTCACATCGCTGAGTCACCTGTTTTATTACAGTATACAAGTTCTGCCCTATCAATTTCTGATTTAGACTTTTATATAAATTATCAGCTCCCCAATGCATCCTATTATGTTCTATTACGGCTGTGGTCCATATTAAATTGGATGGTACCGCTATACGACCATCCCTCAAATAAGTCCACTTATTTATTTTATCATTCATGTCCTGAATGACCTTTAAGTTTTCTTTAGAATAATTTGGCTCCTGATCTGTACTTACAGTTTGGATTTTACCATCTGGTATTAAGGATAATTCCTTCTTTCCTACCTCTTCTGCTACTTGTATGGCTTCATGGTCGGCCAGGCGGTTTCCAATTTCCAAATCAGTGCCTTAATGGGCCATCTTATGTTCTTCCTTCCTGGACGACCCTCTTATAACAGAGGGGGCCATTCCTCACATCAAGGTCTGGCATGGCATATGTCCCCACCGCTCAACGCCTACTGGGTTGCAGCCAGAAGCAGAGCTCAAGATCCTTCTTGGTGGCAAACACAGAGGCCAGCCCAGTCTTGCCCTTGATTGTGGTAGGAGGCACTTGACCAACCTTATTCCTTGTACTTTGTTGTCAATGCAGAGTTTCATCTGCGCATCCCATAACAAGTCACAGTCATGGTAAAACACAGATTTACATTAGTAGAACTACTACAGAGTGTATTTTATTTTAGTTTTTATGCAATATTCCCCACAGCCTTGCTGACCAAGGGATATTGTTTTACCTGAACTAGGCAGGCCTCCTGTTTATCATTTTTACTGTAACAGGGAAAGCATTTTTCCCTTTACTTGGAATTTACTTTCAGATATACCTGGTTAAAGATTTCTTTTACTTCAGGGAGGTCCTCTCTTCCACTTTTCTGTTGAATTAAAGATAAGCTCAACATCTTAGTTAATTGATCATTTTTAACTTTTGGTTTCATTTCCCCTTCTTTAAACGTCTAGATGTTCTAATAAATCTCTTCCCAACAAAGATTTTGGTGAATTTGGCATTCTTATTTGTTTTCTTAGTTTGTACTTTAAAGGTTTCAGGATATTTTCCTGGTGGCCAGCAGCTCCCACAACTGTAACAAATTCTTTTCACTGAAGTTTAACACCAAATAAGTTGGTTTTGTATTCACCAACTTTTCTACATCACGATTACCTTAGTAAAAATCAACTCGAACCTTTATCCAGTCCTATTCACAACTGACTTTCAAACATCTAAATTTCCCCATCAGAGATTCACCTTTACTCTCCTCAGACCCGCTGCCTGCCCTAGAGGGGCCGTTACCGGTCCTGTTGTGCTGCAAATGCTGCAGCAATCGGGGTGACATTGTCAGGTCCTTCTGCTCAATCGTCAGCAACAGCAACCCCCTCCTCCCCACCATCAGGAGGATTCGGGGCAGGAGATGCTCTTCCTGCTCTGCAGGTTACACAAGCCTACCTCTGCAGCAGCACTTCTATTTTACTCTTTCTTACCCTGAATGCAAATCTGCTACTTGTTGCTTTAAGTCTGTGTTATTACATATCAGCCTTCGCAGGCAAACAGCAAACACCCTGCCATGCATCCAGCGTGACTCAGCCGCACCTTCGAGGGGCTACGGGGCTTTGTACAAACTCACCCCAATACTTTAACACTTTCACAGGGTCTAGATAGCAGCGGGAGGGGAGTGAGGGAGGTGGTAAGAGCTGGGGGGGAGGAGGGCGGTGGAGGTGTATACGGAGGGGGAGAGGTAGGGATCTCATCCTCACTTCTATTCTTCTTCTTTTTCCCCCCTTGTTTTCTTTTAACAGGAACACGAGGGCCCTAGTTTCAGACCCTACCCATAAGGAAGCATACTCACTTTCCTCCAGGCAAAAGGGGTCTTTTGAATTCACATATATATTCAAAGCCTGGCATATCCAGTCTTCAGATGCCCCGAAGACCGGTCAGTAGAGGTGGTCACCCCTAATTTGTTTCCCACCCCAAACTTCCATACAGTAGTGTATCAATCTTACTTTACTCTTACCCTGCCTAGAAGGGTACGCATCCCAAAATTTTATTGTTAGTCCTAGCGGACTCTCCGGTGGTATCTGTGGGAGCCTAATCTGGACCCCAGAACCACCCACGGGATCACAGGGCTTTGCTTTTCCTCTGTCCCGTCTTCCGAGGCGCCTTCTTTCACTCACGCACTCGCTTCCCCTGGTTCGTGGCGCAGCCCCCCACGGGGTCTGGAAACCGCACTACTGAGGGTCCGCACTCACTTCGCCCTCCCTGGGCGTCTCACACAAGCCCGCTTCAGGATACCCAACCCCAACCGAACGGTTCACCGGCCTATACTCACGCGTCCTGCGTCTTCATTCGGGCTTCGTGCACAAAGATTACGGGGTAACCGGTTTTATTTGCTCACTGTCACATTTGAGGTTCGTTGGTAAAGGATTTGGCGTAGAAGCACCCCGACAAGGGCCGCTTATCCAGCGGGGCGCCTCCCCTGACACGGTGACGTACGGAATTAGACTCTATAACTCGAAAGTTATAAAGTAGGTATGTTTATTGCGCGCAGATGCACAGGGGGATCGCTCCTCCACAAGCGTGCATACCCGAAGTGACGAACCATCCCACATTTATACAATGAAACAAATGAATATTCAATTAACGCCTATACATATTTGTTACCTAAACCCCGCTTCGTATGTTAATTAGCTTATCAGTCCGTTTCCTGGAATGTGGTGGTCTTGCAGGTTTGTAGGTGATTCATGTTCTTGTGACCATCCGATCTTCTTCAGCAAGGAAACTTAGCACTCCCTCCCTCTAGATAGCATTGGAATATCTCTCATCCTTTTCTCATTCTTTTTTAAATAGCCCCTTTGTTAGAGAAAGAAGGGCAGGCGTCTCCCCGTCTCCCCTTTGTTAGAGGAAGAAGGGCAGGCGTCTCCTCAAAACTGTAGTTGTCTCCTCAAAGCTGTGTGCCTATGTGACCAGACACCGCACCCATGACCAGTCACCATACCCACATTCCTTGAGCAGACATATACAATCACAATCGATGTCCATTGTCCCCATTTCACACTATTTCTCCATATCAATCCCCCCTTTTCTATCAAACTAAGTAAATTCTTTTACTTAAGCAGTCTTCCGGAATGATATAAAGCATCATACATAAGTGTTACCCTTTTAAACTAAAGCATCATACATAAGTGTTATCCTTTTAAACATTCTCCAAACCCACAAATATAACATAATGGTTAGTATTAAGGAAATTCCTCAACTGATCAATAAGATCACAATGGGGTGTACCATAGTGTTAAGAATTCCTGTTGCAGAAGGTGACCAGCCAAAAAGAGTATCTCACCAATTATGGTTTCCATCTTGTTCTACCTTTTTTAAAACTTTCTTGATCCCCTCTACATCGTGATGGATCATAAGAAGAGTTTCATGTCCCTTTTCTTTGGTTTCTTTCAGTATACGTTGTAAATCTGCATGTTTTAATAGTTCTTTTATACTACTTATATTTAGTAGGAATTATCATCTGTGATAGGGTAAAGTTGGATTTTAAGAATTGATGAGACACTACTGGGGCTGAGTAACTAAAATCGCATCCTGTGATAGTAGTAAAATTACAAATACAATAATTTGAATATTGTGCAGTCTCCTTTACCTCCCCATCTACAGTTATTGTGTTACACTTAGTTCTCAAACACGCACATTCCTTCCTTGCATATATAATTACTGTTTTCAAGTTTGCGTTTGGTTGGGCCTCGAAATGACATATTTTCTGATCTGTATCTAAACAAGTATCCTGGGCCATTATAGTATTGCTTTCACAGAGGAAGCCCTGCTGTTCTCGCATAATACAAGATTCTTAATCTACTGTTTGCCACTTGTCACCTATCTTTCTGGCCCATGTTCTATGTTCAAAAGGATATTTTCCTAGGCATATTATAAAGATGGGCTCGGTTAAGGTAAAATTGTGCCAACATTCCCATGAATTAAAGCACATGGTTGTATTTAGAAGGGTAAATTCCTTATCTACCTTTCTGACATTAATCAGGGTGTCTCCTGAAATCTTGGTGTTATCTTTTTCATTATATGTTTGACACCCTACTTTTATCCTATCTCCTAATTTTCCCCATAATTGGTCGACTTTGTGTACATCCTCCTAATCCCATTGATTCCTTTGGTACACCTCATTTTCAGAAAAAACAACCATAGCTAGTTTCGTCTTTGAGTCCACCTTTCCCATTCTTCCAGTGTGTTTTTTCTGGGCATGATTCCAAGGCCAGTTATCAGGCTCTTGGTTGTAGGCAAGAGAGAGGGTACAAAAAACCACAAATGGTTTAAACCCACTACTGATCATTTTAAGAATCTAAACGTTCCTCATATATACATATAAAATCTGTTTTGATCAGAAATATCTTTGTTTGAGTTGGGGCTTACTGATAACAAGTTGGGCAAGACTGGCCACTGGCTCAGTCCCAGACTCTTTTGTTCTATATTGTTTGTTGTGGTGCCCTTCCCATATGGTGGATCCACAACCGCTCAGGTTCACTTACTTGCCACCCACATTATTCCCATTTGTCCGAGTAAATTTGAGTTTCAGTTCTTTTTTATCTGGGGTTACTCTCCACGAAGTTGCAGGGGCTTTCTTGATCCGGGTATGGTGAATCCAAGAATTCTGTCCCTCAACCTTGATTGCAGTGTAGGTGGTGAGTAGGACTTGAAAAGGTCCGGTCCACTGTGGTTCCAGGGTTTTATCTGCAAAACACTTAACATATACATAGTCCCCTGGTCGTATATCGTGAACAGGTCCATCCAGACCCCTACTGTGTGTTCCCATCACATGCTTCTCAATTCTCATTAATTGTTTGTTTAGTGCCACCATATAGGAAGTCATTGTTTCTTCACCAATCTGTGAAGACGTCCCCTTTTGTACCCCATAGGGTCGTCCATACAAAATTTCAAATGGGCTAAGCCCCTCTTTTGCTCTTGGTCTAGTTCGAATTCGTGTAAGAGCTAATGGCAAAGACTGGGGCCAAGTTAGATTTGTTTCTTGACCTAGCTTGACAATCTGTTGTTTGATTAGATGATTCATCTTTTCCACCTGGCCACTTGATTGTGGTCGGTATGGGGTATGTAATTGCCAATCCATTCCTAGATGGTGGCTGATCTGTTGCACTATTCTGGACACAAAATGTGGTCCTCTATCCGAGGACATTACCGCTGGGACTCCAAACCTAGGTATTATCTCTTGGAGCAGTATTTTGGTCACTTCCCGGGCTTTAGCAGTTCTGCACGGGAAGGCTTCTGGCCAACCTGAAAAGGTATCTGTTAGTACCAATAAATATCGATACCCCCCTTTTTTAGGAAGTTCCGAGAAATCAATCTGCCAATGTTGCCCTGGAACATTTCCTTTCCCAATTTTTCCCAACTTTGGCCCCTTGGTAATCTTAGGATTAGTCTGGAGACAAAGATCACATTGTTGGGTTACTTGTCTAATAGTAGTATACAAATTTTGTGCTATTATGTTTTTAGTGAGATCCTTATATAGAGCTTCTGCCCCCCAGTGCCTTTTTCTATGTTCTTCCCGAACTACTGACCATACCATGTAGGAAGGAATCACTATTCTCCCATGTGAGATTACAGCCCACCCTTCCTCATTATATGATCCCTCTAGGTCAGTTTGCGATCTTCTTTAGTATAGTCTGGTTTACCTTCTAGAGATATTTGTCCATCGGGTATTAGCGCACCCTCTACCTTGATTGCTTTTCTGGCTGCCTGTTTTGCTTCCCTGTCCGCCAGTTCATTTCCTCTTTCTAATTCTGTGCTCACTTTCTGGTGTGCCTTGATGTGCATAATTGCCACCCTTTCAGGAAGCTGGACCGCATTTAGGAGTTTCAAAATTTCTTCCGCATGTTTGATGATTTTTCCTTGGGAGTTTAACAGTCCCCTTTCTTTCCATATTGCTCCATGAGCACGTACCACTCCAAAGGCATATTTAGAATCAGTCCAAATATTTATAGGTTTTCCCTGAGTTTTCTCCAGAGCTCGAGTAAGGGTTATGATTTCAGCCTTCTGTGCCGAAGTGTCAGCTGGTAGCGGTCCCGATTCTATCACTTCTTCAGAGGTTGTAACAGCATATCCAGAATGTCGCTTTCCATTCAGCATATAGCTGCTCCCATCCATGAACCAATGTTCAGCTCCATTAATAGGAACATCCTTGAGATCTGTCCTACTAGAATAAGTGGCTTCGATTGTTTCTAGACAGTCATGATCGACTGATTCGCCAACATTCCCATTAAGAAACGAGGCCGGATTGACGATGTTTGTAGTCACGATCTCAACGTCATCTTGTTCCACCATTATGGCCTGGTATTTTAGGAATCTCTGTGGGGAGAGCCAATGCCCCCCTTTTGTTTCAAGGACTGCAGACCCTGTGTGGGATACTAAGACAGTCATTTTCTGGCCCAAGGTAAACTTCCGGGCCTCCTGGATGTTTAGGATGACAGCTGCTACTGCTCTCAGGCAACCAGGCCACCCTTTTGCAGTGGCATCCAGCTGTTTAGAGAAGTATGCCCCTGCCCGTCTGTATGGTCCCAAATCTTGTGCCAGTATTCCTAATGCCATTCCCTGTTTCTCATGGGAAAATAGGAAAAATGGCTTACTCACATCAGGAAGTCCTAGTGCTGGTGCCGACATCAAGGCTTTCTTCAGTTCATGGAAAGCTCTGTCTGATTCAGCATCCCACTGAAGATCCTTCTGATTAGCTGCTATCAGGGAATATAATGGTTTAACAAGCAAGCCATAATTACATATCCAAAGCCTGCACCATCCTGTCATTCCCAGAAATGTCTGCAGTTCCTTTACAGTTCGTGGTCGGGGGGCTTGGCATATGGCTTCTTTTCGGGCCTTCCCTAGGACCCGTTGTCCGGCACTGATCTCGTACCCTAGGTATGTGACTTGTTGTAACACCACCTGTGCCTTCTTCTTAGAAACCCGATATCCTTGTAGTCCCAGAAAGTTCAGCAGGCTCACAGTCCAAATAATACAAGATTCTTCGGTTCTGGTTGCAATAAGAAGATCGTCTACATATTGTAACACTTTCCCTTCTCCTGACGGTGGTTCCCATAACTCCAAATCCTTTGCTAATTGGTTTCCAAAAATTGTGGGGCTATTTTAAACCCCTGTGGCAACACCGTCCATGTGAGCTGGGTCTTTCGACCGCTTCTGGGATTTTCCCATTCAAAAGCAAAAATTCTTTGGCTGGCTTCGTGGAGAGGGAGGCAAAAGAAGGCATCTTTTAAGTCTAAAACTGTGAACCAAGCTAGGTCAGGTGTCAGGGTGGTTAGTAAGGTATAGGGGTTAGCTAGTACAGGATACAGATCCTCTGTTATTTTGTTAATGGCCCTTAAATCCTGAACTATCCTATAAGACCCATCAGGTTTTTTAACTGGGAGGATAGGTGTGTTAAATTCTGACTCACATTCTTTTAGTAGTTTTAATTCTATGAATCGCTCTATATTTGGACGAATTCCTTCCCTATCTTCCCTTTTCAGTGGGTATTGTTTAATTCTTATTGCACCCTGTCCTTTAATTTTACTATAACAGGTGATGCATTCTTGGCACGTCCCGGCATGTCAATTGCCCATACTCCGGGATATACCTGATCAATAATTCTGGTATCAATTTCCCTTTTTATAGGAGTACTGGCCAAAGATAGGCTCATAACCTGTATGTATTGATGATCATTTACCTCCAGAGTAACTTCCCCTTTTTTAAATTTGATTGTTGCCTCCAATTGTTCTAATAAGTCCCTACCAAGAAGGGCCTTTGGGGAATTTGGCATTCTTGTTTGTTTTCTTAGTTTGTACTTTAAAGGTTTCAGGATGTTTTCCTGGTGGCCAGCAGCTCCCACAACTGTAACAAAAATTATTATTTTTTACTGAAGTTCAACAAATAAGTTGGTTTCGTATTCACTAAAATTCCACCTCATACCCATTCCCTGCCCTAAAGGGGCCGTTACCGGTCCTGTTGTACTGCAAATGCTGCAGCAATTGGGGTGACATTGTCAGGTCCTTCTGCTCAATTGTCAGCAACAGCAACCCCTCCTCCCCACCATCAGGAGGATTGGAGCAGGAGATGCTGTTCCTGCTCTGCAGGTTACACAGGCCTGCCTCTGCTACAGCACTTCTGTTTTAACTCTTTCTTACCCTGAATGCAAATCTGCTACTTGTTGCTTTAAGTCTGTGTTATTACATATCAGCCTTTGCAGGCAAATAGCAAACACCCTGCCGTGCGTCCAGCGTGACTCAGTCGCACCTTTGAGGGGGTACGGGGGTTTGTACAAACTCACCCCAATACTTTAACACTTTCACAAGGTCTTTGATTCTCCACCCCCCACCACCCCCCTCAGGTTTTACATACATTAGTACAAGTTTTTTATCTTACAACGTGTTTCATTCTGGTTGCTCCACAGAAGGAACCGCAACCTGAGCTTTTAAACACAAAAATTTCAACAAGAACATCTTTCTAGTTTAGGTCTTAGGGTTTTTCCTATCCTTTTCTAGAGACTTAATCAAAGATCAGGTGATGTTAATCCCGCACTCTTTCTAGTGCTAGTACCATAGGATCCCGAGGGGGTACTAATCCACAGTCCTTTTGCCACTCAGGTTTGTCCTGGAGGACGAAGAACATGTCTGTATACGATACTTCGTCCCATTTTCCCTCTCTCCTCAGAAACAACATTAATTGCAGGAGAGTGTTATAATCTAACGTTCCTCCCTCCTGAGGCCATTTCGCATCACTCCAATTTATACAAAGGCCACCACTGATTACAATATTTAATCAATTTCCTTCTATTTTCGGTACCACCATGTCCTACGATATCACTCCAATGTTTTAATATACAACCCAAGGGCGATTTTTCACAGGGCTTACTCCTTCCATTTCCCATTTTACAATTTTAATTACTTTGTTTTTCTCCGGCCGCCTTAGCCACCCAAGGTCGGAAACGCGGATAGAGCTCCTTACTCGTATTGCACTCAAACGCGTGTCTCAAGCACTCTTGCACTCACACTCAGTCAAAATAATTAAGCCATACACGGAAAATCAAAATGCGCATCTCAATCACACCATTCACACTCTCCGGGCAGCCCTCAGTCACACAAGCAGTATGCTATACGGTACCGTGCACTTATGTACAACTTTTAGGAACACTGACAGTTCACAAAGTATGCATTTCAATGAACAATTGCCAAAAAACAAACAACAAACAAAAAACCACATTTTTCCTGGTCTTAAGCAGAGTGTTAAGTTTTCCGCTATTTGCCACGAATTACCAGAATATTATTATTTTTCAACATACATTTCATAACTCCAAGTTTTGAACATGTAACAAGACAACACACAGAACAAACAAGACACAGAGCGCTATTTCAGTTATATTCTAGGAATTCCCCAATTCTTAAGACAACCCAATGGAAGTTTTTAGCTTCCCCTTTTTTTCCTACGCAAAAGTTTCCCTTTTACTTTTGCTAAGAGGTCCCTCTTGTTCCTGTGAGATTCCGCCTTATTCCGTCCCGCCCCCCGCTTTCCGTCACGAGGCCTCCGGGCTTTTAGGAATGGCAGTAACCTCGGGTTTGCTCGATCTGCCCTCAAGATCGCTAGCGGCCACCCCTTGGTCAGCAAACCCCCTCCCAAGGTACCTTTCCTCCTGGGGACTACGCTGCGCGCCGGACGTCTCCGTGCGTCTCACCAGCCGCCCCGTTTCTAAACATACCGTTTTATCCGTGGATCCAGGGGTTTCTCTTCTGCTCCCGGGTGAACAGCTGAGAAGAGGAGGCTCCTCCGAGGAAATCTCCTGGGGCGCGCCTAGGAGCGTCCGCTTCGCAGCTGGTCCCTCAGCCGAGCAGAAATCCTCCTGCCTGGCTCGCCAAAACTGACGTGCGGAATTAGACTCTATAACTCGAAAGTTATAAAGTAGGTATGTTTATTGCGCGCAGATGCACAGGGGGATCGCTCCTCCACAAGCGTGCATACCCGAAGTGACGAACCATCCCACATTTATACAATGAAACAAATGAATATTCAATTAACGCCTATACATATTTGTTACCTAAACCCCGCTTCGTATGTTAATTAGCTTATCAGTCCGTTTCCTGGAATGTGGTGGTCTTGCAGGTTTGTAGGTGATTCATGTTCTTGTGACCATCCGATCTTCTTCAGCAAGGAAACTTAGCACTCCCTCCCTCTAGATAGCATTGGAATATCTCTCATCCTTTTCTCATTCTTTTTTAAATAGCCCCTTTGTTAGAGAAAGAAGGGCAGGCGTCTCCCCGTCTCCCCTTTGTTAGAGGAAGAAGGGCAGGCGTCTCCTCAAAACTGTAGTTGTCTCCTCAAAGCTGTGTGCCTATGTGACCAGACACCGCACCCATGACCAGTCACCATACCCACATTCCTTGAGCAGACATATACAATCACAATCGATGTCCATTGTCCCCATTTCACACTATTTCTCCATATCAACAGACCTCAGGCCAGATTGCCCTTATCCGAGTCACGGCACCAAAATTGTTATAGTTTAGCTGTCCAATGAAATGCCAGAGACTGGCCAATTAGAAAATGTGATTTATTAAAGCAAGCGACAAGTAAGCAAAACAGCGCTGGGCGGCCGGGGAGTCTCCTGCTCCACCAACGGCGCGCAAATTCAAGCAAGCTGAGCAGCTCTTTTTGTCTTCCCCGAGGTCACTTCTGACACCCTCAGTAGCCCCTCTGCTGCTTCTGTTGTGGTGGTTTCTTGTCAGACAGGACGTTCCCATGTTTGGTGTAGCAAGATCACATTGTGGACATGTCTCTTCTTGTTAAACAGGAAGTTCTTAAGACCACCACGACGGGTTCGTTCCTCTTGCTTGCCTTGGTCGATCAGCAAATTACCTTTAGTTACTTATTACAGTACCAGCCCAGGAGAGAGGGGAGGCTGCTGCAGCCCCCGCCCCGGCTGCGGCCAAGGAAGTGTGTTCCAGTGGGCACACGCGTGCCGAGCGGGCATGCCCACCGCACACACGTGTGCATGCAGTTAGGGTCAGCGCTAGGTTATGCGGTGTGCATACCCGCACAGGCAGGCAGAGGCAGCCCCCAGCCCCCGGTGCCTGTAAGCACGCTGCAGGGGGCTGCGCTTTTCCAGCCCCGGGTGGGCACCGGGGCCCGGGGGGCAACGATCTCCCTCGGGCTCTCGGCAGAGGAGCTCGGCAGCAGCCTGGGCTGCGAGAGGGGGGCGGCTCGGGGGGCGGGGGGACACCCGGGGCGGGGGGACACCCCTCCCGGCCGGCGGACGGTCCGGCAGGTGGTGCCGCGGGCTGGAGCGACCCCGCCTGCCCCTCCCTCGGGGACAGCCGGTGGCTGGAACCCGGTGGCCGCCCCCCGCCCCCCCGCACCGCGGTGCGCTCGCTGCGGGGTGCGCCGGCGGGGCCGCTGTGCCCGGGCCGCAGACCCCGCACGGCAGACGGGGAGGGCTCCGCCGTCCCCCCCCGCCCTGCCCGGGGGCGGCTGCGGGAGCGGCGCAGGCGAGCCGGGGGAGCTGCGGGTGACGGGCGCCCCCCGAGCGGTTGCGGAGGACGGGAACGGCCGCGGCAGAGGCCGCGAGTGCGGCGTGAAGGTGCCGGTCAGCTGGAGCCGCCTCCCGCGGGGGGCCCGGGATCGCTGCCAGGTCTCCGCGCGGTCGGGGCTGTCGCTGCCGAGGTTCGAGACGTTTCGCCGCCGCCCCTCGCCGCGGCACGCTCCTGCGACGGCGGCGCTGGCCGTGCCCGGCTCGGGGCAGGCGTTTGCCAGCCGGAGACCGGACCCCTTTTCCGGGAGAGGCCGGAGCGAGGCGGCGAGCGCCGGGGAGCGCGCAGGGAAGGGAGCGGGCAGCCCTCCGCAGGGGGCGAGCCCGGAGGCTGCTCTGCGGCTCCGCACTCGCGGCTCCGCCTCAGCCGCAGGCAGCCCCCGGCGCCCCGGGAGGCGCTGCGGACCAACGGCTTGCACATCGGTGGTCAGCAGAAGGCAGCTCTGCGCCTTAAGTGGCGACGTAGAGAAAAGATGTGTCTGCAGCGAAGCACAGGAGAGGGTCCGGAGGACAGAGCGTGTTGCAGGCGCTTGGCAGCACACGGCCTCGGGAGAGGGAACAGACGCCGTGGGTCAAGCTGGGGCATAAGGTAAGGTCAAGGAGAACCAGTTGGTTAATGGGACCAAACAGAAATGACTTGAACTGTGCATGAACACTTGAGTGAAAGTTAAGACCGCTGTGCCTTTAAATGGGGACGAGGCTCGTAAGACCCAGTGAGGATTAAGTGTGACTAAAGGTCATCGTAAACGGTTTTTCCAGGTGTATAAAGTATTTTCCTGTCGCGACGAGCTGTGCTAGCTTTGTGGGTTTGCCCCCCAGCTCCCATCCCCGCAGAGACGCGTGCCTGGTCCCTCGGCCGTGCGGGTGCTCGATCCGTTGCACGGCGGGCGATGGGATCCGGCCGTTCGACGGCAGCATCAGGTCCCGAGGAGACGGTCGCTGCCAGCCCCGGCCGGCCTCGGCGCTCGGCGGGGCTGCGCGACGTCCCGGTGCGACATGTCCCTTCCCGGGGCTCGCCCCCCGTCTGTGTGCGAGGGGGGTGGCGGCCCGGCGGGTGGCGGGCCTGCCGGGGTGGGAGATGCGGCTCCAGGTGCTTTGCCCGCCGGCCCGGACGGTGCTTTCGCCTCTCGTTACGCGTTCGGGGGAGGCAGGAGGGTCGCCGTTACCGTCAGCGAGCCCGTGCTGCCGCCGCTGCCCGGCGTCGGGGCTGTGTGGCATCCCGGGGTGGTGGGGAGCGGAGCGATGCGCCTCGTCTTTGCAGGGTGCTGAGCTGCCCTTCCCCGGGGCCAGGGCTCACTGCCGCTTCCAGCTGCACAGGATTTGGTCTCGCAGCCTCAGTGTGAGGGCTGGATTTTCGCGAAACGAGGAGGAGCTGCTGGCACCTTCTGTACTGACGGGCAGCTTGATTTCTTGCTGTGCTTTTCGTACATCTTTAATAGCCCGGTGGAGTACAAATTGTAAAGGAAACTTCATACGCAGAGTTTGAGAGTTTGAAGAGAGATTATTCACCCTCTAGCTGTCGTGAGGTTTCACCTCTCCTTCCTGGCTGGACTGATCTTCCAGTTAGAAGTGAAACAAGGTCAAACGGTTAAAAAAAAAGGCTTCCTTCTGTCAGGGCGAATCTAAATCAATCAAATTCCCAGGCACCAAAGTGTGTTGTGTAACAAATGGGAGTGCAAAGGTAAGCACGTAGCTTTGCGTGTGCGAGAGCGGTTGTGGGAATTCTCTGTAAGTTCTAACACCTTGCTCTTTGCGCTGTTCTGCAAATTTGCCTGGATTTTAAGTATGGACAGAAGAGGGAGAGAACGAACATATGCATTTGATTTGCTTAATAGAAAATATCTTGGCAGAAACACATGCTTGTGCTGTGTATTCTGTTAGAGCTTGGCTTTTTAAAATACTCATGTGTTCTGTCTAATGAAAAGCTGGTAGTATCTCCCATTCACCTAAGAATATGTTCAAACATAGCTTGAGATATGCTGCTAATCACGTTAAGAAAAATGTATAGCTTAATATCAAACTAGCTAAAGTGCAGTCACTGGGGAATATCTCGGTGCTTGTAAACTTTAAATTAAAGAGTGCTGTGAGGCTGGATTACCCGATAACCAGTACAATTGAAACAGCAGTATACCCCCTCTTTTTTGAAGGAAGACTGTAGGTCGTTTTGAACAGCATAGAATCATAGAATCATTTAGGTTGGAAAAGTCCTTTAAGATCATTGAGTCCAGCCATTAACCTGACACTGCCAAATCCATCACTAAACTGTGTCCTTGAGCACCACATCTACACATCTTTGAAATGCCTCCAGGGATGGTGAGGCCACCCTGAAACTTCCCTGGGCAGCTGGTTCCAGTCCTTGACAACCCTTTCAGTGAAGAATTTTTTCCTAATGTCCAATCTAAACCTCCCCTGGGGCAACCTGAGTCCATTTCCTCTTGTCCTATCCCTTGTATCCTTGTTGGATCTGGTAGAAATGATCCCCAGATGGCAGTGTGTAAAGGATTAATTTAAATTCCAGATTCTGGTTGCCTGGCATTAGCAAAAATAAAGCTTTTGTGTTATTTCTCTTAACAGTTAAAAATTAGATGCAGGAAAAATAAAGAGAAACACTAAGTACTGAATTCCTCCCCCCCCCCCCCCCTCCATTTACATTTTGGTAAGAGGGAACTAATTTGCTCTCCTGTCTGCTGTGCATCCTGGTGCTGAGCTAATCTTTTCTATGCCCTAGATTGTTATTAGCCTTGCTTGCTTATTACTGAAAGATTTACTTTCTAGGACTCCTTTTAATTCCGTTTGCTGCTACACTGCCTTTTGTCTTAAATGTTATTTTTTTGTAGTGTCCTTTGAAAGATTCTTGGCCTTTTCTAACCCGGGACAAATTTATAGTAGCCTGATCGAGTTTTCCTAATCATGAATGATCTTCCCAGCAGGATATGTTCTTTGTCTTCTTCCTAACGTGATTCAGGACACACTCTTTTTTAAAGTGCCCTTACCCTTGAACCATTGTGCTGGGATTTAGTGTATTGACCCAAACTCTAGTAGATTTTTCTTGAGGCTTTTCTGTGTCACTTTGCACAGCACTCGTAAGATACCCGCTGTCAAAGTGCTTGCACTTTAGTAATAACACCTTGGCATTGTTAAAGTAAGTATGTTTAAATTTTCCTTTGGCCGACTCATCTGTTTTAATTCCTTAAGTATTCAGATTTGTTCTGAGACTGACGCGCGGAAAGCAGACTCCACAATCTGTAAGATTGTAAAGTAGGTATGTTTATTCAGCGCTGGGCAGCACGGGGGGTGGGGTGGGGGTGGGTGGGTTAGTCCTGCCAAAACCGTGTGCGCCTGACACGAAAACTTGCTCTGTTTTTATAAGGCATCTCATTACATATTCATAATGTGTTGTAATGCACCTATACATATGCATTACCTATCCCCGCTTCGTATTAAAATTAGTTCTGCGAGCTATTTCCATATTTTTTTCTCGACTGAGTTTGCGCAGTGTCCCCTGGTGGTGGTCGTCAGGGGTCCTGAGGATGAAGGCAGGCGAGTCTTGCTAGTTACCCCCACATCTGGCGCAGGCTCAGTAGCGTCCTGGTTTTTGTCCAAACCGCAGAACTGGCTTTAGCTTGTTCTTGCAAGGTTGTAATTGTTCTTTTGACTTATATGGTCATAAAGCTGGACTTATAAGGTCATAAGGCTCTTTACTCCCGTATACCTTATCACAACACCCAAACAAACCATGTAAGATCTGGCAAACAGCTAAGCAGACTATTATAATCGTTAAAACTTTACCCTAAACAGCCAAGCAGACTATCATTACCCTAAACAGCTAAGCAGACTATCATAATAATCGTTAAACTTTACTCTGTCTCTTAACCCCTTCTCTCTCAGTCCCCCCTTTTCAAAGAAATTAGTAAATTCTTTTACTCAGACTCGAAGTATTGATTAGATTCTAATTTTTGTCGCAGTTGATTTCTCTTCCATTCACTATAGGAATTTCCAGTTCCCTTAAGCCACCAAAATCCACAACGGATAGCTATACCAATAATTAAAAGTAGAAAGACAATCACAATGATCATTACAAATAATTGTTTTAACCATGTTAGATTGGGCAACTAGGATGTCAATTTCTCCCATAATTCAGAAAAGCCCCAAGAAGTGTTATCTTGTGTCACTTTATGTAGAATATTTACTTGTTTCCTAATTTCTTGGAGGTCCTCTGTAATTCGCCCGCTTTGATCTGCATACATGCAACAATCTACATTGATCACAGTGCATACCCCCCCTTGGAAGGCTAATAGCAAATCTAAAGCCATACGATTCTGTGACACTATTTTTGATAAGTCAGTAACTTCCTTCTGAAGTGCCAGGAGAGCATCAACTGTCCTATTTTCCACTGTTTCTATTATAGCTGAGATGTTTATTATTGCCTTTTCCAACTCACTAACCCCTAAAAACGGAATGAACCATCGCGCAAAACTGTGGAAACTCGTTGGTCTGTTTATGAGGGGGTTATTTACGATGTTCTGTTTTTTCCTTATGGGGGGTCGTGTTGACCCGTCAATGATAGTAATATTGGGGACCAGACCTCCCAGAGTGCATGCTCCTCGCCATCCTATGGGCAAGACTTTACGAGCCATTGTGCCGCACAACCAATACCACCCTGTCCCTCGTGGGGTCGGGAGACCGGTATAGTTCAATTTCAAAAATCCCAAATCTCTACCTGTCATATTTAATGTATGACTTCGGTTACAATTTGGGTGTTCTCCCACGAACAGTCCTTTTCCCGAACTTACCAGGCAGTTATCCCCCAGTGTGCTGGTCTCTTCGACAGTGATTTTTAATTCTCGTCCCCACTTAACCTGAGGGTCTGTGCTCCAGATTGTATTTCCCCAAAAGGAGCCGTCTTGGCGGTTCGTCAGGGGAACTGGCAGTGGGATGCCTATTAACGGTATCTCATAACCAGAATGTCTTGGCATTTGGGTACAGATCCAACAATCTGTCTTATTTAAAATTTTGGTGATGTTTTGAATCGCCTGAACATACCAGTTCTCTCGCCAGGCCGCTGTGTCTATCACCTGTGAAATTATCAGAATCATATTAAATTTAACCCACATCCTATCTTTTTAGCTTGAGCTTTAACGGCCCTTGAATTTCTGATGTCCAAAGCTTTTGTGGCGACTTCTTTACACGGGTATGATGAATCCAGGCATTCTGTTCTTTAATTTTGACTGCTGTGAAGGAGGTGAGGAATACTTGGTGTGGTCCTTCCCACTGTGGTTTCAAGGTTTTTTCTGCAAGAGACTTTACATATACATAATCTCCAGGTTGGATATCATGTACAGGCCCATCCAGACCCCTTCCTCGGGTCCCAGTTACATGTTTTCCAGTTTTATTGAGCTGCTTGCTCAATGCCACCATATAGGAAGTCATAATTTCATCCCCAATTTGCATTGATGTCCCCCTTTGTATTCCATAGTGGCGTCCATACAGAATTTCAAAAGGGCTCAGTCCTTCCCTCGCCCTCGGTCTTGTCCGTATACACAAAAGGGCTAAAGGGAGAGACTGAGGCCATGGCGAGTTTGCTTCTTGTCCCAACTTTACAATTTCCTGTTTGATTAAGTGGTTCATTTTCTCCACTTGGCCACTCGACTGAGGGCGATATGGGGTGTGAAGTTGCCAATCTATACCTAAATGGTGGCTGGTTTGTTGCACTATTTTTGAAACAAAGTGTGGTCCTCTGTCAGAGGATATGGTTGCTGGAACCCCAAAACGCGGTATTATTTCTTGTATTAGTATTTTAGTTACCTCCCGAGCCTTGGCAGTTCTGGTTGGGAATGCTTCTGGCCAACCTGAAAAGGTATCAGTTAATACCAGCAAATATTGGTACCCCCCTTTTCTTGGAAGTTCTGTGAAATCAACCTGCCATTGTTGTCCAGGCCCATTACCCTTTCCAATCTGGCCCATTTCTAATTTGGGAGTATTCTTTGGATTAGTCTGGAGGCAAAAGTCACACTGTTGAGTCACCTGTCTCACTGTGGTATATAAGTTTCTAGCTACAATATCTTTTATCAGATGTTTATACAGAGCCTCCATTCCCCAATGTCTCTTCCTATGTTCTTCCCGTATTAAGTGCCACAGTAAATATGAGGGGACAATTAACTTTCCCTGTGGGGTATAAGCCCATCCCTCTTTATTATATGATCCTTCTAAGTCTGAAATAAGTTTCTGATCTTCCCTAGTGTATTTTGGTTTATCTTGTAGGGAAATATGCCTATCGGGGATTAAAGCCCCTGCTACTTTTATTTTTGTTTTGGCTACTTGTTTTGCCTCTCTGTCCGCCAGTTCATTCCCTTTTTCCAAATCTGAGCTCACTTTCTGGTGTGCCTTAATATGCATAATTGCCACTTTCTCAGGGAGTTGGACAGCTTCTAGTAACTTCAGAATTTCTTCTGCATGTTTGATATTCTTTCCTTGGGAGTTTAATAAACGTCTTTCTTTTCAAATTGCTCCATGTGCATGTACAACTCCAAAGGCATATTTTGTGTCTGTGTAAATGTTTACAGTTTTGCTCTGAGCCAACTCCAGGGCTCGAGTTAGGGCAATTATTTCTGCCTTTTGTGCGGAGGTGTTCATGGGCAAAGGTCCTGACTCTATTACCTCTTGACTGGTGGTGATGGCGTATCCTGCGTGTCGATTGCCATTCAGGACATAGCTGCTCCCGTCTGTGAACCAGTTTTCTCCGTTTTCTATGGGGCTATCCTTTAAGTCTGGGCGACTTGCGTATGTCGCTTCAATAGTTTCCAAGCAGTCATGATGCACTGGTTCTCCTGTGTTTCCGCTGAGAAAAGAAGCTGGGTTGACAATGTTAGTAACCACGATTTCCACATCATCCTGTTCCACTATTACAGCTTGATATCGCAGGAATCTTTGTGGAGATAGCCAGTGTCCACCCTTTGCTTCCAATACTGCCGACACTGCATGGGACACAAAAACAGTCATTTTCTGGCCCAGGGTGAATTTTCGGGCTTCCTGTATATTTAGTATCACAGCCGCAACTGCCCTTAGGCATCCAGGCCAGCCCTTTGCAGTCGCGTCTAACTGTTTAGAGAGGTAGCCAACTGCCCGACGATACGGACCTAGCTCCTGTGCCAATATTCCTAGGGCAATGCCCTGTTTCTCGTGAGAAAAAAGGAGGAACGGCTTACCCACATCCGGGAGTCCTAAAGCCGGGGCTGACATCAGAGCCTTCTTTAGTTGTTCAAAAGCTTGTTCAGCCTCTTTATTCCATTCGAGGTGTTTCTGCTCAGTCGCTGTCAGCGCATATAATGGTTTAACAAGCAGTCCATAATTGTAGATCCACAATCGACACCACCCTGTCATTCCCAGAAAGGTTCGCAATTCCTTTACCGTCTGGGGTTTTTTAGTTTGGCATATCACCTCTTTGCGGGCCTGCCCCAAAGTTCTCTGTCCCGCACTGATCTCATAGCCCAAATAATTCACTTTACGCTGCATTACCTGGGCCTTCTTCTTGGACACCCTGTATCCTTGAAGCCCTAAGAAATTCAACAGACTCACCGTCCACGCCATACAATCTTCCTCTGTGTTGGTAGCGATCAGGGTGTCATCCACATACTGTAACGATTTTCCTTTCTCGGACGGGGCTTCCCAGGAATCCAGGTCTCTCGCAAGCTGATTGCCGAAGATGGTAGGACTATTCTTAAATCCTTGCGGCAACACCGTCCAAGTGAGCTGGGTCTTTCGACCACTTTTAGGATTTTCCCACTCGAATGCAAACAACTTTTGACTGGCTTCGTGGAGAGGGAGGCAAAAGAAAGCATCCCTTAAATCTAGAACAGTAAACCAGATTAATTCAGGTGCCAATGCAGTCAGTAGGGTATACGGGTTTGCCACGACTGGGTAGAGATCCTCAGTAATCCTGTTCACTGCGCGCAAGTCTTGAACCACCCTATATGACCCATTGGACTTCTGAATAGGTAATATAGGGGTATTGAATTCAGACTCACATTCCTTTAATAGTCCTAGCTGCAAAAATTTTTCTATCACTGGCCGGATTCCCTCCCTGTCCTCTTTCTTTAGAGGATATTGTTTAATCCTTACCGGTCGTTGACCTTCCTTTATCTTAACTTCAACAGGTGGAGCATTTTTCGCTCTTCCAGGCACATCAGTAGCCCAGACTCCTGGATACACTTGGTTCAGAATTTCCTCATCAATTTTCCCTTCCGAGGGGAGACTAGTTAGGACTAGACTTAATGCCTGTGTATATTGTCGATCCTTTACCTCCAGAGTAATTTCCCCTTTTTCAAACGTGATCTTTGCTCCTAATTGTTCCAACAAATCTCTCCCCAAAAGTGCCTTTGGGGAGTTGGGCATGTATAAGAACTTGTGGATACCCCATTGTTTTCCCAATTTATACTTTAAAGGTTCGCAAAAATACGCCTTTTCACTTTGACCAGTTGCTCCCTGTACTACAACGTAATCATCTCCTAAAGGCATTAAGGCTTGATTCAAAACCGAATATGTCGCTCCTGTATCTATCAAAAACTCCACTTGTTGCTGCTTTTCCCCTAGCTTAATTATAACCAGTGGATCCGCTAGAGTAGATTCCCCAGGTTCCCGTCAGTCTTCTATTACATTGGCTATCTTCACGTTCGCCGAGGTTTTCCGACCCCCTTCCCTGTTTCTAGGACATTCCCTTTTCCAATGACCAAAGCCCCTGCATATAGCGCACTGATCCTTTTCTAATCGAGACGAATCTCGCCTACCACCTCTCCGTTCCCCTTTTTCTTGAATGGCAGCTATCAATTTCCTTTGTCCCCGCCGATATTCTTCTTCTCTATTACTAAACACCCTCCATGCTTCATCCAACAATATTTCCAAATTTCTACCTTCTGTAGAATGCAGCTTTTGAAGTTTTCGCCTTATGTCCCCTGCAGATTGACCCAGGAATAAAGAAACTAATTGCTGGATCCCTACCTCAGACCCAGGGTCCAGCGGCGTGTTACGGCGCATCACATCCCTCAGCCGATCCAGGAACTCAGACGGGGACTCAGAAAGAGTTTGCTTCACTGCATATAAAGCTGACCAGTTTATAGTTTTGGGAATTGCTCTCTCCATTCCCTTCGAAATCCATTCCTGATATTCCTGTAATCTTTGCATATGTGCCGATCTATTAGCATCCCACTTTGGGTCTTGGAGGGGGAAATGTTCCTTAACATCCCCTCCTGTAATTTTATAATGGTCTTTGGCCAAATTTCCTGCTGTTTTCAAAACTAGCTGTTTTTCAGTTTCAGTCAAATATTCCAATACTAATTGTATATCATTCCAATCGGGATTGTGTTGTTTTACGATAAATTGCAAATGCCTGGCTACACTTATCAGGTCACTTCTATAATCCTTTGCAATCTTTCTCCACTCTCCCAAATCAGCAGTGGAGAAAGGCACTTTAATTAGCATTGTTCCACCATCTGGCCCCACCGCCTCTCGGAGGGGTGCTTGTAAAATAGTCAGGGCAGACTTCTGCCGAGTGTGGGAAGATACAGGGCTATCAGGAGGATTTGAAGCTCCTTCCGAGTCCGCATCCTGGTCCCGTGCCCGGGGGGGAGGTTTAAACAAGTCATTTAAGTCTTGTTCTGGGGCTTGGTGGACTTTGTCTGCCTTTGTACACCTCTGCCCAATGCTGCAGGAAGAACAGCATCTTTTTAGTTTACTTCTACCCCCTTTATTTTCTCGCTCCAATGCGAGTACCATAGGGTCCTGTGGGGGTGTTATCCCACAGTCCCTTTGCCACTCTGGATGGTTTCGCAGCGTGAAAAACATATCTGCATATGACACTTCATCCCATTTCCCTTCTCTTCTCAAGAACAGCATAAGCTGTAACTGCGGCGAATGAAGAGACGGGACGCAGCTTGATGCAAGCAAATGTCAATTTATTGTACAGAAGCACGAGGTTTTATAGACTTTCAGAAGCTGCGCGTTTTAAACTAATTGGTTTTGAAGCTAAGCATTGCATACTAGGCAATCCCTGATTGGTGGTTAACTACCAGCAATTAACAGCAAGGTGTTACCTTTCCTTGGCGCCACCCGTCTCCCACTCCCCTGTGCTCTGCAAACATGCCTCATCATGTTAATTGTTGTCTAGACAAGCTCGAGCACATTCCCCTCAGCAAACGGATTGCCATGCGTGGTCCTGGTTTCGAGACCGCTCCTGCATCTCCCCCTTCCTGTTGCATAAAAAGAACCTTTGAAACCGAATGAGTAAAAACAAGGTATAAGTAATAGAACAAATAAAAAAGCAACTAAGACATATTATCAATGTCAAAATAACCCGCTGTCTCTGTTCTGTACAATTTTACAATTTCCCCTTTTTGTTTTTGAACAGCTAGGACCAGGTTTGCCATGTTCTGCAGGGCCCTTGCAAACATGACAGCAACCAAGGTAACAGCAAACAAACAATACTGCCAGTTGAGTGAATGGATGCCCCAAAAGGCTGACATCTTCTCAGATTTTGATAACATGTTGCTGCAATAGGGCGCCTAAAATCCACGCAGCACATACCATCCAAATCCTCACAGCCATGTCCTTGAACCAACAACAAAAAGCAGTGGCAATTTTGACTCACATGCTTAACTGCCTACCAAACAAGGTGATTTAACTCTTTAATGCTTTCCCTGCTGTTATTCCGGATAAGAGAAGAACCGCTGCGACACGTTCCCATCATAGCCTCCTACTACATTAGCATCTACAGAAAGACAATGATCGACATTCAAAGTGTAAACAGTATCATCTTCTTTTGGATTAACATTATACATAGGTGGAAGGGCACACCAAACAAGAACTGGTTCAGTCAAAAAGTTCGAAACATAGCATGCCTTCTCTGAGCATACCTCTGGGGTCATTCCCTTCAGTTCCCTCTTTTTTTATGCAAAGAGAAACACTTTTACCATAACAGAGAAGCCCCTATTTACATCTCTGAGCCCGGACACAAACCGCAGCTGTGTGCTCCACCAGGCTCAGGGCAGGAATCATTCATGCCGTTACACAGCTATGTATCTCTACAAGCATGCAGACACCTATTAAACACTAGATAACCATGTTTATCTTTCCTATTCTCCTTCACAATACCTAGCTGTTCTCTCATCTCTTGTTAGGTCAAAATATTCTCCAGTTTCCTCTCCTATCTCTCTCTTCAGACATTCTCTAACCTCTTTTTTGCTTGTTAATTGCGAGGAGGCAAAGGGGGTGTGTAGCTGGGTGACCATGACCTGCTTTATGTTACAGTCAACTAAACACTGAATACAGAAAAAAAAACCCCGTATGGGAGACATAAGGCAAACATCAATAAGGTGGTTAAAGATAATTATAATAAATCCTGTAATACTTTTGAGTCATGGCCCAAAGTTTCCCAGCCGTGAGAAGAGACCAAAGGCATCCCGCCCCTGGCTCTGTTGCAGATCTTTGTTTTAAGGCTTTTGAGTTTTGTATACTTTTGTAAATTAATTCACAGTGATCACTCAGATTCACGTAACACATCCTATCAAAGTCTTCACACTTGTGTCCCTGTGCTAATAATAAAAATCAATAGCAACTCGGTTCTGTAGCAACGTATGATGGACAGAATCAACATCTGTTAATAAGCCAGAAAAAAAAAGAACAGTATTTGTAGTATTACTTTGTTTAGCAAGCTAGCAGCCTAATTTACTAAGCAAGTTAAAAGCGTGTACTATTCTTACAGAAGAGATTAGAGAAGCAAAAATCTGTTATGCTGCATTCCAGAACTCAGCCTGAGAATTACAGTCTGCTGTGAGCTCTGCGTTACAACCATTTGACACATGTTGGGGTTGCGATTGTGAAAGTTGCCCGTTTACAATTTTCATTGACATTATCACAGCTAGTTGTTTTAAAAGCAACCCTTGAGCTTCCTGATGTTCAACTTGCTGCAAAATATTCTGAAGCCAATCAATCAAGTTAGTATTAAAGTTAGTGACTCTCTAGGACCCTGCAAGACTGTGGCAAGACTCCCGCATCCGGACTGCCTTAATAGCCATTCCTTCATTTGCAAACAGTTGTCCCTGGGATACCTTGCCTGAGTCACAGAATCGGCACAATTAATTTCTCCAGCCAACTGCTCATAGTTAACAGCAATTCCCCGATTAAGGTTTTCAGTCAAGGCCACTACACGTAGCTCACAAAAATCAAATAACCACATCATATACTGTATCAGTTAGTACCATACAAAGCAATGACTTCCAATCATGCAGTGTGAGCGTATAAGGCTCTGCCATCACTTCAAGAAGGGACATAGCAAATGTATTATGAATCCTCCCTTCCCGCACTGCTTTGCTTAACTCTTTAACAGCCTCGTATTGCACAGGCTGCCACTCTGCAGCTTGATTTGTCTGACAAAATACTGAACATGCCATAGCGACTCCCAAAACCCATCACTGAAGTGTTTCCCGCTTGCATTCCTGTCACCAATCCCTCAGACTCCCTTTCACCCTCCCCAAAAATACAATCAATGCATCAGGAGAGACAAGGGGGTGGGGGAAAGGTCTAGCTCCTTTTCCAGATCTATAGGACCTGGATCAAAAGGTTTATCAGTGTCAATGGAATCATTGTCCGAGTTGTCCTGTTCCCGTGCTTGGTCCTGTGTTGTGAGGGTCGCTGCAATCAGTGACAGAAGCTTTGGGGGCAGAGGAGGTGTGGATGGAATCGCCATCACTGACGGTGTCTTGAGAAGAGTCACGCTGTCGGTGGAATTTACAGCTTCCTCTGGTTTAGCACCGTTAGTAGAATTAGTCCACACTTGGCAAAGAGTAGTCAGAATTTGCCACCAAGGTGCTAAATGCATTCCCGACACGGAGCTCCCCTCCGCGGCAGCATCATACAATCGGCTGCTGTATGTACACACTTTCATTCTTTCAAAGTCTCTAAAGTTTCTTGGCTGCTCACCTGTCTCGATGAATACAGGTGTTATCCTCGGGGTTTAGGTTGCCCGCCTGGTCCAGACAGCAAGACGATCGGTCAGCCAAGCCGTCTCCTCCGGAACGCAGCCCTCTTCCACGAGCTGGAATGCTGGTTATGTTATAATATTAAACCACCATATTTTGAGGCAATTGGAAAACCAGGTAGGATTCAATGGTCTAATGGTTCAAACCCACGAGAATGCCCATGGGATAACCAGAGGAACCATACACAAGGAATTACTATTCAATTAGTGACAGGTCAAGGAAAATGTATAGGTACAGTGCCTGAAAAGTATCAGCCTTTGTGCAACCGAACAGTCACTAATACCAATATAGAGAAACACAAGAATCAAAATGACAAATGGGCTATCCCGACACCAGGAGCTAAATGGGTTTGTTCAGACATCGGAGTAACGCCTTGCCTATCCCTAAACGTGTTTAATCAATCTCAGTTTTGTGTACAGGTGATTATTGTTCCTCGTCTGATCTATCACACCTCTGAGGAGGTGTTACGCCACTTTGAAGGAGACCTGAATAGACAAAAACGAGAGCCAATTACAGTGGTAACCCTAGCTACACTGCTGATAGCGGGCGGAGTTGGAGCAGGTACAGGCATAGCCTCCCTAGTAAAAGGTCAAGAATTACAAAGTTTGCAGATGGCTGTAGATGGGGATTTAGCAAAAATAGAACAATCTATCCAAAATTTAGCCACTTCAGTAAAGTCTCTATCAGAAGTAGTGTTGCAAAATAGAAGAGGATTAGATCTATTGTTCTTAAAGGAAGGAGGGTTATGTGTAGCTCTCAATGAAGACTGTTGTTCTTTTGCTGACCATACGGGATTAGTCCAGGACACCATGTCTGAACTCCGGAAAAGGTTAGATCAACGTAAGAAAGATCGTGAGGCGGGCAGGTCATGGTATGAAAACTGGTTTAATATCTCACCTTGGCTAACCACTTTGTTGTCTGCTTTAGCAGGACCACTTATTATGCTGATTCTGGGACTTATATTTGGGCCTTGTATATTACGCTATATTTTACACTTTATTAGAGAACGGTTTGACTTAGCTAAATTGCTTATTTTAACTACGAGGTCTAGGGAAAAATATAAGAGTGTATCTATTAATGAGGATGAAGATTGTTGTGAATGCGTTATGCCACGTGAAAACTATGCCTATTGTAATTGTGAAGTATTACCTTGTGAGTGTTACGATAAATGTTGGGATTGTGGAAAAAGGTTTGTTCGCAGTGCTGAGAATGAAAGCAGTGTATAATAAACAATAATAGGATAAAAAGAAAAAGGGGGGATTGTGAGAAACTATGGACTAGGGTATTGTTTATTTAAATTTATGTTAAGCCCATATGTAAATGTAAAGATTAGACAACAAAAGATAAGATAACCGCCAGGTGTCCAGGATGCCGCTTGTGAAAAGATACGATCACCGCCAGGTGTCCAGGATGCCACCAGGTGTCCAGGAACCGACAGAAACAGGACAATGAGACAAAGGAGGAAGACCAGCAGGAGGCAGAAAACGACCCCCCCTAACAACAAAAGCATGACTCCACTACCTCATGAACATGGAAGTAAAGATGTATAAAAAGGGACTGTTTGAACTGCTCAGTACGGCAGTTCGTGGAGCGCAGACTCCCCTGTCATCCAGCGCTGTTTTGCTCATATTCTACTTGCTATAATTAATAAAATTTTAATTGGATTATGATCCATTGTGGTCTCAATTTATAACACCTCCCCATCTACAGTTACTGTGTTACACTTAGTTCTCAAACACGCACATTTCTTTCCCTGCATATATAATTACTGTTTTCAAGTTTGCATTTGGTCGGGCCTCGAAATGACATATTTTCTGATCTGTATCTAAACAAGTATCCTGGGCCATTATAGTATTGCTTTCACAGAGGAAGCCCTGCTGTTCTCGCATAATACAAGATTCTAAATCTACTGGTTTGCCACTTGTTGCCTATCTTTCTGGCCCATGTTCTATGTTCAAAAGGATATTTTCCTAGGCATATTATAAAGATGGGCTCGGTTAAGGTAAAATTGTGCCAGCATTCCCATGAATTAAAGCACATGGTTGTATTTAGAAGGGTAAATTCCTTATCTACCTTTCTGACATTAATCAGGGTGTCTCCTGAAATCTTGGTGTTATCTTTTTCATTATACGTTTGACACCCTACTTTTATCCTATCTCCTAATTTTCCCCATAATCGGTCGACTTTGTGTACATCCTCCCGATCCCATTGATTCTTTTGGTACACCTCATTTTCAGAAAAAAAACCCCAAAGCTAGTTTCATCTTTGAGTCCACCTTTCCCATTATTCCAGTGTGTTTTTTCTGGGCATGATTCCAAGGCCAGTTATCAGGCTCTTGGTTGTAGGCAAGAGAGAGGGTACAAAAAACCACAAATGGTTTAAACCCACTACTGATCATTTTAAGAATCTAAACGTTCCTCATATATACATATAAAATCTGTTTTGATCAAAAATATCTTTGTTTGAGTTGGGGCTTACTGGTAATAAATTGGGCAAGACTGGCCACTGGCTCAGTCCCAGACTCCTTTGTTCTATATTGTTTGTTGTGGTGCCCTTCCCATATGGTGGATCCACAACCGCTCAGGTTCACTTACTTGCCACCCACATTGTTCCCATTTGTCCGAGTAAATTTAAGTTTCAGTTCTTTTTTATCTGGGGTTACTTTCCACGAAGTTGCAGGGGCTTTCTTGATCCGGGTATGGTGAATCCAAGAATTCTGTCCCTCAACCTTGATTGCAGTGTAGGTGGTGAGTAGGACTTGAAAAGGTCCGGTCCACTGTGGTTCCAGGGTTTTATCTGCAAAACACTTAACGTATACATAGTCCCCTGGTCGTATATCGTGAACAGGTCCATCCAGACCCCTACTGTGTGTTCCCATCACATGCTTCTCAATTCTCATTAATTGTTTGTTTAGTGCCACCATATAGGAAGTCATTGTTTCTTCACCAATCTGTGAAGACGTCCCCTTTTGTACCCCATAGGGTCGTCCATACAAAATTTCAAATGGGCTAAGCCCCTCTTTTGCTCTTGGTCTAGTTCGAATTCGTGTAAGAGCTAATGGCAAAGACTGGGGCCAAGTTAGATTTGTTTCTTGGCCTAGCTTGACAATCTGTTGTTTGATTAGATGATTCATCTTTTCCACCTGGCCACTTGATTGTGGTCGGTATGGGGTATGTAATTGCCAATCTATTCCTAGATGGTGGCTGATCTGTTGCACTATTCTGGACACAAAATGTGGTCCTCTATCCGAGGACATTACCGCTGGGACTCCAAACCTAGGTATTATCTCTTGGAGCAGTATTTTGGTCACTTCCCGGGCTTTAGCAGTTCTGCACGGGAAGGCTTCTGGCCAACCTGAAAAGGTATCTGTTAGTACCAATAAATATCGATACCCCCCTTTTTTAGGAAGTTCCGAGAAATCAATCTGCCAATGTTGCCCTGGAACATTTCCTTTCCCAATTTTTCCCAACTTTGGCCCCTTGGTAATCTTAGGATTAGTCTGGAGACAAAGATCACATTGTTGGGTTACTTGTCTAATAGTAGTATACAAATTTTGTGCTATTATGTTTTTAGTGAGATCCTTATATAGAGCTTCTGCCCCCCAGTGCCTTTTTCTATGTTCTTCCCGAACTACTGACCATACCATGTAGGAAGGAATCACTATTCTCCCATGTGAGATTACAGCCCACCCTTCCTCATTATATGATCCCTCTAGGTCAGTTTGCGATCTTCTTTAGTATAGTCTGGTTTACCTTCTAGAGATATTTGTCCATCGGGTATTAGCGCACCCTCTACCTTGATTGCTTTTCTGGCTGCCTGTTTTGCTTCCCTGTCCGCCAGTTCATTTCCTCTTTCTAATTCTGTGCTCACTTTCTGGTGTGCCTTGATGTGCATAATTGCCACCCTTTCAGGAAGCTGGACCGCATTTAGGAGTTTCAAAATTTCTTCCATGTTTGATGATTTTTCCTTGGGAGTTTAACAGTCCCCTTTCTTTCCATATTGCTCCATGAGCATGTACCACTCCAAAAGCATATTTAGAATCAGTCCAAATATTTATAGGTTTTCCCTGAGCTCTCTCCAGAGCTCGAGTAAGGGTTATGATTTCAGCCTTCTGTGCCGAAGTGTCAGCTGGTAGCGGTCCCGATTCTATCACTTCTTCAGAGGTTGTAACAGCATATCCGGAATGTCGCTTTCCATTCAGCATATAGCTGCTCCCATCCATGAACCAATGTTCAGCTCCATTAATAGGAACATCCTTGAGATCTGTCCTACTAGAATAAGTGGCTTCGATTGTTTCTAGACAGTCATGATCGACTGATTCGCCAACATTCCCATTAAGAAACGAGGCCGGATTGACGATGTTTGTAGTCACGATCTCAACGTCATCTTGTTCCACCATTATGGCCTGGTATTTTAGGAATCTCTGTGGGGAGAGCCAATGCCCCCCTTTTGTTTCAAGGACTGCAGACCCTGTGTGGGATACTAAGACAGTCATTTTCTGGCCCAAGGTAAACTTCCGGGCCTCCTGGATGTTTAGGATGACAGCTGCTACTGCTCTCAGGCAACCAGGCCACCCTTTTGCAGTGGCATCCAGCTGTTTAGAGAAGTATGCCCCTGCCCGTCTGTATGGTCCCAAATCTTGTGCCAGTATTCCTAATGCCATTCCCTGTTTCTCATGGGAAAATAGGAAAAATGGCTTACTCACATCAGGAAGTCCTAGTGCTGGTGCCGACATCAAGGCTTTCTTCAGTTCATGGAAAGCTCTGTCTGATTCAGCATCCCACTGAAGATCCTTCTGATTAGCTGCTATCAGGGAATATAATGGTTTAACAAGCAAGCCATAATTACATATCCAAAGCCTGCACCATCCTGTCATTCCCAGAAATGTCTGCAGTTCCTTTACAGTTCGTGGTCGGGGGGCTTGGCATATGGCTTCTTTTCGGGCCTTCCCTAGGACCCGTTGTCCGGCACTGATCTCGTACCCTAGGTATGTGACTTGTTGTAACACCACCTGTGCCTTCTTCTTAGAAACCCGATATCCTTGTAGTCCCAGAACGTTCAGCAGGCTCACAGTCCAAATAATACAAGATTCTTCGGTTCTGGTTGCAATAAGAAGATCGTCTACATATTGTAACACTTTCCCTTCTCCTGACGGTGGTTCCCATAACTCCAAATCCTTTGCTAATTGGTTTCCAAAAATTGTGGGGCTATTTTAAACCCCTGTGGCAACACCGTCCATGTGAGCTGGGTCTTTCGACCGCTTCTGGGATTTTCCCATTCAAAAGCAAAAATTCTTTGGCTGGCTTCGTGGAGAGGGAGGCAAAAGAAGGCATCTTTTAAGTCTAAAACTGTGAACCAAGCTAGGTCAGGTGTCAGGGTGGTTAGTAAGGTATAGGGGTTAGCTAGTACAGGATACAGATCCTCTGTTATTTTGTTAATGGCCCTTAAATCCTGAACTATCCTATAAGACCCATCAGGTTTTTTAACTGGGAGGATAGGTGTGTTAAATTCTGACTCACATTCTTTTAGTAGTTTTAATTCTATGAATCGCTCTATGTTTGGACGAATTCCTTCCCTATCTTCCCTTTTCAGTGGGTATTGTTTAATTCTTATCGCACTCTGTCCTTCCTTTAATTTTACTATAACAGGTGATGCATTCATGGCACGTCCCGGTATGTCAATTGCCCATACTCCGGGATATACCTGATCAATAATTCTGGTATCAATTTCCCTTTTTATAGGAGTACTGGCCAAAGATAGGCTCATAACCTGTATGTATTGGTGATCATTTACTTCCAGAGTAACTTCCCCTTTTTTAAATTTGATTGTTGCCTCCAATTGTTCTAATAAGTCCCTACCAAGAAGGGCCTTTGGGGAATTTGGCATTCTTGTTTGTTTTCTTAGTTTGTACTTTAAAGGTTTCAGGATGTTTTCCTGGTGGCCAGCAGCTCCCACAACTGTAACAAATAATTATTTTTTACTGAAGTTCAACAAATAAGTTGGTTTCGTATTCACTAAAATTCCACCTCATACCCATTCCTTGCCCTAAAGGGCAGTTATGGGTCCTGTTGTACTGCAAATGCTGCAGCAATTGGGGTGACATTGTCAGGTCCCTCAGCTCAATTGTCAGTAACAGCAACCCCCTCCTCCCCACCATCAGAAGGATTCGGGGCAGGAGATGCTGTTCCTGCACTGCAGGTTACACAGGCCTGCCTCTGCTACAGCACTTCTGTTTTAACTCTTTCTTACCCTGAATGCAAATCTGCTACTTGTTGCTTTAAGTCTGTGTTATTACATATCAGCCTTCGCAGGCAAACAGCAAACACCCTGCCATGCATCCAGCGTGACTCAGCCGCACCTTCGAGGGGATACGGGGCTTTGTACAAACTCACCCCAATACTTTAACACTTTCACAGGGTCTTTGATTCTACACACACACACACACCTGCCTCAGGTTTTACATACATCAGTACAAATTTTTATCTTACAACGTGTTTCATTCTGGTTGCTCCACAGAAGGAACCGCAACCTGAGCTTTTAAACACAAAAATTTCAACACGAACATCTTTCTAGTTTAGGTCTCAGTTGTTGGGTTTTTTTTTTTCTATCCTTTTCTAGAGCCATAATAAAAGATCAGGTGATGTTAATCCCGCACTCTTTCTAGTGCTAGTACCATAGGATCCCGAGGGGGTACTAATCCACAGTCCTTTTGCCACTCAGGTTTGTCCTGGAGGACGAAGAACATGTCTGTATACGATACTTCGTCCCATTTTCCCTCTCTCCTCAGAAACAACATTAATTGCAGGAGAGTGTTATAATCTAACGTTCCTCCCTCCTGAGGCCATTTCGCATCACTCCAATTTATACAAAGGCCACCACTGATTACAATATTTAATCAATTTCCTTCTATTTTCGGTACCACCATGTCCTACGATATCACTCCAATGTTTTAATATACAACCCAAGGGCGATTTTTCACAGGGCTTACTCCTTCCATTTCCCATTTTACAATTTTAATTACTTTGTTTTTCTCCGGCCGCCTTAGCCACCCAAGGTCGGAAACGCGGATAGAGCTCCTTACTCGTATTGCACTCAAACGCGTGTCTCAAGCACTCTTGCACTCACACTCAGTCAAAATAATTAAGCTATACACGGAAAATCAAAATGCGCATCTCAATCACACCATTCACACTCTCCGGGCAGCCCGCAGTCACACAAGCAGTATGTTATACGGTACCGTGCACTTATGTACAACTTTTAGGAACACTGACAGTTCACAAAGTATGCATTTCAATGAACAATTGCCAAAAAACAAACAACAAACAAAAAACCACATTTTTCCTGGTCTTAAGCAGAGTGTTAAGTTTTCCGCTATTTGCCACGAATTACCAGAATATTATTATTTTTCAACATACATTTCATAACTCCAAGTTTTGAACATGTAACAAGACAACACACAGAACAAACAAGACACAGAGCGCTATTTCAGTTATATTCTAGGAATTCCCCAATTCTTAAGACAACCCAATGGAAGTTTTTAGCTTCCCCTTTTTTTCCTACGCAAAAGTTTCCCTTTTACTTTTGCTAAGAGGTCCCTCTTGTTCCTGTGAGATTCCGCCTTATTCCGTCCCGCCCCCCGCTTTCCGTCACGAGGCCTCCGGGCTTTTAGGAATGGCAGTAACCTCGGGTTTGCTCGATCTGCCCTCAAGATCGCTAGCGGCCACCCCTTGGTCAGCAAACCCCCTCCCAAGGTACCTTTCCTCCTGGGGACTACGCTGCGCGCCGGACGTCTCCGTGCGTCTCACCAGCCGCCCCGTTTCTAAACATACCGTTTTATCCGTGGATCCAGGGGTTTCTCTTCTGCTCCCGGGTGAACAGCTGAGAAGAGGAGGCTCCTCCGAGGAAATCTCCTGGGGCGCGCCTAGGAGCGTCCGCTTCGCAGCTGGTCCCTCAGCCGAGCAGAAATCCTCCTGCCTGGCTCGCCAAAACTGACGTGCGGAATTAGACTCTATAACTCGAAAGTTATAAAGTAGGTATGTTTATTGCGCGCAGATGCACGGGGGATCGCTCCTCCACAAGCGTGCATACCCGAAGTGACGAACCATCCCACATTTATACAATGAAACAAATGAATATTCAATTAACGCCTATACATATTTGTTACCTAAACCCCGCTTCATATGTTAATTAGCTTATCAGTCCTTTGCCTGGAATGTGGTGGTCTTGCAGGTTTGTAGGTGATTCATGTTCTTGTGACCATCCAATCTTCTCCAGCAAGGACACTTAGCACTCCCTCCTTCTAGATAGCATTTGAATGTCTCTCATCTTTTCTGGTTCTCTTTTAAATAGCCCCTTTGTTAGAGGAAGAAGGGCAGGCGTCTCCCCGTCCCCCCTTTGTTAGAGGAATAAGGGCAGGCGTCTCCTCAAAAACTGTAGTTGTCTCCTCAAAGCTGTGTGCCTATGTGACCAGACACCGCACCCATGACCAGTCACCATACCCACATTCCTGAGCAGACATATACAATCACAGTCGGTGTTAAGCGTCCCCATTTCACACTATTTCTCCATATCACTTCAACCAACAACAAAAAGCAGTGGCAATTTTGACTCACATGCTTAACTGCCTACCAAACAAGGTGATTTAACTCTTTAATGCTTTCCCTGCTGTCACTCCGGACAAGAGAAGAACCGCTGCGACATGTTCCCACCACAGCCTCCCACTACATCAGCATCTACAGAAAGACACTGATCGACATTCGAAGTGTAAACAGTATCATCTTCTTTTGGATTAACATTATACATAGGTGGAAGGGCACACCAAGAACTGGCTCAGTCAAAAAGTTCGAAACATAGCATGCCTTCTCTGAACATTCACCCACTCCCCATACAATTCCCCAGTGTGGCCGGTTGGTAAATCAAATGGGAAGTGGAGACTGGCTGTAGATGATCGTCGACTTAATGCAGACACTGGTCCCTTGGCAGCAGCGGTGCCTAACGGAGCTGAGCGCATCTCACTCGTTCAGGAGCAGGCTCATGCGGTGATGGCCACAGCTGATGCGAAAGAGATGTTTGTCATGGGTCCCCAGCAAGAGGAGGACCGTGATCGTTTTGCTTTCACATGGGAGGGACAGCAGTACAGCTTCACTCGCCTCCCTCAGGGATATAAACATTCTCCCACCTTAGCACGTCATGCTTTGCACAAGAATGAGCCCAAATTCTCCCAGAACAGGGAGTTAGAGTTTATCAATACATCGATGATGTTTTGATAGGAAGGGATGAAATTATTCCAGTACAGGTGACACAAGGAAAGATTATACAGCACTTAGAGTCTCTGGGACTCCAGGTACCAGAGGGAAAGATACAAACTTCTGCAAATGAAGTGAAATTTTGAGGGATATGGTGGAGAGGAGGTTCAGCCTGTATTCCTCAGGACACCCTCTCAACACTAGAGCAGGTAAAAATTCCAGAAATAAAAAGGAGCTGCAGCATGCCTCATGCTTATTGTTCTTCTGGAGAAGACACATCCCAGACTTTGCAATAATTGCACGACTCTTATATGACCTGCTGCGAAAAGGAGCAGCTTGGGAATGGGCTCCGGCCCACGATGAAGCGTTACAGCTTTTGGTGTCTGAAGCAAACACCCACCGGGCTTTGGGTCCTGTTCACCCCACTGACCTGTCCAGATTGAGTCGGGGTTTGCACACTCAGGATTGTCCGTTCATCTTTGGCAAAAAGGACCAGAAGGTCCTGCCCGCCCGATCAGATTTTCTCCGGGAGCTTTAGGGATGCTGAGAAACGGTACTCTAATTGGGAAAAAGGATTGTTTGTAGTGAGTGTTGCTCTCAGAGAAGCGGAGCGAACCATACGCCAACAGCCTCTAATTTTAAGGGGACCTTTTAAGGTAATTAAACCTGTGTTAGCAGGAACTGCACCCTGCACCCCCCACCCCCTCCACCCGGGGTTAGGGTTAGGTTTTTGATTCAGACTATTAAGTACAAGACCAGGTGTTGTCCATGATCAAGTAGTCTAAAAATAGTAAAGCAGTAGCACTGGAGTCTACCCCAAAACAAACCCACTTGTTTAAAAAAGGTTTGATGAAGGAGCATGGCATTATACAGGAAGATGTAGCATTTCAAAGACAGTAATAATATCGGTGAGTTATGGATTTACGCTAATGTATTTATTCAAACAGTATAGTACAAAGTACAAGTAATTAAGCTAATGTTCCAGGAGGTGACACTGCTCTGGTCATTTTCAGCTGTTCACATTATAGAATTCTGATCATTATAATCAGTGATTATTTCTTTTACTTGAATGCCTTTTGTATTGTTGACTTCCATTTATTATGAATTTTCTAGTCTACCAGTGACTGAAAAAGTGTTAATTAGATTATGCTTTCTTTCAAGGAAAAATGAATTATTTGAGAAGAGGCCGATGCTTGTTCATAGTTTTAGCATTTTTGATTTTATTTAAGACTTTATAACAAATTACTAGATATGGCTGACTATATTCGGGTTGTGATTTGATACACATGAGCAGAATATACTTTCATTTTATATTATGTATTATATATTAGACTTAGCTTTTCCTGGGATGGTAGATTGAAATTGTCATGGATAGAGATGAAGAAGAATTTGAGGAATTGCAATCCAAGTGGTGGTGTCAGCTTTTTGTGAATGCTAAGGTTTTTTCAGACTAAGCAAAGGTATTTGGGAGGTTATATATCTATTTTCAGCATCCAGTGCTTAAAGGGAGTGGGGGACATAACCTTAAATTTAAACCTCCTCTTGCCAGTTCAATAGAATTACAGGTGAAATGGTTCTAATTTCACCTTTTTATACTACCCAATTGAATGAATACCAAGGTGGGGGAAGTATATCAAATTATTTCAGGTGAAAAGTGATACATGCACTTACTCATTTGGTTCTCTCCAGATTTGGAATTAAAAACTTTACCACTTATTACATGATTCATAAATCTTTGTTGAAGGGAAATGCAACTGTTTCATACTCTTATGATTCTGATGCTTTTGATAATTTGAAAATGACTATTATAGAAATATTTAAAACTCCGTTTCCAAATCTGGCTAGTTTCTGTTACCATCGACTTGTTCCTCTGTTATGTAATTAGTTCTGTGACTAAAAAAATAGCCTTGTCCAGTGAAACGGATAAGTTCTGGATACCTATTAATTGCAGAACTTGAAGGGTAGTTATTTAGTTATTGGACTTGCCAGCGCTGGCGAGAAGAGCCGGCCACGCAGCCTCTTGCTGCTCAGCTGCTCAGTACGAACCGCATCCGACCGTGCAGTTTGTCTAATCCAGTCAAAAGGTCAATTGCCCCAAACAGACCCTACTCAGCTGTGCAGCACTTGGAGTACACCAGGGTGCTCAGTGGCTCCAGGGACTCTGCCAGCGATGAAACCTGCTACTGCTGAGGTGGGGGAGCCCCCAGGCTTGGTGGAGGAGCGAGGAAGAATGGCACTGAGAAAAGAAAGGACAGGCAGCTGGGAATTCTTGCTTCTTCCTTCTGCTCCCCCGGTTGCTCTCAGACTAAGGGTGGCCGCTTCAGATGTGTAGGACAAGGCCTCAAGGACAAGAGTCCAAGTACTGATAGCCTGATGAATAGAGACTTGTTAGAACTTGTAGGGCACAAGCCCTGGGAACCAAGGAACAAGCTAACTGCAGACCCCTGAGCCGTTACAGCTGAGGAGGCAGCCAGGCGGACAGAGAAACACGTAGCCAGATAAGGGAACGGATGGCGCCGATATGTAATCAAGAAAGCCGCCTAGAAAGAAACTCCCTAACCTTGGAATAGAAATTGTTGCTATGTCAAGATAAACTAATAAGTTCCTATTGTTCTAACGGTGTGCCTTAAATATCAACCAATCAGTGTTTTTTACGCTTAAGATTTAACCAATCAGTGTGTAATATGTAGAAGGTAGAAACATATATAATTGTAAGAAAATGACTAATAAATGGACATTTGCTTGCATCAAGCTGCACCCCGTCTCTTCATTCGCCGCACAGATGCGCCCCCTGAAGGCCACCTTCTTCAGTCCTGTTGGCCATCAGTGTTTCTGGAGCTGTCGAGCAAGAGTGTTAGACTCTCTAGACACAGAATTCTAGAAAGCTCTCAAGAAACAAGCTCTGTCGTACTTCCAAAATAAGATGCACAATATTTTGTGGAATTCTGATACTGGGTTTTGTTTAAATTAGCATGTTATCAGTTTCCTCTTCCCGCTCCCCCCCCCCCCCCCCCCCCCCCGTGATAACTGGAACCCATATTCTTTCCTGAAAGGTGAAATTTTAAGAGGTATCTTTTTAAGGTAATATGGGTGATGTTGAAGTATTATATTACTCACTGTTTGTCCACCAGGAAAAATGCTATCAGAAGAAATTATTCTTATTTAAATGAAGTTTTTTTCATGCTGTCACAGCTCTATTTTCTGTATCAGCTGCCTTCATGTATAATAGTAAAAATAATACAGGCTTATAAGTGATGATAGATACTATTAAAGCAGAATACCAGATTTTGATATACACTGTACATACCCAGCAACGCTTCTGCAGGGTTGTACTGTGTAGTATTAATAAGACTCATATGCTTATTTTTAATCAGTTTGCATGGAATAGGAAGTTAGTGTAGGGAGCTTTGGTGAAAATGGCATAAATGCTGGAAGAGTTTAATGGGAATTTTTAAATAATCCTAGGTCCAAAGCCTAGTCTTTTTTTTTTTTTTTTTTTTTTTTTCAGTCTTGGGGTTGATGGAGATTGGGTTATAGAAATACAGAATTTTTTTAGAATAGGATTTTTTTAATACCAGCCTTTTTTATTTTCTGTTGTGCATTTTTTTAAAACAATTTTGCAGTATAGAGAAATACTAAAGTAATCATGACAACGAAAGTACCGTATTTCTTTAAAGGACTTTTTTTTTTAATAGTCAGTGCTTCTCAGGGTAGGAATTGTGCATGTCTGCATTGCTGAATAGCATCTAGCATGGTAAGGCCTTAACTGGGGTCTGTGGTTACTCTTGCAGTCTAAATAAAAACTGTGTAAAAAGCTCCAATGTAAAAACGGTTATACTGATGGGTTGGTTAGAAGGCATTCCAAAAGGGAGGTTTATTAGTATTACTCAACTAACAGGCACTTAGCTTTGTTTATTTACATTGCATGGCTTCTTTATTCAAGCAAGATTTATTCCTTAAGGTTGGATTAAATCTACACTTAGGCTCATTTTTATATTTAAAGAATTATTGGCCTTATCATCAAGCTTTAGGAGAAGGCAAATCATACGGGTTTTCTGAGCTTGTTTATGGCGCCGCTTGTTACTTGTCTTTCTACTCCACACCAATGCTCACATTATAGGTAGATTTTTTTTACCTCTTAATTTTATACCCTAATACAGACATTTCCAACAAAACCTGTAGCTGTACAGTAGTTCTAATTGTCTGTTGTTCATCTTTTCCTTCTTGTGAAGGAGTTGATACTATTATTAGTAACATACTCCAGGAGTAAGTGGATAGCAGTTTTACAACAGCGTATCTGTTTCTCTGACTAGTCACCTAAAGTTCTGTCCCTTTCTGTGCCATTCTTAGCCTTCCCTTCCCTGCCTCAGGAACGCTGCAGGTTAAATGTTCTAGTATGAAAGTTACCAGATATGGTTTTAGAAGTTAAAATTAAAAGCATGTGCTGCTATGTTGTATCTAGAAATTAACAGCAAGATTTAGGTTTTAAAGCAGAGAAATGCTGTGCTTAGTTCTCAGAAATATCGACAAACTTTCTTCTGTATTTTTCATTAAGTATATTCAAACGTGATATGAAGTGATCTGTCTTTTTATGGCCCGCCCCAAAATTGTTTGAGGATCTTCAAAAGCTATTTAAAGTAGAAGAGGGGTGGTAGAAAGTGCTTTTAAAGTATAAAGCTCCTGAAGTATTGTGGGTAGGAAGGTTAAAGTAAATTAGGTACAGAACAAATGTATCTTTGTGGTTCTTCCTGAATAATGGTTTTCCATGACAATTTGCAAGTGGCACATTCGCTGAAAAGCACCTTGAACGTGTGCCACTCATAATAAAGGGGCAACATTAATGTCCAAGGTGTAAAGTATGAGAGTGTTCCTGTTTACTCCTGTCTCTAGAACAGTTTTGTACTTAGTCTTCCTTTGTATTTTAAGTTTCTTTCTATACAATGTCTTCAGAATGCTTCTAGCATTTAAACACATTTAAAATGTAAATACATTTAAGTTCCTTGTTACACTTCACAGGATTGTCTTGTGTTTGCTGCTAATAAAAAAGTGTTAAAACAAAAGAAACAAAACAAAAAACCTTCTGAGGAAATTTTTTTCATGGATTAAGGTTTTGTATAATGACTTTACATGTAGAACTAAATCATTTAAGCATGAATGTGATGTCTGCTTTTTTGTTGTTTGTATGTAACCTGAAGATGTGTTGCAGTATGCTGAACAAGTATTGCAATTCAATCTCGGATATAAAATTTGCAAGTGAAATTTTTCTACAGTAAAGAAAGAAAAATTGTACTGCAGTGACTCAGATTTTTACAGGATACTAACCTTTTCCAAGATTGCAAGTAATATATTTGAATCAAACTTTTGTTCCTCCTTCAGATTGCTTTGTGGAGGTGAAGAGGGATATTTTAAACGCATGCTGTGTGGAGCTGCTGATTTATATGTGTACGTACAATTGTGTTTTGGAATGTCTTCAGTAAAGCAATTTTTACAAATGGAAGTAAGTCAGTTTTATCTGGAACAATTCTATATTAAAATTTTTAAAACAGCACTCATGGATTCGATGTTATCTTTAGGAAATACACAGGCATAAAGTCATCAAACAATATGTTCTTGTGTCCTGATCTTTTTCCATATGATAATACTGAAACATGTCAGCTTCATTTGTTGCAGGAAACAGAGGGCTTGAAGGAACAGAGCACCGAAAGCCAAATCCCATCCCATAACTCTTCAAACTTACTTTTCCCTCTCTCATCCCCACCCCGCAATCATATTTCCTGGAGTTCCCATCCATATTTGCATTCTTCTGGTCTCTCTGTTCTTTTTTTCTGAATCATACTTCTGGGTTTTTTTTTTAGAGGAAAAGAACTGCTGAGAGAATGCCAAATAAGCACAACTACTGTTTGTTGCCCTTGCAGTTCCTTCAACAGCCTTCAAAGTACTGAAGGTTTCTTGGTTAAGAAGTGTTATACTACAAGGTTTATCAGCTGTGCAGTGTTCCCTGGCCAAGTTGGGAAAGGGTTTGTCAGAGGACTACATACTCTGCCTTATTTTATCTTAAAAGAAAAGTAGCTCTTCCTTGGTACCGTATTCAAACTGCCCAAACTGGTTTGGGAATGGTAGACTAGTGTGATGCTTAACTCTCCTCAAATGCTGCACAGCCTGGCTTCTGTTCCCATTTGATGTCTGCAGCTGGACGCTGAGTGTAGTCTTTCAGCTTCCAATGCTACTCATTTCCTTACTCCTTCCATATGTAAATAGCAGTTGTATGGGCTCTATTCTCTTGCTTTCCCTTTTCAGTTTGATGATTGTAGAACCCTTTTAAGGGGCTGTTGAAGGAAAAGAGTCTCTTATGGAGCCATCCAGCAACATGACTTGGTTATTTGGTACCATCAGAGACAACTGAAATACGACTGAAACACATTTTGCAAGTAAAAAGTGACGCTGTGGTCAATGGAGGAATTTTGAAGAACAGTGTCCTAAATCTGTCTCCTCTGGAGGTTACAAGTCCACAACTAGTTACTTACACTATGAACAAAACATATTCTTGGATTAATTTATCTGATCTAGTGACATATGTAAGATCATATCTAGTTGACTGGGGAGAGTTGTGTTAGGTCATAGCGATCCTCTCATTCCTACTTCATCGCTTCTCAGCTTAACTGTGGCAGTTCAGTGTACGTGGCATGAAGTTACCAGCATTAAAGAAACATCGGTTCTGTCGTAGGTGTCCTGCTGTAGCACACTGGGTATCTATACAGAAATGATGATCTGTCTCCATCTATGTGGAGTCTAGAGAACATCTCTTCCAGAAAACACTTGAGAATTCTTCAGCGCCTGGTCCAACACTCCCAGTCTGTTGACCTTTATTTCTTAAAGAGATAAACATACAGCAGAGTGTATGCGTGAGATTATACACATGTGTAAACACACATTAGGTTATTTTTTTTAAAGAAAGGAAACCTGGTGGTGTGTGATCAATGTACTTGGATGCATATGCTTCTTTTGAGGGTGAAAGGTATTAGGTGTGCTTTTTAATGATGATTAGTTCAAGAGCTTGTATTAACTAGAATTCCTGGAACTCTTCAGCCGTTATACAGAGACTGGCATGTACTCAGTCTCTGTCAGGTGTAAATTCAGCATATGCAAGTGATGCAGCTGCTAACCTCCAGCACGCCTGCAATAGAGATTTTTCACTTACTGATGTTTGCCTAGAGTCTAAAAATCTGTATGACTAGAAATGTATGTTTTTAAATATGCTAGCCTATGATGTAACCTAGAAGTCATCATTATCACCTAAATCATACCTGATTTCACCTGCTCATTAGCTGCGTTTTCTTGCTCAGAATCTCTCACTGTCTTCATTTCCATCAAAGCAGGCAGCTGAGTGGGAAACTTGGGGACTCCTGTGTCTGCTTATTTTTACCAAAGGAACTTCTGTCATTTCATAAAAACTCTCATTTTTTGATTCAAGTACAGTTTTATTTCTTTTACTTATAACACTTATGTGTGTTTCTAAAACAGTGTATGTAGATTTGGAGAACAGGAGGAGAAGGGATCAGAAGACGTCACCTGCTCTATACACCAGCCTAAGGACAGGCTTATCTCTCTACATGGGTGCCAATATTTTCTGTTAAAACCTCTATGATTAAGGTTTTAAAACAGCCCCGGTCAACACCACTTGTAATACTTTACTGTCCTTACTACTAAAAAGGATTTCATAAGGCTGAGTATCTTCTTTTGATATCTTTAGTAGCTAATACAAATTTCCGTTAAGCTTATTAGTTGTCCTATCCACTGTGGACAGGAAAATTGCTCTCGCTTTATGCAGCAACCTTTTGCACATGTGGTACACATTTGCACATCACATCTCTCTCCAATTTTTTCCTTTCTTCAGATAAACTGGTTAAATTCAATTTATCTATCTTTTCCTAAAGCTAGAAACCGTGATCACCACTCCTGGTATTTCCCCTACCTCCATTTTTCTCAGAACTTTCTTGAAGGATAGAGCCCAAAACTGTACATGGTACTGCTGGGCTTCTTTTCTAAAGTTGCTTTATAATATTGTTTACACAGATATCACGGTCAACTTGCCTAATAATTCCTCTAGAGCCTGTGAGACTCTATGCCTCTGCTGAACTTTGTTCCAGTCTCAAAGCAAGCTGTGCAGTGACACCATCTGGTTTGGTTTTGCCTATATAGTTCTTCCGCATTTAAGTTGCTGTTTCAACCTAATTCAGTGTAAGCTGCTTTATACAAACTCTCTCCTTTCCTTGTAATAGCTTTGTGTCCTCATTCGGTGCTGCCCACACAAGACTTCTCCTGTTTTCAGGAATAGAGCTGGCGTTTCTCCCACACGAAACGTTTGTGGGGAGGGGGCTCAAAGGCTGTTGTCTTACGCAAGCAGCTTCTTTCTTACAGACTTCCATGAAACTCCATTTTATCTTTTTTTCTTTGTCAGTAATCCAGCTTAAAAGGTTAAAAGGAACTGTAGAGTTACATATAGCTTTACAAGCAAGAACTTAAATAGTTAGGCATACTGACTTCAAGGGGGAAGTCAGGATAAAAAAAAAATGTAAACCAAATAATACTGTGGCTAAGAGATGAAAAACATATTACTGTTACTGCATGTGTGAAAATGGCAGCAATTTTTATGGTAAGTAATATTTTTTTCTCAAGGTGCTACAGTTGAATGTGATTTACAGAAATGAGCTGTGGTGTTTTGTTGGGTTTTTCCCTCTTTTCCCTGTTAGTGGGCAGGAAAGAATCAAAGTGCAGGGAGTTTTTTATTGCTGCATTTGAGTATGGTCTTTTTGAACAACCTGCCTGCCGAGTTTGTTAGGAATCTTACTTAGATGGCACTGTTTGTTACACTTGTTAATAAAATATTGCCAAATAGTAGCTTGAAATGTGTAGGTGAAGTTGCACTGATAGCTGAGCTGATTTGACAGCTCAACAGTGCCAAACAAAAATCTTCCTCTTTTCTGCCGGTGTGCCTTCCACCTCCCCTTGTATAAGCTTCATTCCGAATGCTCTAAGATGCTGCAGCTCGCTAAACTATTAGACAAAAGAACAGTTCTTTGCCAGATTGTGGAGCTGGATCAGCTTAGCACAAGGGCTAAAGAGCACCAAAAATGGCTTAATGCGGAACTAAAAGTTGGTGCATGGGGAGGAAGGAGGGGTTTAGGTTTTGAAGAGGAGCTGATTCTTCATCCTTTAGTGGACCTGAGCTATTAAGTTGGCTCCAAGGTATGCAATGCTACCCTTTGAGAAGCTGAATTGTACAACATGTTCTTCAGGAAAAAATGTTGTGCCCAGAAGTTGTGGTAAATTCTCCTGAGTCCCTATCATGTGTCCACCTGCCCCCCCCGTCAAAACTAAATGCATGATTTGAGTCGATCTGTCCTCTTTAAGACTATACATATTTTCTTCTGATCTGTTTCTGTTATTTTTTAGAAAGTCTTGTCTTTTTTTGTTGTTGTTGTTTGAATTGCTGATGCAGTAGCTACCAGAAGGCGGAAGATGACCTCACCAAAAGCCAAGAAAGGCACAGCATCCAGAAGGGGAGTCCAGAAGTAAATTATAGATGGAACAACAAATTAAGCTGCTCTTTGGCTTACCTCTGGGTTGTCTTTTTTTTTTGGTTACCGTAGCACTGGAATCTATTTCTTTCCTTTTAAAGTGATGAATCCTGAAAACATTAATGTTGTTTGTACCTGTTTTGAAGAATAGATGTTTTATTAAAATAGATGTTTATTAATTAGATTTTTTATTAAAATATTTGCATAATTTACGAATACTTCAATACGAATGCAAAGTTTTGCCAACTTTGAAGTGAGGATGTGTTTTCTTTATACACACAAATCCATATCTTACAGGCAAACTGAAGTGCTTTTTTCTGCTTTCTAATGTAGAAATCAAGCTTTATTTACTTTTGTTGTGGGTACTTTATAAAGAACAGTGGTGTTGCATCTGATTTCTTCTAATTTTGAGTAAGTCCTATTGAGGGCCGCTTAGATGTACACCAAGAGGAAGTCTGAAATGGTAGAGACACCTTTTAAATATTTTTCAAGTGTTTGAATTAAAAAAAGAGAGCGTAAGACAAAAATCACGTCCTTGCATTCCAGTTTGTTACAAAATAAGTTTAAGCAATTATTTGGAGAACAGGTAGCGAATGTTAGTTATTTTTTTCATAGTATTTGTGTTTGTGTCACTTTTCTAATTATTCAGATTTTCTCTGGAAAGGAGGAGACCAGCATTTCAGACATAGAGCCCAGGGAAAAGAAAAGAACAAACCAAAATCCAAGGTCCATTCTCAACTGCCCCCTCAGGTTTTCTTTTTATGTTAGTGAAAAGTTGTAATTATTAATAATTTTGTAAAGTGTCTAGTTCAAGTGAAAGCTTGACTTGCATGTGCTTCTCATAACAAAATAATGGTTTACCTTTTTTGCATAGTTGAGAAGCATGTAACCTTCCAAAACCTTTCTTAAAAGTACTTCCTTGCCTGGCTTTGAGTCTTGTTTTCAGAGTTGTAAGTAAAAAAATGCAGTGTTTAATTTTGGTGTGAAATACCACTACTTTACATTTAGATACTGAAAAAAAAAAAAAAAAAATGTTAGGGCATGAACATTATTCTTATCAGGGAGACTGCTTTATGAAGTGCGGCAAACCAAAACGAATGCATATGAGCCAGTGGGTGGTGTATTTGTGTGGATGCCCAGTGCTATGCTTGCTTGATTTTATGTCTGAATCGCTACTGAAATAAATATGTTGTAGCATAAAATGTTGAATGAATGCCGAGGTTATGTTTTGAAAACAAGGGAATCCATTGTTTTGAAATAAAACTGGAATAACATATTTAAAAGTTCATTTCTACTCTGACTGCTATACAGACTCAATCAGCAAAGTGTGGCTGGTGACTTTAAGCATAGCATGCTTTTCATTTCAGATGCAAAACAGGACTGCTAAAGCCTCTCTCATATTTAAAACTCCTCAAACCAAACTATCATTTTAATGACTTCATTTAATTATTTTGTTCAAAAAGTATGTTACACTATTCCGAAGAACTGTTGTCAGGAAAGCATATTGTATTCTCTTGCTGTCTTGCATACTCAAAGTTAATGTCATTCTTTTGTACTTTAGTTGTTTGACATTTCAGTTGTTTTAGTAACTTATTTACCAGTAAACTTTCTCTCTTTATTTTGAAGTTTACAAGGAGTGTGTTTTCTTTTGAGACTGCCAAAGCCAAATGCAGGAAACACATTTCCATATATTTGAAAAGAATGTTCTGAGGTGCAGATTTCGTAAGCCACCCCTGCCTCTTCCCACCCCAAAAAAGTCCTGGAAAAAGTTTGTACTGACAACTGTTCTGCGAAGAAAAAGGGTGCTTTCCATCCTAGGTGAATGTTGTTTCAGGGCTTGCCTTTGCTCACAAGAGACTGCAAAGCTACAGTCGTGGCAAGCAAGAACGCCTTTGGCTCACTGTGACCTGCAATGATGTTTTAAAGCGTGGGATGGTCAGGATAAGCGAAGTGGAAGGCTGTGACAATCCCTGCAGTGCTACTGTACATACCGCATACTGTATGTGCTTGCACACGTGTGTGTTGTTTGGCAGAACAGGGATAGGGAAACGGTAGGATTTTGTTGCCATCCCTGTTTGAAAGTAAAGCCCCCAACACAAAAGAAGCAAGCTGCCTTTAGACTGCATTTACGGCTCTTGGTGACTGCAGGTGTGTGTAAATATTAGAGAACAGCAGGGTCCTGCATTCCCAGAGCCACTTGAGCAGTGCCGTGAAGACAAGTGTCCTTACTGGTATTGCAGTCATACTCCCAAGCTCTCCTGCTGTTTCCAACCTGTGCGCACAGCCATGAAAAAACCGGACTGACTGTGGATAACTGGCTAGCTGAAAAGGGTCTCATAGCCATAGTCCAGCTGGCTGGACAAAAATGCACATCGCTCTCAGCTTATCTGAAGTAAAGCAAAATACACTGTCTTTGGCTGTTTTTGTTACACAATAACAGGAAGATTTCGGTGGGAAAAGAATGTTGCAGGTGGGAACAGATAACTACAGAAGAGAAACTAGGGGCGGACATGGTATTTAGGCAACTAACCAATAATGAGCTTAACTTTTGTAATATGTATGAGCTAATTATAACAAGGCATAAAAGGTGACTGTGAGGTACAATAAACGAAGTCTGCTGATCACTCATATTGAGTGACTGTGTCTTCCCTCCGTCGCGACAAATGGCGCCCAAACAGGGACCCTAGAGAGGGCTGAACCTGCGAGCCACGGTTCGACGGAGATTCGGATACCGGTCCTGAAAGCAGCGCAGGAGGCGGAAGGGCACAGTCCCCGCGCCCGGGAGCACCTACAGAGGGTCCCGCCGGCCACGCGTCGCCGAAGTCTCGCAAAGGCTGCAGCAGCGCTGACAAAGGTATGGAGAGACAAGCGACGTACGATTCGCTCATATGCTTTTTAGAAAAGCGGAGCGTGCAGGACATAGATTGTAAAAAGGCATTACTTGGGTTATTAGCGTATGGGATAGCATCCGGGACCCCCGCGGCAGCGGCGAGCGGCGAGCGGCGGCGCGCAGCCCGGCAGGCCCCTTCCCGGCCGCGGTTTCTCTCCAAGGCGGCACCCCCCCCCCCCCCCCCCCCCGAATCGTCGCCATGGCGATGCAAGCGGCCAAGCGAGCTAACATCTGGCTGCCCCCAGAGGTCAATCGGATCCTCTATATTCGGAACCTGCCGTATAAAATCACAGCGGAGGAAATGTATGATATATTTGGGAAATACGGACCTATTCGACAAATCAGAGTTGAAAACACTCCTGAAACAAGAGGAACAGCTTAAGCTTCTCAAGGAAAAATACAGAATTGATTACAACCCCCCCCCCCCCCAAAAAAAAAAAAAAAGTGCTTCAGATGTCCTCCACAAGAAATGGGTTTCTGCCTTGAACTAGCAAACATCTCTGTGTTTAAAATGAAGCCTTTTTGCCTTGATGGAGATAATTTATTCTGTATTCTGTATTTATGCTGTATTCTGAATGTGGAAATTGGTTGGGACTAGGAGGCTGGCTTAAAGGCATTTTGCAAATGGGATTATTATTTTTGATCATTATTGTAATAATAGTTTTTTGATCAAAACCAGCCAAAATTATTTGTAAACATTAGGCATATCTGAAGAGAATGTCTTTATTTGAATCAGCAGTTAAGGTGTAGTTTAGTCTGATGCTGTGGTTTTATCTGCTACTGGTGAATTTTTGAAGTGATGAAATCAGAGATACAAGGTATACTAAGAGTTACGAGGTAATAAGATAATAATCTAAGTAAGGGTGCTGTCTTTTATATCTACAAGTGCAATATGCATTTATGTAGCAAAGAGAAACTTTAACAATAATGTTGCTTGAGCAAGATGTGCATGTGACAACTTGGGAAAAGGGATATCACAACTGGAGTGCAACAGTGTTTCTACGTCTGGCAGAGTGAAATCTTTCAAGACCTGAGTTCAGACAGTCTAAAATAAATTGTTAGTATCAGAAAACCCATCTTAAGCCTCTTTTGCTTACATAGTGTTATGGAAGTCAACTGCTATTGTAGAGAATTAATGATTTTTTAATACATATTAACAAATACTACTATTTTAACTTGAGGCAGTTAAGTGAGAAATACTCACGTGTAGCATTTGAGGGAATGTCAGCATAAATCGCACTTACAGTAAGACTGCATTTTTAATTACTGTACTCGTTAAGATTCGATGATGCCATAAGGCTAAGGCCTTTTATCACAAATTGGTTCTGAACTAAAAGGTGTGTGCACATGTAGATATGCACATTTGTGTTATTTTCCTTAACTGGCTACAAAATAATATAATTAGGTTGGGGACTAGATCTTGGGAATTTGTCTATTATACTTCTGTTTGTTAAGGAACGTGCATAACACACAGCACCCATGTAGGCTTGGCTTGTGGCATAGTTGTCAAATTTAGCATAGACATTCAGACAGATAAGCAAGGTACTCTTCTTGTGTGTATCACCTACAAGCCATTATGGCTTAGTGTGTAAATCTGTATGTAACTGTTGAAAAATCCACTTATGAATGTATATAGCTTAGAACTAATTTTTTTCCCTTTGTTAATTCTTTGATATCAATGAGGTATTCTTCAGAAAATGTATGGACTGGTTGGTTGCATAAGGGCAGTTGTTATTTGGACAGAAAATTGTTAATGGTCAGGGATTTTCCACTACAATATTTGCAAATATTCCTAGTCAAACACCAGTTTGGTTTCTTTTTGGGTTTTGAGCTTGCATTAGTCCATGTTCAGAACTTTAAAATTACCTTTGAATTTTTTAAACTTTTTATATCACTGGAACAGAAAGAGCATCTAAATTAAAGCTTCAAGCTAACTTTACTTTTCAAGTATTTCTGGAATTATCCTTCTGAACTGAGATTTTATAAGTTGGCTGTGTATTTTCCTGTGTTAAAATGCTGTTATTGAAAATGGTCAACCAAGCCTATGTCGCCCAAAATAAAAACGGGGGAATTGTGGATAACTGGCTAGCTGAAAAGGGTCTCATAGCCATAGTCCAGCTGGCTGGACAAAAATGCACATCGCTCTCAGCTTATCTGAAGTAAAGCAAAATACACTGTCTTTGGCTGTTCTTGTTACACAATAACAGGAAGATTTTGGTGGGAAAAGAATGTTGCAGGTGGGAACAGATAACTACAGAAGAGAAACTAGGGGCAGGCTTGGTATTTAGGCAACTAACCAATAATGAGCTTAACTTTTGTAATATGTATGAGCTAATTATAACAAGGCATAAAAGGTGACTGTAAGGGACAATAAACGAAGTCTGCTGATCACTCATATTGAGTGACTGTGTCTTCCCTCCGTCGTGACAACTGACATTTACAGCACAGCAGGGAGACTCTTGAGTAGGGAATGTTAAAGACTCCGCTACCTATGTTTCAAAGTGGCCACTATACATGATAAATCTTCACAGGAGAACTAGTCAGCACTTCAGCTGATGGTGTAATGAGGCTATTGATAATAAAGCACAGAATGCTTCTTTTAGTGCTTGAACGCTTTGCAGACATTGTTTCTATTTTTTTTTTCCTTAATCTAAAATATCTGGAGAGAGAATCAAATTCAGGATGGGTATAAGATATTTTTTAGATGGTGCTGCTTTGCTAATTTTTACAGGAATAAGTTAATATAAAATATTAACGTAATTCCCGATGTCTGTTACAGCTAGCATTAAGAAGGGTCAGTTGCTTTCCTGAGTAGTTTGACAGACTTTACTCACTGTTTTATCCTAGTGAGCTGCCAGATTTCGGATGCCATAATAAGAGTAATGCAATTAGGTTTTCTGCACGTTGTCTGGTTGACTTCTTAATTAAGAGTTTCTTTCTCTTTGGGAATAAGACTAGACAGCCTGTCATTTGCTATTACTAATTCTGCTTAAGATTATCACTGGAGCTTTTTTTGTAATTAGCTGTCTTAGTTGGCTCTTAAATTTTAATAGCCAATTGAAGCTACATTTTAGCCAAGTTCCATACCTAAATTGCATTCAGTCCATTAACAAAGTTGGTTAAAAGGCTCTTAAAACAAAAGCCAATAGATGGTGGTTAGCACTTCCATGTTTGCAGCAGTAGCAGTACCAGCCTCCAGTGAACATTCTCAAGAAATGGCACTTCCTTCTAGCAAAGGAAGAGAACAAAGAATGACCAAAATTTGTTTTGGGAGCAAAGGCTGATTATGCAGAATACTTGTAGAAAAAAAATAAAATTGAAGTGCGTCTTTTCTGGAAGAAGGTGGGGGAGATGCAGAAGGGAGAAATGAATGGTTCTGCTCAGACTTGACAGGTTCTGGAAAAGCCAAATAAATGAAGTTACGTTTTTCTCCATTTCAGCTGATCAAAATTATTAGCAAAACCATCTGAAGCACCTTGTGGTGGAATCGTCACCTTGCTGAGTTTAGTTTGTAAAACATCCTGCCAGACATTAAAAAAACTGTAAGCATGCCAGCACATAGGCTCAGAGCACCGCTTCTCTAGTTGATAGACCCTATAATTTTCTTTTATACTGAAGACCATGGCTGGATACCTCAGCCTCCCAAATAATTTAATGTAACATCAGTCTAAATTTTTTATCCCTAATAACACTTGTTTAAATTAGATTTTTCTCCTCTTTTCTTTCTTTAAGGTGTAGACAGGAGATTAACAGCCTTTGGATCATCCCGTGACAAATAATGGCTTTCTCAGACTTTTCTGCTTTTTAAAAAATAAATAAATCTTTACTGCTGTGAAGACATCAAATATTAATACTACTACAGTTTTAATACAGAGTCTACTAGTTGCTGATGAGTTGTTTCAAGGATGGTTTGCAATGCCCTGTATGTGTGACGATAGGTAAGTATCAGTGGCTTCATTGCAGGAGGCGTGAGGCAAACCCCAGATTATGTCTGAATAATCAGTGTGTGTGTGTATCTATCTATCTATCTATCTATCTATCTATCTATCTATCTATCTATCTGCTTTTACCAGCATATATAGTGGGACATCTAAATTAGAGTTTCCAGAGTGCACCACTTCCATTGTTCAATAAGACGTAGAGCTGGAGCTCTTTGAACATGAGTTGGATCCTGTTGCTTGTAGCTGACCTGCAGAATCAAACCGACTGGAAATGCTCTGTGGCAGTAAGTGCCGGTTCCTTCATCTCTCTTGCTGTTCTGGGGGTGCTGGGCTCTCTGTGACGATGCAGTACTCAAAGGGGGAAGGAATCTTATCTGTCTGAAGGTTGATTTTCACGATGTCCTTTCTCACAGGTAGGGAGAAAGCAGATGTGGTGGGATCAACTTCTTTGGAAATTCCTAGAGTCCTAGTTGATCTCATGGATAGCTTTATGCAACCGCATGCTAACTCACATGCATTTCAGTTTTCTTCCCCCATATTTTCAAGACTGAGCAGCTGAAGATTTAGAAAGGTGATTCTATGAATTCTTGCTTCATTTTAGGCCTTCTTTATCTCTATAGATGATATCTCTATAGCAACAGTTTTGGGGGTTTGCGTGTTTTGTTGTTTGGTTTTTTTTTCCTTTTCTCAAGTGATACATAAAAAAGGGAATATACTATTTCTGTGACCTGTTTTTCCTGGATGCAGAGTAAGCCGGACAGCTTAGAAAAATGCAGCAGCTCTAATTGGATGCTACAGACTAGTTTTTCTCTGCACTGATGGGCCATGTTTTTAAACATGAAGTCAACCAGCAGTATTGCACTTGTACTTCTTTCTAGTTGTCTGTGTTTCATTTTATCTCAATCCAAACCTGTCTTCTTTCAGACTAGAGCATATCCTGCTCATATAGGCTTTCATGCCAGATTTTAATGCCCTTGCATCTAGGTCTACTGCATACAAATAACTGAAGCATTTTCAAATGGACCTCAAGTTCCACAGCTCCTAAGCTGCTGACAAGTGAATCCTGACAGCTTTTTCTCCATCATTGTGAATGCTGCAACAAGCCAAAATTGAGGTTTTGCATTTTCTCAGGGATATCCCAAACAGTGAAAGAGTTGTGGAGGAACTGTTATTTGATGGGACAAAGATTGCCTCCCGTATTTCTGCCCCTTGTGTTGGAAGGTCAGCTTTCCAACCCTGCAGACCTCAGCTGCTGTGATGGGTATTCATAAGTATACTCGAAAGAAAAGTGACAAGAGCACAGTGAGACAGCTGTGAAGTGTAGTAGAAGTGAAAAGAAAATAGACGTTTATGAACTTTCCTGAACTAATTCCTTTTGCCAAACCACTCCAGACAGGAAGAAGCTGGCACAGTGGTAATCTGCATCTGCAGCTCCTGAGAGAAGGAAAATGCTTCTTTGGCAAATGGAGCAAGAAACCTAGAAAATCAAGAATTAATATGTTCATTTATAGAGAAGCAGTGAGAACACAGTAAGATGAAATACAACCAAGGAGGATGCATTTAGAAGACAAAAGAGCCCTGGAAGGGAAGGTACTTAGCTTTGTTCAGAATGCAAACTATAACACGCAGTTCTTGGAACTGGTGAGTTGCACAGCTGAATGTTAAAAGAAATTAGTTCATACCACAAGAAATACACAATCTGTGCCTTGAAAACCTGAAGGTACTTTTCTTTTCTGCCAGGAGAGGAGTGGAACACTGGATCTACTTGAAAGTAAGTAACCCTCCAGCTAATTTTATCTATCTGCCGCTAAACTTCAACAAAAATAGTTTTATTAATAAACTGAATTCCTTTCTGAAAACAGATATATCTATAAAAAATAAAAATGCCTTTATTCCTGCTTTCTCACTAATCTGTCATTATGGAATTGTTTCCTTTGGAATGGTGAAGGTGGATCTGCACTAGCACATGTGCAGTCCCTGACTCGCTTCTAATAATGCTTGGTGATAGCCATAGTGACAGGTATAGAGCAAACGGCACCACATTCAGAAGACAATATGGTGCTGAAAATATCTGGACATGGTCTAACAACTAGTTCCTTTTGTCACCTTTTCCTTATTCGCCAGCCCAGATATTTCCAAGGGGGAAACTTCTGGACCTTTTCTGGTGCTATACAGAGACCTGCCGAATTCATGGCATCTGTGACAAGGGCTACAGCTTTCTCCATGACTTCGTGATGTTGTGCTGCCACTAAAAGGTCATCCATATCATGATACAATAACACAGTAGGCATAGCATTTCGGACAGGACTGAGTATTTTTGCAACGTACCATTGACACATTGTAGGGCTATTTTTCATACCTTGTGGCAGTCCAACCCACTGATATCCCTGCAACGGAGCTTGCATGGTGATGCTTGGAAATGAAAAGGCAAATTTCGGGGCATCATCTGGATGTAACGGGATACTGAAAAAACAATCTTTAAGATCTATGACAGTTAGATGCCAATGTCGAGGGATCATAGTTGGGGACGGGAGCCCGGGTTGGAGGGCTCCCATATCTTCCATAGCATCATTAATTTTTCTGAGATCATGGAGCAAGCGCCATTTGCCAGTTTGTTTTTTAATAACAAAAACAGGTGAATTCCATGGGCTAGTAGAAGGTACAATGTGTCCTTGGGACAGTTGTTCTGAGACTAAGTTTTGAAGTGCGCGAAGTTTTTCCAAAGGAAGGGGCCATTGATCCACCCAAATAGGAACATCAGTTTTCCAGGTTATTTTCAGGGTGTCACGCACTTCAATGGCCCCATCTAAAAATGTGTACGGATGGACATTCCTGATTGTGACAATACATCACGTCCCCACAAAACCATAGGGACAGGCAGCACAAAGGGTTTAACAGAAGCCACACGTCCCTCTGGTCTTTGAATTCAAATTAGTTCCAAACTCTGACAACTGTTACCGGTCCCCCCTATCCCAGCCAGTGTCTGAGAGACATTAGTCAGTGGCCATTGCGGAGGCCATTTGGCTTGAGAAATTACTGTGACATCAGCTCCAGTGTCAATGATCCCATTTAGTGCTATTTGTTGGTCATTGTAAATAAGGGTACACTGATACATAGGCCGCTGTGGAGAAATGGATTGTACCCACAAAATGTGAGGTAACCCTGTGGATCCAAAACCTCCTCTCCTCTGTGGAGGATGATCAGTGATAAGAGAGTTTACCCTTGCTGGAATCAGAATCAATTGCACTATTTGACTACCCTGAGGTATCGTACAAGGTGGAAATGGAGTCCGTGCCATGATTTTGATTTCATCCACACTGTCAGAGTCAATAACACCCGGTAAAACAAAGAGACCAGACAATGTTGTGGAAGATCTACCAATTAACAGAGCTTGTGTATCGGAGGGTAATGGTCCTTTGACATTTGTTGATAATAAATGAACCAAGGAATCGAGCAGTGTTACTGTGTGTGAGGTTGCCAGGTCCAATCCGGTGCTGCCTGAGGTTGCTGGACAGAGACTTGAGGTGTCGGTGCTTCTCTCCAAGGATGTTGAAATGTCAGCTGTGGCATTTGTGTCTGCGCGTGTCGCTGCCCCGCGCTCCGTGGTCGGTTTCCCTGTATCGGTTGTCCCTGGAAGTCATACTTGATGGAGTGTGAGTCAGCAAAGTCCCGCTCAGCTAGAAATGCATCAGTAGCATGGTCAGGATGTGCAGAGCACCTTGCAAAGCCCTTGGCCAAGAGGCAGGCTTTGGGAAATGGTTCTGTAAAGCCACCTGCGCTGGGCTTGCAGTTGCTTGCCTGCAGAGTATCTGTGTTAGTTGTGGAAGGCTCAGGAGTGCTGCCTTTGAACAACCTCTACATCCCTGATGCTGCACGATCCACAGGGACTGTGGGTAACCCAGTGAACTGGGATACGGGTCTTCCTGATGGGGAGTTGGTTTGTATAATTCTCTTGCTTTGAATCTGTTCTTCCCTGGGGTAAGTCTGACTTCAGTGAAGTCACTCCTGATTGAAAGGAGTAAAATTGTGGCTAAGCCCTACGTAAGAGGGCCATGTGAGTTGTTAGTGGCTGAAATGCCACGTAGCCCTTTCTTGGAAAATGAGCAGTTTCCTACTGTCTCGCAGTCATTTGGGAATGTGCCACGTGCTCGGACTGTCAGAAAAGAAATAGCTGGTGTGCCTCTTGGTTTATTGGCACTTGTGTTATAAATGAACTGCTAATTTTTTCTGCTGGGCAACATTTCCAATTTGTTACTCTTGCTGCTTCTGATTTGCACGTTTCTGTTTTATGGCTCCAGTTGTACAGCGTGGGTGTTCTCGTGCCAGCCCCTGTTCCCACGTGTTCTTGCGTTATGGTCTGATGGCCTCTGCTGAATTGGAAACCATTGTGGCACTGACTGGCAGATAAACAACAGACAGAAATACTTCCATTTGTGCGTCCTACAGGCTTATTAATAGTTTATTGTAAAGGAAGAAGGAAGTAAGAAGCACATAAAAACATAGCAGAGCTTATTCTGTGTTGTCCTCTTGCTCTATTCACTGTAGCAGTACACTGTTTTCAGGCAATGCCAGCTCAGTCTGTGAGGTTTGTGAAATTCATTACTGATGCTCGGTGGAGACTGAATTAATGCTCATTGATTACTATGGAATACGACAGGACAGCGAGTTATTGCATTACTGAAATGAAGTCCTTTAAAATTCAGCCCAGCCCTGTTAGATGTTTTGTTGTGCACAGAAGCTATTCCACAAATACTTTTAAGATGACTCTTGTGAGGAGGAAAGGGGCAGAAGACCAAGGCAAATGGCCCAGCGCCACATGAACGTGAAGCCAAGTGACTCATTTCAAAGACTCCTGCGAACCGGCAGGTGAGGGGGGCAGGCGCAGGGGCACCCCCTCTGCTGCAAACAGATCTTCTTCCTCCGGTCTCTCCTGTCTTGTCATGGCCCTTATTTTCCAGCCTTTCTGATATCAGGGTTTCAGCGGGAGCTTTCCCTGCTTGGCTTGCCGTGTTACCTCATGCTACAAGGATCTTTTTTTTTGCAAGCTGGCTGCTGCAAGGAGTTCAGTGAAGCATTTGGGATAGGTTATGCAGGGAAACTGACATCTGAGTTTGGGGTTCTGGGCAGTTAGGGTTGATATTGCTGTGACAGTAATTACTGTTAGCCTGAGTTTACAAAGAGCCTGAAACAGCACCAAAGACGAGCAGCTGCTTCAGTCTCAGTGGGTGCCAGTTCAGATGCCAGTGGTGATACCTGGAAGGCCAGAGCTTGTAATTTACTGCTTGTCACAGGGGAGCACGAGAAGGGGAACCATCGTACGACTGTCTGTATCTTCCTTGAAATTGAGAGGGGAGTTGTATGAAGGATGAAGTTGTATTTGCATGAAAACCTATAGCTTGAAGCTGTGTCTAAACACAACAAACTTTAAAGCATAGATGGGATGCAACCCCTCTGTCATCCAGGCACGTTTATTTAGAAACCTGGTCTTAAACAGTCTGCTAAGGGTTTGCAGTTGCAAAGCAGAACAACATTTTGCACTGGTCTCAACTGTGCCCCTAGGCTGCAAGCAAGGGCGTAGCAGAGTTAGCGCCCTGGTAACACGAGGCAGTGCTGCAGTAGAGACTTTGCAACCTCTTACCCCCAAGGGAGGGCAATTCAGCTTTCAAAAGCTTAAGGGACCATGGGTTCACAGCGGCACAAACAGCCAGCTTCTGCCTAGCACCCCTCTGCCTTGGCTTTCCCCCTGTTTGGGCTGACGCTGCATTCAGCCTGGTGCAAGGTCCCACTTTGGTGGTGTGGTAGAGAGTGGCTGAAGGGTCAGCCCGCTCTGAAGTGCTGAGTCAAGCCTTGCACGGGATGCCATGTCCCACGGTGTCCCTGGAGAGGGGGGCTTGTAGCATAATGTGCATCTGCAGGAATGGCGAGAGGCAGCTTTCTCTCTCAAGGTTGTGGTTGTCTCTGTGAAACCAAATCCTTGCTGCTTTAGCCTTGCCCTCAGGTCCATGGAGAAAGAATTCCCTTTCCTTGTGCGTTGCTGTGCAGGTGGTCCCAGTGCCCCTCACCAGCAAGGGAGCTGGGAAGGCTGCCAGTGCTTGCTTTTGGGGGGGAATTATTTCTTGGGCTGTTAATTGCATTGATGTTGATTCATTTGCTCCTTAGCAATGACGACTTGACAATTACTTCCTTTTATTTCCTTCAAGTAGCTCCAGTTGTTGAAGTTCCTTTTTTCTTTATCCTCCTGCTGATCTGAACTTGCATCCTCCCCTGCCTACCCGGCACCTGAAAGAGGGAGCTAAGTAAATATGGCATGCCAAGACTTAATAAGGCAGGTAGCTTTCAACTGGCTTTGCAATGCCTTTGTTACAGTAGTGTGGCCAAAAGAACAACAACAACAAAAGCAAATAACATTCTTCATTTGCTAATGAGTTTCTGAGGATCTAAACAGTGCAGGACGTGAAGTGCCCAGATAACAGGTGCTTTAAATTCATATGGGCTGCCCACAGCTTTTATTTTAAAGGGCTTAGCTGCAAGATTGAGTACAAAATCGCTAATTCAGAACGACTTGCTGAAGATGAAACCCTTTCCTGAAATGCGGTATTATGCTTGCTGCAGTTCCCTTCCTAGTGTTTTACCTTCCAAATAGGAAAATCAAAAGCCCTTGTGCAGTTTCTAGGGTGAATATTTGAGATGTCTAGAAAAAGAGATTATTCTTTTTGTCTTGGATGGGGCAGCATCTGTGTTGACAACCTTAAACCCCAGCTGAGCAGGTGGTAGGCGAGGTGCTGGGTGGTGGGTGAGGCGCTGGCTGTCAGCGCCTGTGTTAGAGCAATAGGTACGTGTCTGTGCCTGGGCTGGCTGCCTTAGGGCCCTTCCAGGAGGGGATGGGGATGGGAGCAGAAATCCCAGCCATGGAGGAGTCTGGATCAGTTCTGCTGAAGGGAGTTTGCTGCTGTATGCAATTCCTAAATCAAAGTGCTTGCTACTTCAACAATGATAAAAATATCAAATTAATTAAAAGCACTGAGGAAAAAATCAGGGCAGCCAGTGAGTGATGAGAAGCAGAGCTTTTATCAGCTCATCAACAAGAGCGCTGCTGGGGGTAATGGCTCCTGGCCCTATGGCAGCAGTTTTACCACTGATTTCAGTGGGGGCAAGGTGATAGTTCCAGCACAGCGACGCCACGCCATACATCTGGAGACTGCTCTGCTCATCTCTACAGTAACATGATTTTGGTAATTTGATTTGCCTTCCTGCTGCTAAACGCCAGGCAGCCGGGATGGGGGGGGGATTGCCTGGCTCTGTTCTGCAGAAGGCAGTGGCTGGGACTGCACAGCCAGCTTTGCTCTGGTGGGGTGTCTGAGTGTCCCCCGTGTGCAGCTCCCGATGCCGCCTGCCTGGGGTGGGTGTGCTAACCAGGCACCCCGTCACTTACTCCTCTAGAACAGACCTTACAGAGGGGTGTGATTAAGGCATCAGCCAGAGCTGTCTCCTGAGGCTGGGGTGAGATGTAAAGGGAAACAGAGTTCAGACACAGGAAGAACTAACACCCTTTAACTCTAGCGCAGAGCTGGCGTAGGCTGCTGAGGGCAGGGGTGGAACTGTTAGTGCTTTTAAGTACTTGTGAAACCTCTTGCAAAAACAGTTTGGGTCTGGAGCTGAGCCAGCTCTGGTGTGGGGAGATGGACCAGGTGGCTTTTGAAGGGTGCGTGTCCCCAGCCTTGGCCGCTGTGAGAAGGGGCAGGAAATACAGCTGTACCCTACACTGCCCTGACACTGCCGCAATTGTCTAATTCCGTACGTCACCAGCTTGTGAAGTATTTCACCAAAGACTGACCGTTGCTCACGTATGTGGTGAAGTCCTTTTGAAAACGTACCTGAGCATCCCCTGCCAAGCTTCAACGAGGTCGCCGCGTTGCTGGCATTGGAGTTAGTGCTGTGGCACAGCTGGGTTCTCAGTGGTGCTTCCAATAGTCTGCGGTGGCGATTGAAGCAGGTTCCATTAGTGCTGTGATCCCTTGCACGAAGAGACTGTTCTGGTGTCTCAGAATCAAAGCATCAGATAATTGTGGTGCTGTCAGCTTGCTGCGAAAGCGGGTGAATCAGTGAGCTTGTTTCTTTGCAAGTTAACGACCCTGTGCAAGTCATGCTACTGGAATGAAAGGTCATGAAGGTAAAAGGTACTGTTGCGTTACTGAATGCTACTGCTACAGTCCTAGAAAACAGCAGTTTTTCTTCTGCCGTGGGAATGGTGCTAAATGCATTGTGCTGAGATTGTTTCTTTCCCTGCAGGATTATTTCCACGAGCTCATCTGCATCACAGAAAGGGAGAAGTTTGTTGTGCCTATCCGAGCTATAGGTGCCCGAGCTATCCTGGACTTCCCCGACCAGGTGAACTTCTCAGCCTGTCCCGTCAAGTACAGCACCCAGAAAACGCTGCTGGTTTGCAACATTGGTAACCGGGTGGCCCGCTACTGCATCAGCACGCAGAGGTAGGGAGCTCATCTCTTTTTGCGCAAAACACTGTGGTGTGATAATATAGTTGGGAAACAGCGACAAAAAGGAACCAGAGCATGTGAGCTGCCGTGCTGCTGCCGTGGCTGGAGATGGGCAGGGCACATGGGTTTTGCTGTTGATTATAGTGTTTGAAGCATGGTGCAACCTCTGCTAAAACTCTGCAAGCTGCAGAGTGGAGTTTTATAGTGCAACGGTGTCTTCAGAGCACAGTCGTGCAAGGCTGATTCTGTTAGATTGAAAGAGCTATTGTAAGAAGGCAGCTGGACTGCCCTTGGGCTGTGTAAGATCCTGCGGGGCAGACGACAGCTCCAGGAGCTCAGTTCCTGCAGACCAAGGGCAGTGTTAAGAAATGGGCAAGCTCTGAGCTGGTGGAAGAGACATTTAAGAATTTATCAGCAGCTTTATCAGCAGTTTGTCTAGAGTAGCGAGTGCAATCAGAGATGATAGATCAAAGCAATTGGTATTGAGACCCTGACAAAAACCCTGTGGGGTCCAGAACCTGGTTTTCCAGTAGGTTTGATCTGGTCCCTGGGATCCAATATTCTTCATTAGAATGAGCTCTTAAGTGGAGATGAGCTGGCAGCAGCTTCAAAACTGCACTTTAGCCCCAAAGCAGAATGCCAATGGGCGCACAGGCAAAAGGTGCAGCAAATACCTGGTGCGTGGGTTGGGAGCCTCTTGTAGAGCTTTGTCTCTCTCAGATCTCCTGGAAAGTGCTCTAGCACTTTGCAGTAGCTACCGGCAAGCTCCTTGATCTTCAGTACCTTCTGAAATGGGTATGTGGCCCTGTTGGCCAAATATACACGTTCCTTGGGAGGCCACAAGCACGTGGTATTTCGGCAGTCTCCTGGTCAAGCGCCCGATGTGTGCTGTGTCGTGGACAGCCTGTACTGTTCCTGTTGGTCTGAGAAGACAGTCACTGTTTTTCCAGTTTGCTGAACTGGAGAGGGTAGTGCCTTTTTGACACTGCACCTGCAAGGAAACCAGTTCAGCTGGCTGGTAGTTAGCTCCGAGTTGCTTGGTCCCAGAGGTCTTGGTGCAGGAGCTGAGGTCCAGAACGCAGCAAAGACGTGCCGTCTGCCTTAGTGCACCTGAGTTGCTTCAGTTTCTTCCCCAGGAAAACAGGGGTCAAGAGAAGGCTCTTTGCTCTTTCTCCTGGGAAGCGTGAGGGTCCAAGAGGCTCCTACCAAAGCCTGGCAAGGCTGTTGAAACAGGCTTCCAGGATGCTATTCAAGCAGGCTGCTGCTTGTCACTGTGGAAATACGTAGGCAGGACCTTGTAAATCCCTGTACAGCTTCCCTCTGGGATTTCCAGATCTAGTCGTCACCACCAAAACAAGTACCCAGTCGTGTGTAGCATCTCTTGGCAACGTCCTTGCCAACTCTTCTATTGAGTGATCCAGCGTATGTTGAATCCTGCTTGATACGATTTTTATGCTGAACTTCAGCAATTGAATGTTTCAGTCCTGATTTGCAACAAAGGGATGGGAAGCGTTACGAAAGCTTTATTTCAAACTACACAAGTAAGTACAATTCTGAATAACTGGATTGCATGTGCGCAGAGATCAAAAGCTGGTAAGATTTCCCATGTCAGCCAAAGGCATCAGTCATCTCTTCCATTTTGTTATGAACTTTTGAAAGCCAGTTTGAAATTTCAAACTGATGATCTTTGAATATAAGCAGCGTTTTGCTTTTTTATTCTAATTAGGTCACCCCCACTTTCCTTCAGATTTCTTTTTAAATACTCTGAGGTTCCTGTCTTTTTACTCGGGTTTTTTTGGTTTGGTTTGTTTGTTTGGTTTTTTTTTTTTTTTTTTTTTGGCTTTAAGTGTTCAGCAAAATGTCATAATGAATTCCTCATTGGGAACTTTCTTAAAGGTTGAGTTCCTCTAATGCCTGTCTGTCTACCATCTGCCTATATATATGCACAGGTCTATAGGAAATATTGGAAATTTGGGGAACATGTGAAATGGAATTGGGCTGATGGAGAAGATAAAATCATAGAATAACTTTGGAAGAGACCTCTGGAGATCATCTGAGCAAACACACTGCTCAAAGCAAGTGTCAAAGTTTGATCAGGTGTGCACACAACACGAAAAGTAAGACCAAGTGATACCAACCTTCGTCTTTCCTTCTCAAGGCTGTGCAAAGCCATTTATCCCAGCATCTCCCTGTACGTCCTGTGCTGCAGCCCCTAAGCTCCCTTTCCATAGAAAGGTTTTCGTGCCCACCAGCCTGTACTGCCAGGGATTCTTCCACCCCAAATACAGGTGTTTGCATTTCCCATCCCTCGGCTGCATGCAGTTCTGCTGTGTCCCCTGAATAGCAGCCCAGCAGTCCGGTATCTCGACTGTACTCCCCCAAGCTTGCCTGGAAGCAGATCTCAGTGCAGCGCTGCCTTTTCCTGATGTTACATTGTGCTATGCTGGGCTACGGGGTTAGAGAGGATCTGTCTGAGAAGCTCCATTTAGGAATGTCCCATCAAGCTCTGGAAGCTCAGGAAATGATCCTACATGGCACAGTGCTAGGAGCCGCCTTGCATCCCTCCCTGCAGTGCCCATTATACTACATGGAGGCGTGGGATTGGAGAGTTACCATGGGATGTACAGGGATGTGACAACAGAGCCTATGTGCAGGGAAAGAGGGAAAGAGAGAGCTTGTCAGATGCTGGCTCTGTGCAGGATTTTTTCAGTATGGAGATGGAGTCATGGATGCTTTGACCTAACAGACTGTGTTTACTGGAATGGTTACAGTGCTCGACTTTGGCTTTTATACCATTACCAAAAAATTCTGTATGCCAAGATTAAATGATCTTTGGGTTTTTTTCCTGCAATAGGTCTTAGTTGACAGATGAGGCAATTCAAACCAGTAATTTTACTGTCAGTCTTGGGGTTGGAGGCAGCTTTTAATGAAATCAATTCTCGCAAACTCAGATGATTTATAATGCAAATTAAGGCACCAGTGGACTAAAGGGGTTGTGGTTGTAGAAGAGAAACATACCATGGGACGAAGTATGTTGCAGCCTCCTTGCACACTGCACTGACTAAACGTATGGTTGCAGGAGAAAAGGCAGCACGGGAGTCGGGAAATCCTGAGCCACAGAATTGTCAGCTTTGTTCACTTGTCAGTTGTGTTTCTGACTTGTCAGGAGTATTTTGCCTGTGGTATCCTCATGGGATTTAACTTTTGCCCAGCTTTGTCAAGATGGGGAGCTGATGCCTGGTGAAAGCAAGCAAGATGTAAACACCAAGATAGATCACAACGAAATTGCTTACTAACCTGGTGGTGTTCCCTTTCTGAAGGGCAATTACGGGCAAGATCTCAGCAGGTTGTGCTGGGAAGGTCTCCCTCAGATTGGTGCAGCTAGATGAGTTTATACAAGCTGGGGATTGCAAGGCACCACTGGGAGATCTGGACCTGTGACAGTTTAGATGTTGTACAACAAAGCAAACGTACAAATGGGCATAGTTAAAAAGGATGTCAGAAGAAGAGCTATTAATAAACCTCCAAACCTTATCTTTCCTGTCTTTTCAGGAGCAGTAGTGATTCACTAACAGGGTAGATCTAACAGGACAAGAATTATCCTAAAGAGCAGCTCACAATTAATGGCTAAAAGGCCAAAGTTTAGCCTGCCAGCTTCATCTCTTGGCAGTGGCTTTCATGTGGCTATTAGTGTGTCAGGGACGTTTCCTTAGCATCTCTTATCTGTAGGCTGCAGGGAACAGCTTAGTGACGTGCACTGAAGTTCAGAGTTCAGGTTAAGCATGGACATTGCATCCCTCTGGGTCTTTGAGAACCAGGTCTACGTGAGGGATAACAAGCTCCTGCTACAGCAGGAACCAAGTTGTCCTGTGGGTACAGCGTGGGGTGGGAGGCAGGAGGTGCAGCGTCTGACTTGCGCTCTGTTTCTCAGTCCTGAGAATGAGTCCTGACCTCGGTGGGATCCTCTTCTCTGGTAATTTGAAGATGTGAAGGTATCTACTTTCTCGGGCATCCCCTGAAGTCATCCTCGGGAGTGTCATTCCCATCCCAGCTATCTGAGGACAGGGGTATGCAGACAAGGGGATGGAGTAGGAAGGGGATGGGATGGGAGGTAGTGCTGAAGTGTGGCCCTTAACCAGCAACTTTTCTGTTCCGGCAATGTTTCTGGTAAAAACAACAAAATAAAAGAGGTGGGGGGGAATTTTTCTGTGCCTTTCCCCCAGCAGGCAGTGATGCCAGCCAAGCACCAGCAGAGCCCTGCCCAGTATAACCAGGCACAACCCCCAGTGCAGGTGCAGGGCCATGTAGAGCAGTCCGGTTCTGAGACTGGCGGCACCTTGGCTTTCCTCCTCCCTCTCAAAAGTCTCAGGTCCAGCACGTGAACATTGCAGGCCCAGTGCTTCCCCATTAGTCACTGGTGATGTTCTTGCTAGTTGTAATGGGAGCAGGTCAGGCCCCTAATTGCAGCAATACCTCCTTAATGAGCAGGAACTCCAGCAATTTCATCAGCTGTCACTGCTTACATGAACGAAGCTCAGCGTGCACATGGCTCCAGTTTTTCACATTATTTTTGTGGGCTGCATTCCCCAATCACTGGGAAACTCTGCAGAACATATTTTTAAGGTTAATTGACCACCAGCAAAGCGCTAAACCAAATAACTTTTGCTTTCTAAGTGAGGCTGTACAAGAGCCACAAAGCCCAGCTGCTGTTGTGCAGAAACATGTTGCATCTGACTTTTCCCTGAGCATTAAAGGACTGAATTATGTGTCTGTCAGCCAAGAGCTGTTTACCTGGCCACAAATCATGATTGCTCTTGTTAAATCCAAAGTACACCAAAACCTTTTCATCATTATTTCCAACGCATTGCACAGAATTTCTCCAGCGGGCCAAGCAAACAGTTACCAAGCCTGGATCACAACCCAGAGCCCCAGACTGCATTGCTTGTGAATACACCGAAAACCTCCTGTTAAAGGTGCCTTGAAATGCTCCTGCTAATGGTGCTTCATTTAGCTAGAGATTTAATTGTTCAGGCTGTAAATGGGTACTCCTTTTGTGTCTTGTTTTCTTGTTTCTGTATCACTCTAATGTGCCTTTGCACTCCTACAGATTTTTCTTGGCTTAGAGCAGCGTTCACTGAAACACTGATAAAATGTGCCCTTTCTTAGGCAAAACCAGGACGCTTTCAAGGTAAAAAAAAAAAAAAAAAAAAAAAAAAAAAAAAGAGTTGAATTCTGCAACTTAAACTCCAGTTATTCTCTGGTCTTCAAGAAGAAATTCTCTTCTCCCTGTCTGATTTCCAGGCTGCAATCTCACTGGGACAGGCATTGCCTTGACATTTGTATCTCTTGAGGTGTATAGGTGGCAGGAAAAGACGGATTCCTGAGGAACTCAGTGTCAAGTTGTGCATGCAAATAACTCTTGCCATCTCTGTGCCCTTCAAAAACCCTCCTCCGATCGTACCGCTAGCAGTCAGACTCTTGAGCCTTGCTGCAGAGAACTGGATGCAGGGTATGGGGGAGATGAGGTCATTTTATAGCTTAGGATCTTTATAGCTTAGGCTGGAGCTCTTCAGGAGTTGGGTCGGTGGCTCAGTTCCTGGCCCTGTATGTTCTCTTTTTCTGCTGCTGACTGTGGTTTCTTGGCCCCTTGCTAATACAGGTGAGCTGGAGTGAGCTAGACGGCAGAAGGAGCGTAGTCCCCAAATGTCCCACAGTAATCCTGATGTGCCTCTCCGTGTTGCAGCCCTTTCTCTGTTGATCGCTCTGCTGGGACTCTTGGGATTGGCGATACCGTGCAAGTAACAGTGGACTTCCACCCACAGAAGACTGGTGATTATTCCGGGTCCCTGACAGTACGCTACGACACAGGTAAGGTCTGGGCACTGCATGGTGCCCAGTCTCTGCGTCCTTCAAAACAGAGACCTTTCAAAGCAGAAAAATGTGAAGCTTGCTTTGCAGACTACTTCTAAAACCTTGTATTTCAGAACCTCTGCATGTTTTGGTGCTTCAAGTGAGCAGGTAAGGGACAAAGGCTGAGTGTGCCCTTGTTCTGTGTGGCTGTGTGCCGGCCTCTCCCTGGGGGATGCTTGTGTCGGATGGGTGCTCTCCACCCAGCCCCCCCATGACTGTCATCTACCATCATTCCCTGTTGTCCTGGTCACCTTAACTCCCTCTCCAGGTGTATCTCCCCTGTCCCGGCTTTGCCTCAAAGAAAAGTGACAAATAGTTGGTGTTCAGGGGGGCTTTTAAAGTGCATCCCCTCAAGCAGGAATGAGGTTTTTTGGAATCCGATTTTGCTGGGAGTTGCTGAGTCGGAGGCGGGAGGAACCTTGATTCTCCGTTACGGTGTGCATATGCACGTGTGAAGCTTCATTCCTTGGCGGTGCTATGTTTGAAGCGCAACGTGGGAATGCGTGCCTCTGTCAGACTCGCTGCAATGCCACTGTCTCTTACACATCTGTCCCCTGCACTGCTTCTACGTTGTTTTGCCGCAGACCCTTGTTCTTTCTTTTTGCCCTCTACCCACCTGCATCCCACAGCTCACGACATCAGGACTAATGCAGCCAGGACTTGAGGGCTCTTGGGATATGGGAGGAAGAGCTCGCTGCCTCCTGAGATAGGTGTAAAATTTATATTAGGCTAGGAGAAGCCAAGATCAGGCCACAGAAACACCATCAGCTTTAAGCTTCACTCAAGAGTAAGTGGGGAATATCTTTAGGAAAAGGCGTCATGTTAAAATGCTTCTGTCGGCCTTGGCTCAGCAGGGGTACGTTGTGGTGCCGAACGAGACGCTTCCTCAGTTGCATGAATGCACTTGGCGTGTGTTTCCTCTCGCCTGAGAGGGAGGTTTGGTTTGTCCCTGTTCCTCAGCGTTGGTCCTTGGAAGCGTGGTGTCCTAACCGAGGTGATACTGTGTGCTGCTTTAGCCCGGCAAAGAGCATTTTAGTTGTCTTGGGTTTGTGGAAGTTACAAATGCTCCTGTATCTTCCAAACGCTTATGTAGCCTTACGACTTATTTCAGCTTTGTCTAATGTTTTCCAGTTATTGACATATTCACGGAGAATGGTTTATGCTCACTCAGAGGAGCTTATTGTTTTGGGTAACAGTTTCTAGGAAGAATAAATGAAATATCAGCTAGGGAAGCACAAAAAAGTGCCTTATTTGTATGCCTATACAGAATCTATAGGATGAAATTGAGAGGGCTAGAATTTCTCTGGGGCAGATGAGCAGTGACAGTGGAGACTAGGGCCGTAGCGTTTATACTTTGTGACGGAACAGAGTGAGTAAATAATTAGGGCCAGGATCTTTGTGGCTTGCTTTGAAAAACCTGAGAGTCTTGTTCTTACTGAAACAGCTGGTTCCTCCGTAGTCAATCTTTGCAAAAGTGATTTGTGTGGGTAGGCCACGGAGATAAACTCTCTGCTGGCTCTGAGATGGGTGATTTCCCAGGAACATGTGCAGCTCCCTGGGAGAAGAACCCAGGATTTCATTCCTGCCTGCCAGTACAATGTGGCAGTTATTTTGAAATAAACTACGAATTGCGAAGGAGAGCAAGGGGATAATGAAGGGATTATCTCTCTCTAGGTTTGAAGCACACAGGTAAGTGAAAGGCTGCTGAGATTAATTGCTAAAGTGAAGCAGAAACGTTTAATCAATCAGTCTTTCGAGGTGTGGTGCAGAGCTTATTGCAGGAGTAGTGCAGAGCACCAGACAGCGTTCCCTGACCTCGCGCGGCGAGCCCTGGCTAATGTGTCCGGCACCACGGCAAGCTCCCTGTGACGCGCGTACAGAAAGCAGCCGGGTTGCTCTTTCGGAGCCACCAACAGAGTGTTTATTAAGAAACAGAAGTGCTAAGAGCAAAACAGCAGTTTAAGGTGTTGGGAGGCGTTTCCCTCGCTTGGCTGTGTATCGGTACTGACTTGCTCGCAGGCAGCAGTAGTTCTCAATGGATCACACCCTTCTTAGGGTGACTTACGCAGAATCAGGTGAACATTGCTTAAATTTCTGCTGAAGCTGGGTCAGATCTGTCCCTAGCATTGCTTCCATGCTTCCTAGCTCTTCCATGTGAACAAGTCACAATTTTTCCCTTAGCGTATGATTTGGTTGCTTTAAATTGTGTCCTTTGGGCTGCTTAGGAGCACAGGTACTGTCCCCTGGATAGACTGTGTGTGTGGTGGCGGTTCTGTTGCTACAAATTTATGGATGAGTGTGGAGAAAATGTTTGCTGCTACGAGCGTAATGATTTACAATGAAAACTTGTCCTTCAGTGCTTTACATGCCTAAACTCCTCCTTTTCACCTGTGTACATGTGTCTGGGTGTGAAAAATCCCAGCTCGTACTGAAATGAGGGTGACTTGGGATGTTCTGGGCTCCAGCATATCCCTGCCCAGCACCTTAACATCAGATTATGGTACTTGAAAGGGTTTCTGAAACCTGCGTGCGAAGCACTCGTACAGGTTTGGAAAAGGTTTCAATTCCACTGAAAGTCCTGTTGGTCACTTGGCCTTTCCCAGATGACGTTCAGCCCACCCTGTGTGGACTGTGTGGATGTGGGAAAATAAGTTTATGGAGGTAAGTCCTGGTCTCAACCAAGTCAGTATTCATAAAGTTTTGATATTCTTTCAGCTGTCAAGTCCTGCTCAAGTGAGATGATGCCCAAGCTGCTTGCCCTGAGTGCTGCTGATTGTACACCAAACCCAGTTTGCTGCAGTAACAACATTTATTGCAACCTGGCAGCGTAGCACCAGCTTGGTGTGGGAAGGTGAGCTTTGCTCAGGGACACGTGGCTGAGGAGATGCATGACGGGTTCCCAGAGGTGTGACAGAGGTGCAAAGCAAATCCACCAGTCCAGTGCCATCCAGAAACAATAACGTCTACGGCAGGTGCTCCATGCAGGTGCAGAAGGCTGCCAGAGACAGGAGGTGCCGGAGAGATGCTTGGAGTTGTGAAAGGAGAATTGCTTCTCTACTCAGAGCTCCCTAAATGCTGACTCACATTAGACTCCTGTCTCCAAAGAGTACCTAGTATAGTATGATGGGTGGTCTTCAAGGTGTAGGACCAGATCCTGTGCCTGTATGTGGGTGCCTGCAGTGCCCACTGGCCCTTGTGGCAAGGTGCTACAACACGCTTCTAGCCCAGGGGATCTGTGGTGCGGCACTGAAATTCCTCTGTGCAGTTTTGCCCCATTGGTTGCTGCATCCCTTGGCATCTCTTTGTCAGCACAGAAAACTTCAGTAATTAGCAAAGCACCACTGAGCTTGTGCATGGCTGACAGACACTATATATTGAGATGCTTTTATTGCTGTCAGTAATAAAAGTAATGATGCAGATGGCTCTCTTTCAGTAGCTCTGTGAGTCTAATGCAGAATCAAAAGCCTGGGGGCAGGATCTCACCCTCTTTGAGGAGGGAGATCAGAACCCATACCCATAGGAGTATTTTAGAAGACAGCATACCCAAGAGGAGGCAGCCCTCAAGCAGGACTGTCTATTCCATTACTCTTCTGTCTCCCCTTGGTTCAGAGCCCCAAAAAGCGGTTTCCCCAGAAGAGAGGTAACGTGTGTGGCTCAGGAGTAGTTCTCGGTGGTTTTAGTCCTGCTGGAAGCCTCCAGCCTTGTGCTAAAAGCCTGCTGAGGAACCATCTAGGTGTTTGGCAGATGAATACCCTGTTTTCCCTCAACTTCCCACACAGCTTGCAGGAGGGCTGACAGCTGCTGAGCAGGAGCTGTGCTAAAGCAAATCTTGGCTTGTTTGCTGTGGATGGCAGACCCAGGCTCAGAGCATCCTTTGTGGTTCTGCATGCCCAGGGCACAGTTGGGGGAGTTCAGCCTCGGCTCCTTAATTACTTGCTTCAAGGGCAGGTAGAAAGTGTGAGCAGGGTCTGATTCTGGCTCCGTGGTTGTTAATCAGAGTGAGTTTTCCTGCGCTGGCTCAGTTCCTGTCCCCATAGGAAGTGGGTGAAGTCATGTCTCCCCTCCTGAGCCCTGGGCAGCAAGACTTGCTCTGTGCCAGATTCAGGTTATTCCTGTATGGCAGGAGAGAGCAGCTAAATAGGCTTCTTCAATGCAGCACGCTGGGAGCTGGAGATGATGTGGAGCAGAGCTTGCCTTGCCCTGGGTCAGGGAGGGCTCTGGCTGCCTTGTTCCCCTGCCCCTGAGCTTTGCTGCCTGGCCCTGACAGCAGGGGGTCCCCAGCATCGTTTCCTCCCCATTGCTGCTTGCTAGGCGTGGGGCAAATGCCATCAGCCTCGTAGAATCATAGAATGATTGAGGCTGGAAAAGACCTTGAAGATGACCAAGTCCAGCTTAACCCGGATTGCCAAGCCCACCGCTAAACTGTGTCCCGAAGCACCACATCTGTGTGTTTGTCGAACACGTCAGGGGTGGTGATTCCAGCCTGCAGCGTGGAGAAGCAAGCCCTGCCGGAGCCGTCTCCTCCCTGGCAGGGTCCCGCCAGCCCCCCAGTCCCGAAGGCTGGCCGGCAGCTTCTGCTTAGGCTGCCCGCACGCAGGGGGCTGCTGCAGGGGGGTTTGGTACTGAGCACTGGAGAGCTACTGGGATGTGTGGTTTGGGTTGGTCAGTAAGCATGACGAGCTGGCCTCAGATCTTCCCCTTCCTCTAAGCCAGCCCAACACTTGCACGATAGACAACATCTCCTTAGGGCAGAATGGCTGCAGAAGCGTGGCCATAGAATCCCTAAGATCTGCACAATCCAGGCCTGGAATTAGAATTGTGCTGAAGTTGTTGTGCTGAAGTTAACAAGAAAGTGGCCTTGATCTATCCCTGAATCCTGAGACCAAGTAACTTTGTTGTACTAACAGGCCGTGGCTGTAACAAGCTGCAGCTGTTAGGGAAGACAGGTGCAAGGCCAAGGGAGATAGGGAGCGGGATGGGAATAAAGGGAGTAGCAAACCGCAAGGCTAAAACATGGCTAACGCAAGTAGCTGCATGGATAGAATGCTTGTTCTAATCATGATAATTAGTGGTGTGAGAGCAGCGCGTGCTTAGGGGCTAATCACCAATTATATGTTTGCTTTGGGAACATGCTTGTGTATTGAGGCTGTATAAGAAGTATTAGAAGCCAATAAAGATGAGCAAGATGCATAACTCGTATTGAGTAATTTCTTGACTCCGGCAGACCCCTCTCCCAACAGTAGATCTGGAAGAACTGGCTGGGGATCACTGTATTTAGTGTGGCAGCAGTGCTCAGGGTGGCAGGGGATGTCAGAAGAGGATCTGGGTCTTCTGCCCTACACAGGACGGCCTGAGCCACTGCCCTGAGGTGCCTCAGCCCTTCTCAGTCCAACCACAGGCAGCTTCTCTGTGCTGCGGCAGCCTCTGGAGCTGTGAGTGATAACCGCCAGCTTGAGAAAACACCGAGGTTTCATCACAAATGGGGGGAAATGAGGCATGAGATCACAGGAAAAATCAAGGCATATGAAACACGATTAATTAGGGAGCTGATGTGGAGCTCTTCAGTCACCTGTGGCACGACAGAGAGTTTGATGTGGTGTGTTAGAGCCATTTGGGTTTGGTGAAGATGACGGTAACTACAGAACCAGGTGTGCTCGGCTGGCAGGAGCGCAAGCACAGCCTGTGCATCTCGGCCACGGTGGGAAACTGCAGTAGGGGCTGCATCACGTTGCGTATGGGCCGAGGGGAATTGTCAGGGGCGTTACCGACTGCTCAGCTCCTGCACAGATCAGCATGGGGTTCCCAGCCGGGAATGTCGATGTGTTGGGATGCTGAATCCCTTTCTTCAGCTGAAATTGATGCTGGGCTTAGCTGAATCAGCTTACTTTGGTAAATGAGGCCACCTCTGCAAGGGCTTGGCGGTGTGTTAGTGGCCACTGTACACATGCAGGAAGCTCATTAAATCCCAGCCCTACGTGTTTATTGATGTTTGAGGCTGAACAAGTAACGGCAGCACGGATGTGCCATCACCTCTGGGCATCTCAGCTACTCACAAGAGTAAAACATTACCTCACTGTGATATTAGTCTGTGGTTTTGTGCAGACTTTGGAGAAGACAACCATCTCTGCATGCCTCTCTTCTCTTTCCTTTAAGAACCCCCTTTCTACCAAAGGTCCTGTCATCTTGCCAGGCTGGCACTGCCATCAGTAGCTTCTGGGAACTTGTTTGAAAACAAAATGAAAATCCTATTGACTTAGCCTTTAGATCAAGCCTTTTTCTTTGTCTTTTTTTCTCTGCAAACCCACTGATGGATGTGGATAGGCAGCAGGGTTTAGCTGAGGTTCAGCCCTTGCTGTGTTGTGTTTCACGTTCCTGAGATCACTCAGGTTGCTGAGCCCTCGCGGTTTGTACCGACTCCAGCCGGAGTGGAGTAGGCTCAGGACTTGCCTGAGCAAACCCTCTGCCTCGCTGCATCTTGACCTGAGCTGTGCCTGTGTTGTGCAGGATACCAGGGTGGGAATGCCAAAACCATTTCTGGTTTTAACCTTGGTCTGGTGTGAGCGTTCACAGGGGCTCTGATGTCGCAGTGTGTTCGGTTGCTATCGAGCTATATTCACAGCAACAGCCCCATAGCTTCTGGTGGCCACCGCTGTGTGCCACTGCTGGTCAGGTCTGTAGCTCTTCATCGCCGCACAATTCTCTGATCCTTCAACACCAGGCAGGCTTGTAGTGGCTTCTTACCAGTGCTGAGAGGTGAGGAAACCTTCTGCTTCCCTAAGTAGCATCCTCTCTTGGCTCTAAAGCTTCACTGTAGTGCATGAACTGATGTTATTATTTCTGTTTGTGTTTAGTGCTAGCAGACGCAGACAAACTTGTTTTGTTTGGTGAGTTTTTAAAGATCTTGTTTCCTGTGTTATCCAAAGGTGTAAGCCAGGCTCTGACACCGTGGTTATTACAAGAGGCTGCTCTAGCTTTCCCTTGGACTGCCAGGCATTTAAGAACTTTGCAAAGGGATTTTCCTTTCTGCTTGTCTCAGGTTGTGAGTGCATGTTGTGCTTTTCTTCCTTCACTTGTGAGAATTCCCAGCAGGATTGGCTACTTTCTGTCGGACTTTTATGTTCTTGTATGTCTGCTTCAAAGCAAGTGCAGGGTGGCATATACTGTAGGCAAAAAAAGGTGTAAATAGGAGTTCGTGCAATTATATGTTGACTTTGCATCTTAATCACAGCAGCACTGCAATGGACTGAGGATTGATAACTAATACTTTATACAAATAATTGGTTATATAGGCTTTTATAGTTCAAATCAATTAGAATGATGGGCGAGTATAATTGGTCTCCAAAGTGTTCCTTTATGTCAGATCAGCTAACAGTTAACAACAGTTTCCTGTCTTTGTTCCCCTTTTCCACAACTGCTTGTAACAATGATTTTTCTTTATATATACTGTTTTAGATAAGGTTGTTACATTTCTTGCAAACAGAGTATGGCCTTCGCCCCTCTCTAGGGCCTTGTGTTTCAAAGCCGATGGTCTGTCGCTTTGAGGGTAGAAGAAGAGAAATTAGGTTTGTGCTTCATTTGCTTGATTTTTTTTTTTTTTTTCCCCATGGCTTTATATCTTCAAAACTACGTAACACCCCTTCTGACAAAAATGCTGCTAAAGCAACCTGTGGAGTTGACTGCAGGAGCACGGCTGGGGGGTGGGTGCTAAGAGGGCTATTTGGAGGTTAAAAGTCCCCTTTTGGCTGTTTTGTTCATCCCCAGAAGCAGACTTCCATGTGACGCCGCCTATCCCGTTCTTAGCCTGTGAAGGATTTCTGGAAGAATGTAGTTCTCATCTCTTTGCAGGGCATCCTGGACTGCAGCTTGTCTCTTCTATCATCAATGGAAATCACTAGTACGTTCTTAGGTGCCATGAACCCTGGATGCATTTCAGGGCAGAACTGACCATTCATTAGTCTCCTTTCCTCGTGGATCAATCAGCGTTTGCTGAGAAGCAGAGGAGTAGCTTGACGGGTGATTGATTTATGAAGTGGCGTATTAAACATGCCTTTGCCAGGCAATCAGAATGAAGATTCCTGCTCTGTTTTTCCCCGTGGGCCAAAAGCAATGTTTCAGTTGATCAGGGACCCCAGCGTACCATGGCTGTAGTACCAATAATGATTAAAAATAGCCCACGGCATCCTGGATATGCGGCAGCGCTGTCTTGCGTTATCCAACAGTTTCATTGTCCTTTCAATCCATTCTGCGAGTCTCCTTCGCGCTGGGCAGCACAAAGCCTCTGTGCTGGCTCCCAGATATTCCTGCGCTGGAGTATTTCATCCCGTAACAAAGCCAACAGCCCTTCCTAAGCACGGTGCGGAGGAGGTAATGGGTAATACTTTGGGTGATCCATTACAGGAGGATGCACAACAAGGAGCCTGGTGGAAAGCAAAGTGACTCCTAAGTGCAGGAGAGCTGTCTGAAGAGCCTGCGACCTGTCCCGTAGACGCTGTGGCTGGCCATTGCTCTCCATCTCCCTTTTCCTGCCCATCTGTTGTCTCACGGTGGCTTGCAATGCCCTGAGGTAGCAGATCCTTTCCTTGCAATGGGCTGCATGGGCTCAGAGGGGGCTTTGCTGGGGACTTTAGCTGTTGACAGCATCACCTGTGGCAGCAGTGATGATTAGGGTGCCCTGAGCTTTGTTGTAGCCTGGGCAATGGTCCTGCAGAAACCCCTGTGTTGGCAGCAGTTATTTAATGGTGAGGTTTATAAACAACCTGCTCCTAGGGCTGGAGTAACCAGCACGATGGTTTTAATGATGTCTGAAGGTAGCTCATGAACACTGCCTCAGAGAAACACTTAAAAATGACTGTCACTGCCCTGTGTTTTGCTCTAGTGCTGGAAATACAAACGTGGGGACTGACAGGTGGCCTTTGTCAGAGATCCAGCACACTTTGAAGGTGATGCCATTAGCTTCCTGACACCAAAACAGCTCAGAGCAGCGCTCCTGACTCTGATAGAGGTAGCTCTATGGGAGGTGCAGCAAAAAGCATATGGTGGGGAGGGCTGGATCCAGCTGCAGGGGACTCCTCTCGCTTTCCAGAGATCGTTAGCCTGGTGAAATGACTCCCGTCTCCGGTGGTGAAGTGGTACCAGTAGACCTTTGCATGCTGTTTGAAAAACCAGAATATGCTGGTGAGGCAGCTGGGTATCGTGATAGTAGCAGGAGCAAAAGAGCTGCTCAGAGGGTCGATGTGGAGGTACAATGACACTCTTCTGAGTGAAGAGCTTGGCTTTCGTTGCTTGCTTGTATTTTCAGTGAAAAAGCAGCAGGACCCGCCTCTTTTAGAAGAGGTGAGAGCCAGGCATAGTTTTCTGACAAACTGGGCAAATTAACTTAAACTTGCTTTCCCTGTTACCCAAATATTCTGAACCTGATTGTCATGCACTCCTAAAAAGGTTTAAAATCCAAATGCAGCGAGGAGGGAGTTACAGGGATAGAAGAAGAATATTATGGTGAGGACGAAAGGCAGCAGAGTGCTGTTTTGTTTCTCTTCAGCCGTATCCATCTGGCTACCAGCTTCCTAATATTTAGAGCAGTAATCGATGGAGGAAGGTACTGGCTGTTGAATGCTAGGAACACATTCTTCATAAAACCTGAAATTTGTTTTGAAATCGTGTTCAAGGGTTTGCTTTGATCAAGGGAAAGATATTTTAGCTCTTCTGTAAATTCCCTCTCCTCCTGCACAACAGGCCCCACAGAGGATGGCCCAGTGCTGGATTTCTTACTTTCAGATAGTTAAAAGTTACCATGATGTGCTAAGATACCGGTGTCCATAGCCATGCAGATGGATGCTGGAATAAAACACGGTGGTGTTCCTGCTGTCTCAAAAAGCATCGTTCAGGAGTGCACAGCCGAAAACATCTGCTCTACTGCTGTATAAGAAGCCTCTCTTTTAATTTCAAGTTCAGGTGTCGCTTTGTTCGGGTTGCAGAGTGAGCTGTGTCCTGCTCATGTAAGAATGTAAGAATGAGAGAACTGACAGCCTGTAATAAGATCGTGTTGTGTAAGTAACGATAGGGCAGGTACGTCTGGCTTCAGTAAACGTGCTTTCATGGCAGCAAAGCATCCCAAACCACAGACCCATGGACATTACCCCGTCAAGTGAAATACCTAGGGCTACATTGCTGTTACAGTACAGAGATTGTTTTGTTGTGGTTTGGTTTTTTTTTTCCTCCAGACTTATATATTAAACAACCAAGAGTCTTAAATAAATGTCACATCTAATTTGGCACCCAGGACATGAAGCCTGCAGCTGCCCTGGGCCAACCCTGACAGCTCTGCTCTGTGTCAGTTTATCTGCCTGGCAGAAAGACATGCTGCTCCCTCCTGACTCACTGGCATCTGCATGCTCTCGTCTGTACCGGGAGGTTTGTGGGTTTACACAGTCAGCACGATGCCAGATCCTTCTCTCTGTGGTAGAAGGTGCTCCGGCAAAGCCCTCCAGCCTTCGGAAGCATCCTCGGTGCCTGCGGCCAGGAGTGTAAGTGCTCTCCAGGAGAGCAGCAGTAGGGGATGCTCAGCAAAGCGTGTAGAAGCAGACAGTGCATGTGCTTTCTCCCTCGTGGGCCTTGGAGGTAGCATTTTTCTGTGCTGGAGGCTTTATTCACGTCTTTGTTTAATCACTTCTGATGGTTTTACCTTCCAAGCCTTTGTCCAGTTGCTTTGTGGATTTATAGCGGTGAGCGTCTGTAGGCAGCTATGGCAGCATGTTCCAAAGGAAGGAATATTCCTTGGAAAAGTACTAGTACTACTTTTCTCTAATTTTGACTAATACTATTTCAGGCCCTTGGGTTCCTGTTTTATGACAAATGGTGACAATTTTTTCCTCGTTCACTTTCTCCCAGGCCATTCATACTTTTACAAACCTACCTGTCTCCTATATCATTTCTAGGTTGAGGAATCCTGTTCAGTCTTTGTATAGAAGCTGCTCTGTACTTCGGAGAAGGGCAGAAAGAATGATTACATTTCAAAGGCTTCAGCTTGGTTTTTAAGATCAGAACTATACCCATTGTTTCAAGACCCACCTGTCCATGGGCCTAGACAGGGAGATCATGATAGTTTTCGTGGAGTTTATTTTGCAGTAGTTAGTTGTCTCGTAGAGCATTTTTCATGTCATGTTTCCATGAACCTGAGTTGTACATGCTCAAAGCACTGTGCATGTCTCCCATTTCTTGGGTCCTGCTTCCTCTGCTTGCCAACGTATGCCGAGGATTCAGCGGAGGGGGAAGGCAAGGCTTATAAAGCACGCCTGCCTCTGTAACGCTTCTGAACCTCGGTTATTTTTGTACGCTGGGTTGTCTGTTATAGAAAGCAGGCTGTCCAGTCATGGAGACGTTGCTGTTTCTCGCAACATAACTCATGTCTGGCCACGAATCCCTCCCACTCCTCCTGGGCTCCCTTAAGAGCAGAGAAGTTGAGGTTATACAGGCACGAAGGCTGAACTCTCCATGTGTGGAGATGAAGGAATGGCTGCAGAGGAAGGGTGATTCATTCCCCAACCTCCCTCCAAGAGAGGGGGCTCTCTTTCTTCTGGCACGACTGTGATTCACCGCATTGTGTCTGGCTTAGGGTTTAAGGAGTCCACCCAGAAGGCAGCCAGCTCTCCCCCGTGCTGTTGCGTGGCAGCCTTGGAAAGGCAGGTCCATCCCCTGGCTGCCTTGCTGTAACCCGTGCAGCGAGGAGAAGGCTCTGCCTTGGCAGGGGGATGCTCTCCAGGGATGGCCGGGTCGCTGCCCTTCTCAGCTGGGGCTGGCTCTGAGGCTTTAAACACGCTCCACAGAAGTGCCATTTCGACGGAGAATGTCTCGTGTTTGGGGTTTGCTTCTCACCTGGGAGACCCTCACCTGCAACAGGCAGAGTAGGCTCGGTGCTCAAGTTTGAGCTTAGTTGACTCCCGGGAGTTGCTTGGTTGGGAAGAATGAAGGTTTGGAAGCTCTGGCAGTGAGGGCGCTTTGGTGGGGGTCTCTTCTGGAGGGTGAAGGGCTGACAGGTGCTCCAGCAAGACTCCAGGCGTTAATCAGCTGCTGTGCGCAGCCAGGGGCTCTCTCCTCTTCGGTCTGAGGCGGAAAGCAAAGGTGTGCTCGCTCGGGTTGTGGGACAGCTTGGGAACACTCGGTGTAGACTTGCACGCTCGGGCATAGGCACCGACAGGCTCCAGGCAGAAGAAATGGACTTGCAGGGCTGTGATGGACAGGTTGGTGTGGGCCGTGCCCCACCAGTCTCGTTCCGACCTATCTTCACAGACCCACAGCAAGTGAGGGCACTGCTGCTCCAACACGGTGAAGTTCTCATCTGCGTCCCATCCTGCCGTGGACTGTCGCTTTGCCTGTTTCTCTTCACCTCCCTCTTCTGCCTACGTGCCCCAGACATCTTGTCATGTTGGCAACAAGGGATCAGGAGAGACACAACCCTGGTGGCGTGCTTGCAGGAGACTCTGGGCGAGCCGTGACCGAGGTGGGGTCTCCTCAGTCACCTGAACGACTCAGATGCAGAATTCCCTGTCACCCGCGTGGGATCACAACCCAAAGGCCACCTGGGCACATCTGAAAAAGTCTCCCTGTAGATAGTGTCACCTTGGGGATAAATCTTTACAAGCCCACCCAGAAATAAGGTGCTTAAGGTGGTGTCCAGGACATCCTTATGCTGTACACGTGCAGCTATCAGGATGTGATAAATGTATTGATCTGTGGAACTGCTAATATAGCTAAAGGCTGTGACACTTCTGTTCCTTGTGGCTTCCTCTGTTCCTTGTACTCCCATCAGCAAGGGTGATGAGCAAAGTCTCCCTTTTGCTTTATTCCAGGTGAAGATATTCATGCAAGCCTTCACGGAGCAGCTGAAGATGTCAACATCAGGCTAGACAGGAACTCTTTGACAGTTGGGAAGACCTACATCACGCTGTCAAACCACAAATCCATCGTCATCCACAATCAGAGTAAAGTCATAGCCCACTCCAGTGGAAGGCTTTTGTTAGTTAAGAAGAGGAGGATCAGGAGAAGCTGAGGTTCGCTGGGAAGATTCCTTTCAGTAACACACACTGCCCAAGGGTAAAACTAATGTACAGCTTCAGAGGGATGTTGGTGCTTTTTTGAATGGCATAGGACAATTAAACCATCCACAACATCAGGGTGTCCCCCCTGGGCTTCAGGGTAATGGAGCTCGGTGCTTCCCGTTCTGGTTCCATCCATGTTCCAGCTGATGTTTTGGGGAGGAAAGGTTGATTGCGATGGCTGCATTTCCTCGGAGAGCAAATTCCCATCTGTGGGAGCCCTAAATCAGTGAGGCCTGGTCCTTGGGCTCGCAGGGGGTCTGTGAGGCTGAGGAAAGTGTCGGCACTCCTTACCTGGGACGGCGTTGAGCAGTAGCACCTAACAGCTGCAGGCAGCGTACCTGCTGTGATATTCACTGCAGTTTCTTCCCCTCCAGCTCTGGTAGGACAGCAACCTCCTTCAGCCTGCTTTTGCAGTAGTGCGCAGGGCAGGGTGCTTTGCTGGCCCCGAACGTTGAGGCCATCCGGCTGTAGGATGCTGAATTGCCTCGCGCTGTCCCGGCTTCCAGCACAACGAGGTATCCCTGCCCCTTCTCCGGGGCTGGGGAGAGTTTGGAGGTGGAGGGTTCTGCGGGGAAGTCAGGGACAGGACTTGGAAGTGCCTTTGGGAGTCAGCACCTGTGTCTTCACGGTGCTGAGAGGTGGGGCAGGCTCTCCAAAGGGTGTCTCTGAAGCTTTGAAATTCCGTTTGGGGCAGCAAGGAAACGCTTCTGGCCCAGGGGGAGGCACTGGAAACGACACTTCAAAGCTGGGGTGATTTAGGGAGTCCTTGTGTGACTTTTCAGAGTTGGACGGCTGTAGGTGTATAGGAGTTAGTCTGAACCCAGAGCTGATCAGGAAACTGCCTTCAACTGGAGCACTTTTTAAGGGCTTCTGAGCAAATAAAGTTCAATGTAATTAGGTCAGAAATGCCTTGAAGGCCAAACCTAGTTTCCCACTGTTCTCTGTTTTTAATTGCACAGTGCATGACTTCTCTGCAAGATCAGTGTGTTAATAGAAAAAGTCTGTAGTTACAGAAAAAGTTTGTAGTCCCTGCATGCACAGGCTATCTGCCCTGGCTGAAACCTGACAGGATAACAAACGGTGATTGCTTCAGGCAGCTTCCCTATGCAGATGTCCCCAGAACCCCTTTGGAAGAGTAACCCAGAGAGGGTGCTTCAGGGAAACCACAGGCACTTCCTAAGCGTGGAACTAATGAGCAGGACATGCACGGGAGAGTCTGTGTTTAGTAGCCACCTTATAGCTTGAAGTGAGTGATTCTTATTTGCTTTCCAAATCCATTTTCCTCCTGCCTAACCCAATTGGAAGAGTGAGTTCCACCGCATTTTTTTGTGATGTACTGAGTGTATTCTTTTTTAAAATCAGGTGCCACCTTCTTGGCTTTGCTTCACGCTTTGTGCTGTCCCTTTTTTCTATGTACAAGAAACCCCACTGAAGACAGAGCGTTGATGGTTCTATTCAGCTGCAGGGGAACTGCCATGGCGGCTGTAAGAGAGGGGCAGGGCCGGGCGCAGGCCGGGGGGTTTATCCGTTCTGAGCCCCTCGACCCCAGCTGCGCTTATCTGACAGCCCTGCCTCGCTCACAGCCGCTGTCCCAGAGGGAACAAAGCCCAGGAAAGAAAGTTCTCTGTCGGCTCAGGGGAAGCACCATGCAGGGGTGCAGCACCCTCGTGTTGCAGCCAAAGTGATAAACGGGCCTTGCTTAGCGCAGCTCTCCGTGCAAAAACCTCCGTGGCTGCAAGGATCTCAAGCCTCGACTTTGAGCGCTCGATGGAGCTCCCTCCCAGCCAGCCGAGATTCCCGACCGTCCTGACGTGGCGCTTTCCCTCCCAGCAGCGCCCATGCCCATTGAGTGCCTTTCGCTTGCAGCCGGCTCTAATGCCGGCATCAACCCTGCACTCCAGTTTTTGGCCTCTCTGAGTGTTGCTCACTAGGATAGCCCCGAGAGTGACACCCCCCCACCCCCACCCCCCCACCCCCAACCCCCGTGCCGGCTGCCCCCATTGTGTCCATAGGGATAGCGGTTTGCCTGCGGGCATGGTGGGATGGTGTTTCTTCCAGGAACCACATGGGTGGCAGGGTGAGCCCTGGGGGGGCTTGCGCCGCCCGGGCTCACAGCTGGGGAGGCGGATTCCCCGCTCGCAGGGGCTGGGGGCGAGGGGAAGTGTTTTAGGGACGGACCGTGGGGGCCGGAGGGAGGGGTTTGAGGGACGGACGCCGAGGAAGGCCTCATCCCTGCAGAGATGGCTCAGGCCCAGGGCAGGGCTCTTCTCTGGATGCCACGGGGTCGATTGCAAAGGAGCAGGCTGCCCCATGCAGGAAGCAGGTGCGTGCCGGGGCTGCCAGGGGCCCTGCCTGCCTGTTCCCAGCCCAGCCCCAGCTGGGGCCAGCCCTGCGCTGCAGCCCTGGGGCCGAGGCGCACGGAGCCGGGCATTGCTGAGGGTGCTGCACCCTGACGGGCCCCGCCGCCAGCTGCCGGCTGCCCTGGGCTGCCCCTCGCTCTCCCCAGCTCTGCCTGCTGCCAGTGCCGGGGGCACCGCCACGGGGCTTGCCCCCTGCCCACAGCTGCCCTGACCCACATCTGCAGCTGTACGTGGTGCCCACATCGCACAGCTGGGACGGGGGTGGCAGGTCTCTCTGGTGGCAGCCTGGGTCTGGGGCCAAAGCCAAGCCCATCCCTCGCTTGTGATCTTTGTCCCCAGGGAGAGCCAGTGCAGACGTGTGCTGCGCTGGGGAGTGTCCCACGGGGAGGTGACGGCCGACTGCAGAGCAGCACTGAGACCCGCGCGACAGCAACGGCAGCTGGTGGCCGCAGAGCAGCCCAGGGGAGCTGGTTCCCTCGACGGGCCCCAAAGCAGCCTTCCTCAGCCCCTGCTTTTGGTGACACGTGGAGCAGCGCAGGGATGTCTCTCAGGCTTCCAGGCCTGAGGAGGCTTTCCTCCCCAGGGGCACTGTTAGAAATCCTGCTCCCAGGATTAAAGCACCCCTCCCCCCCATGGATCCGAGGCTGTGTATCCAGCCCCCTGGAGCTGGGTACAGGTGCCCTGAGCGGTCTCTCAGGGAGGATGGGGCCACCTGCCTGGTGGCTCTGACACAGAAATGATGAGCTGAAGCCCTGTGATGGTGGCTGGCCGGCTCAAAGCCTCCGAGTGCCTCAGCCTCTCTCCCCAGGAGCGTTTATCCCAGGCCCTGTTTCAGGGTGTGAAGATGGGTGCCGGTGATGTCCTGGTGCCTCCGTCTGGCTCCCACTTCAAGGTTGTGATGCCTGAGGTCAGGGACCACCTGAAGGCCTTGGCAGAGATCTCAAGGGACTTTGTGTTCCATCTAGTGTTGCCTTAGGGCTACAATGTGCTGTGGTTTGGGGGCAACAAGGTTATGGTATGCCAGAGGTCAGGCGAGTTAGTGTCAAAGTGTGTTATTGTTATGGACAGAATCTGGGTTTGTTGGCCCTGCGTTCCTGGGGTTATGGCATTTTTATCTTATCTTGTGAACTGTGTGGTGGGTTTCTTTGTGGAGAGTGCCTTTTTTCACCTCTATTGCCTTTGTGGGGTTTGGATGGGTGCCTTTGGTTTGTGTACAGAGTTTCTTCTGGTTGTTTTTCTGCTGGGCTGGTGGATGGTGGTGTTTTTTCTGTCTTGACACCATCGTTACTGGTCTAATATATCTCCTGCAGGTCAGACAGTGTCACTTCTGGTGTGGTCTGACTCAGTTCTGGTGAGTTGGTAGGTAGGTATGGAGGACTTGTGGTCCCTCCATGGAGGATGACTGCTAGAGGACTAAGAGGCAGATCTGTGGAGGGGTGAGAGGACTGCTGGCCCATAAGCAGTGACTGTCAGAGGACTAAGTGTACTTGAATTTACGTGGGCTTCCAAATTCATGGTTGTTTCTCCTGCCTTGCGGAAGAGCCATGGGAAGTCACCAGCCACACGGAAGGATAAAGGGTTTCCCACGGCTACGTGGCTTTTTGGGTTTTGCTTTTGAATAAGAAAGTCCTGTCTCTACATGAGTAGAACTATAAACGGTCAATTTTGCCAACTTTAGAAAGCAGGGAGCAGCACTTTTGTGCTGTGCCTCACATGACGGCCAGGGCATGGTGAGAAACAGCAAGAGAGTTTCTTCCTGGAACCTTCTCCAGGGGAGCAGTGCTGCACTTGTCAAGGTGAGGGGTTTTTTGGCTCTATACGATTGCAAATGTGAGGGGTTAATTTTCAGAACACAGATACTAGGGAGCAGAACATTTGTGCTGTGCCTCACATGGCTGCAAGGACAGAGTGAGAAACAGCAAGAGAGTTCCTGCCTGGCACCTTCTCCAGGGGAGCACTGCTGCACTTACCCACAGTGAGGGGTTTTTTTGGCTCTGCGTGATCGCAAATGTGAGAGGTCCATTTTCTCACCACAGGAAGCAGGGAGCAGAACTTTTGTTCTGTGCCTCACATGGCTGCTGGGGCAGGGTGAGAAGTAGCAAGAGAATTCCTTCCTGCCACTTTTTTCAGGGGAGCAGTGCTGCACTTTCCCAAGGTGTGTTTTTTTGTCTTTCTATGAGTGCAACCATGATGGGTCAATTTTCTCACCACAGAAAGTAGGGAGCAGAACTTTAGTGCTGTGCCTGACATGGCTGCCAGGGCAGGGTGAGAACAGCAAGAGAATTTTTTCCTGGTACCTTCTTTATGGGAGGAGTGCTGTACTTTCCCAAAGTTACTTTTTTGGGCTCTTAACGACTGCAACACTTAAGGGTTAATTTTGCTCACCACGGAAAGCGGGGAGCAGAACATTTGTGCTGTGCCTCACACGGCTACCAGGGCAGGGTGAAAAGCAACAAGAGAATTCCTTCCTGCCACCTTCTCCAGGGAGCACTGCTGCACTTTGTCAAGGTGACTTTTTTGGGCTATGCGTTATTGCCAATGAAAAGAGGTCAATGTTCTCACCACAGAAAGCAGGAAGCAGAACTTTTCTGCTGTGCCTGACACGGCTGCCAGGGCAGGGTGAGAAGCAGCAAGAGAATTCCTTCCTGGAACCCTCTCCAGGGGAGCAGCCCTGCACTTTCCCAGGCCATGTTTTTTGGTTCTATATGAGTTCAAATGTGCTGTGTCAATTTGCTCAGCACAGAAAGCAGGGAGCAGAACTCTTGTGCTGTGCCTCACATGGCTACCATGCACGGTGGGAAGCAGCGAGAGAATTCCTTCCTGGTACCTTCTCCAGGGGAATTTCCAAGTTCCCGAGAGACTCCTGGCACTGGCTGCAAGGGGGCTCCCAGCCGAAGGGTGGGCCTGGGTGTTGTTGGGGTGGGAATTGGTGATGTCTCCTTTCCTTAGTCACGTTAACACTTTGGGATAACAAATGGATGCTTCGCTCCTATTGCTCTTTTATCATATCGCTCACAGTAACTGCCACTGGTTCCTTTTATCATATTGCATGCTATTTTCTTTTATTGCAATATAAGAAACTGCATTTGATATATTCCATTATTTGATATACTTGATAGATTTGATTATATTTGATGTGGAGTTCAGCTTTGCTGGGTATCCAGCCGGTCAGCAAAACATAATTTGCTGTAGTCAGCAGCGTATGAAGTAAAAATCTCTCTATTTAGGAAAAAAAAAATGTTCCTCGACTTGCTATTGTCAGGTGGGAACCATTGCCTTATGGTGTTTGGGCCAGAGTGGTCTGGTGGTGCTGGGCAGTTGGGCCATGCCAGGGACAGAGGGACGGGGGCAGGGGAGGGGGCGGGGGGAAGGGGTTTAGGGGCGGACGGGTGGGAATGGATGAAGGTGTTTAGGGATGGACCGGGGTGTGTGAGGATGGGGCAAGGATGTGTGTTTGTGGGAGTGGGTGTATGGGGGGTGGGGGGTGGGGGGAGGTGGGGTGGGGGAGTGGGGGCGGTGGGGGTATGTGGGGGTGTGCGTATTGATACACGGGGGGGGAGGTGTTGAGGCTGTGTGTGTTATTTAGAGAACAAAGTGGGGAGTCTGGGGGAAGGGTTTTAGGGACGGATGGGCGAGGTTGATAAAGGCCTTTAGGGAAGGACGGAGGGGGAGGTGTTGGGGTTGGGGGAAGGACTTTAGGGACGGACCGAGGGTGGGGGAGGGACTTTAGGGCCGGACCAGAGTCTGGGGGAGAAGTTTTAGGGCCAGGGAAGGGAGGTGGAGATGGGGGATGATTTCAGGAACAGCCTGGGGTGGAGGAGGGTGTCAAGGGAAGTCTTTCAGGGTTGTTTGGGGGGAAGGATTTTAGGGACGGATGTGGTGTCTGGCGGGACGTTTGATGCCACCGTATAGATTCCACCGTATATACATTTATGTCCAGGGATTCTGCTAAGGGGAAGCCGCTGGCTCGGCAAAGGGACAAGATGTCTGAGCTCCCCAGTTACCACGCTCTGATTTGGTGTGTAGCTCTACGTTAAACACACCTGTGCACAAAGGTTAGGCCAAGCTGACTCTCTAAAGCTGTTAGAAGTGACGAATTAAGGGACCTCTCATCCAGGGAGTCAGCCTTGGGAAGGATGGGGAACAAAGAACGGATGGGGAAAAGATCTGCGTTCTCTTCGGTGATGCAGAAAGAGCCTCTGGGTGAGGACGTTGTGGTCGCAGGAGGAGACAAGCCGATAGAGTGCTGCGATCCGCAGAATGTTGGTTGGAATTCGGACAAAGGTAATTGTTGTGGGGGGAGATCGTGACCTCTGACTCAGATAGCCCCCCGAGAGAGGGCAAGGCCCCGCTTGGGGAGCACGGGGAGCTAGTAAAAAACCTCAGCAGTGCTGTCTGAGGGTGTGTGCTCGTTTGCATTAAAGCAAGCAACTTGCAACCCATCCCGTGCCTGACTGAAAATGCATGTGTAATGCGCTATGAGTGTGCAAGTGCTCTGCTGTCCATAGTGCGTACCCTCGAGGAACTGGGTGAGCACGCTCAGAGGAAACATTCCCCCGTGCTCCCAGCACTGCCATAAAGAATGCCGGCCTTCTGAAACTTGCAAGCAAGTCTTAGAGGGTTTTTCTCCCCGACCAACTTTATGGTATCATTCCCACCATACTGGAGAGAGCAAATCTTTTTCTGTTTGGTGGTGAAAGCAGCTTGGGGAGCGTCACTGAAGTGCAGCACTTTTTTAACCTCAGGTCTAAAGTGCCACCGGTCCTACCGTGGAATACATCCTTCCTCAGGCTTTCACCAAATGGAAAGGATGCATCAAACCCACCCGACAAAGACGTCCTGTGTTTCTTTTATCTTTCCTGGAACGTGGGGACATGACCCTGCTGGGCCATCAGTGCCACCTGCCTGGGAGCCAAGATGGTGCCTTTACATTCCAGGCTAAGGACTTACCTTCTTTTTTTCCTTTTCAGCGACTTTAGAGCCATCCTTAGGGAGGCTGGTTAAGCTGGTTTACTGCACAGCTGGTCACCAGTGGAGGGAAACGGTAAGCTCCGCTATCGCCTTTGGTGTTTACTTGTTACCTTGTCGCTCGTTTGAGTGATCTTACCATGCCCCGGCAAGCAGAAGCTATCACTCCACTTTAGGCCTTGGTCTAAAAGCCATGCAAAGCAATATTGAAAGTCATTCTGAGATCTGGAACAGGTCCCAATATACATTTTATAAAAGTGCATCTTGGCTGCTCTTTATCTTTGTATGGGTGTTTTTCCCTTTTCTCCATACTGTTGAAGCTCTGAAAGGCGCCAATGAGCTGCTCTCCCTCAGTTTGCTCCTTTGCCTTTGGGGAGTGCTGTTCATGTTTTCTTCATGGCTTTGCAGAGGAGAAAATCCATGAATACACAGCCTTGCTTGAATTGATCTTGCTGGAAAGTGGTTGAAAGCTTATTGCTGCCCCATCTTGCAAATGGCATACATTCTGGTTCTGATTTGATGGGCAGCGTGTCGGCTTGTCAGATAACTGTAGAACGATTCAATTGCTCAAAGCAGCAATGCTGATAGGGAGAGTTTACGTACTTCCTTGCACAAAGCAGTACCGGGCTTTTTTCCCTCTGCGTGTGTTTCTGTGCAGACATGTGCGTGAAACACAGGTGTCTCTCTGTGCCACAGGTGGGACTGATGACAGCTTTTCATTTCATTTCAACTAGAATTTAAACAAAGATTGTGCCTGCAAAAGAATTTGAGCAGCTGTCCTTGTTTCCCAGAGCAAGCATCCAAGCACTGGGGAGCAGTTTGCAGGATCAGAACCTGAGCCTGCTCTGGGTGGTAAATCCTCAGGAGAGGAAAGAGAAACCCCAATTTTTTCAATACAGATCTAGTTCCCTTAATATTTTGAGCAGCAGAGGGGGGTGAGATGGAGCGGTGTGGTGACAGGAGAGGGACAGGAGAGGGACAGAGGAATGAAGAGAACAGGGGTGGATCTGGGCAGGGAGTGGAGGAAGGAAACCCCTGCTGAAGAGTCAGCAAACCATGAAGTATTCCTATGTGCTAAATTTCATCACACTAGCCTGTTTCCACAGCAAAGACTCCAAAGTTACCCAAAGAAACAAGGAAAAGAGCAATTGGTACTAGTGATGGCAAACACGATGGAGTTCTTGGCAGCATGAGGAAATAGATAACTACTGTAGGAAGTTCAATGACCTAAACTGATGGAAATAAATCTCTGAAACATTTAGGGCAGCTATTGCGTAATTTTTATGTCTGTCTGACTATATATCGATCGATCGATCGATCTTGCAGAAGACCCAGTTGCAAGACCCTACAGTAATATACCTCTGTTCCTGGTAATAATACTTAGCCCTAAGACTCAATATTAAAACTCAACCTTAAGACCTAACCCTGAGACCTAAATTTAAGACTTAAGCTAAGACTTAACCCTAAGACATAATCCTAATACCTAACCCTAACACCTAACCTAAAGACCTAACCCTAGAGACTGAACTCTAAGACTTAACCCTAAGACTTAACCTTAACACTAAACCTTAACACTTAAACCTAAGACTTAACCCTAAGACCGAACCTAAAGACTTAACCTGAAGACATAACCTTAATACATAACCTTAAGAATTAACCATAAGACTGAACCCTAAAGACTCAACCTTAAGACGTAACCCTAAGACTTAACCCTATAGACTTAACACCAAGACTTAACCCTAAGAACTAACCCTAAGACTTAGCCCTCAGACTTAACCTTAAGCCTTAAATCTAAGACTTAACCCTAAGACTTTATCCTGACTCAGTTCTAAGACTTAACCATAAGACTTAACCTTAAGAATTAACCTAAAACTTAACCATTAGACCTATCCCTAAGACTTAAACCTAAGAACTAACCCTAAGACCTAACCATAAGAATTAACTCTAAGATTTATCCTTAAGACTTAATGCTAGGACTTAACCTTAAGATTTAATCTTAAAACAGCCAGAAGACATAATCCTAATACCTAACCATAAGGCCTAACTCTAAGACTTAAGCCTAAGACTTAACTCTAAGACTGAACTCTATAAACTTATCCCAAAGACTTAACCCTAAGACTAAATCTTAAGACTTAACCCTAACACCTAAACTTAAGACTTAAGCTAAGACTTAACCCTAAGACTTAATCCTAATACCTAACCCTAAGAGCTAACCTAAAGACCTAACCCTAGAGACTGAACTCTAAGTCTTAACCCTAAGACTCAACCTTAAGACTTAACCCTTTGAATCTATCCCTAAGACCTAACCCTAATACCTAGCCTAATGACTTAACCATAAGACTGAACCCTACGACTTAACCTAAAGACTTAACCATAAAACTTAACCTTAAGACTTAACCCTAAGACTAAATTGTAAGACTTAGCCCTAAAACTTAACCCTACATATAACCTTAAGACTTAACCCTAAAACTTGACCCTAAGACTCAACATTAAGACTTAACACTAAGACCTAACCCTAAGACCTAAAATAATGACCTAACCAGAAGACTGAACCCTAAGACTTAACATTGAGACTTAACCATAAGACTTAACGCTAAGACTTAACCCTAAGACCTAAACGTAAGACTTAGCCTTGAATCTTAATCATACGACTTAATCCTACGACTTAAGCCTAAGACTTAAACTTAAGACTTATACTTAAGACTTAAACCTAAGACTCAATCCGTAAGACTTAACCTTAAGACTTAACCCTGAGGCTTAAGCTTAAACTTAACCCTGAGACTTAATTCTAAAACATATCCCCAAGACAACTCTAAGACTTAAACCTAAGACTCAATCCATAAGATTAAACTTAAAAATTAACCTTAAGACTTAAACTTAAGAATTAAACATAAATCTTAACGCTGACACTTAACCCTAAGACGTATCCCAAAGACTTAAACTTAAGACTTAACCCTAAGACTCAAAGCCTAGGACTTAAGATTTAACCTTAAGACTGAACACAAAGATTTAACCCTAAAACTTAAATTTATGAGTTAACCTTAAGACTTAACACTAAGACTTAACCTTAAGACATAACCAGAACACTTAAATTTAAGACTTAACCTTAACACTTAACCGTACGACTTAACCTTAAGATTTAACCCTAAGACTTAAATTTAAGACTTATCCTTAAGACTTAACCCTAAGACTTAAATTTAGGTCTTAACCTTAACAGTTAACCCTAAGACATAACCCTGAGACTTAAACCTAATACTTAATCTTAGAGACTTAACCCTTAGACTTAACCTTAAGACTTAACACGAACACTTATAATTAAGACTTGAGCTTAAGACTTAACCTTGTGACTCAACCTTAAAAACTGAACCTGAGACTGAACCCTAAGACTTAACATTAAGACATAACCTTAAGACTTAACCGTAAGACTTAATTCTTAAGATTAACCTTAATTCTTACCCTTAAAACTTAACCCTAAGACTGAACTCTAAGCCTTAAGCCTTACACTTAAACTTAAGACTTTATCTTAAGTCTTTACTCTAAGGCTTAACCCTAAGACTTCATCCTATCTTAACTTAAGACTTACCCCTGAGACTTAAACTTAAGACTTAACCCTGAGACTTAAAGATTTTAACACTAAGAATTGACCCTAGGTCTTAAATTTAAGACATAACATTAAGAATTAACCCTAAAACTTAACCTTAAAACTTAACCCTGAGACCTAACCCTAAGACTTAACATTAAGACTTAACCTTAAGACTTAACCAAAAGATTTAACCTTAAAAATCAACCCTAAGACTCAACCTTAAGACTCACCATTAAGACTTAACCCTAGGAATTAACACTAACACTTAACCCTGAGACTTAGCCTTAAGAAGTAACTTGCTTGTTCTTCCACTGCCCCGGTAGCCAGCTGAAAGACACCACAAAAGTGGTTCTACCTGCTTGCTGGGCTGAGATGGGCAATCGCTGACTTTTGGAGTCGGCTGGTGACAAAGTCTTCCAAACACACCCCATGCACAACTCCACCGGGGAAGGTGCCAGAAAGGAGTTCTGTTGGTAGTTCTTCCACTGCCCCGGTAGCCAGATGAAAGACACCACAAAAGTGGTTCTACCTGCTTGCTGGGCTGAGATGGGGAATCGCTGACTTTTGGAGTCGGCTGGTGACAAAATGTTCCAAACACACCCCATGCACAACTCCCCCGGGGAAGGTGCCAGAAAGGAATTCCGTTGCTTGTTCTTCCACTGCCCCGGTAGCCAGATGAAAGACACCACAAAAGTGGTTCTACCTGCTTGCTGGGCTGAGATGGGCAATCGCTGACTTTTGGAGTCGGCTCGTGACAAAATGTTCCAAACACACCCCATGCACAACTCCAGCGGGGAAGGTGCCGGAAAGGAGTTCTGTTGGTAGTTCTTCCACTGCCCCGGTAGCCAGATGAAAGACACCACAAAAGTGGTTCTACCTGCTTGCTGGGCTGAGATGGGGAATCGCTGACTTTTGGAGTCGGCTGGTGACAAAATGTTCCAAACACACCCCATGCACAACTCCCCCGGGGAAGGTGCCAGAAAGGAATTCCGTTGCTTGTTCTTCCACTGCCCCGGTAGCCAGATGAAAGACACCACAAAAGTGGTTCTACCTGCTTGCTGGGCTGAGATGGGCAATCGCTGACTTTTGGAGTCGGCTCGTGACAAAATGTTCCAAACACACCCCATGCACAACTCCCCCGGGGAAGGTGCCGGAAAGGAGTTCTGTTGGTAGTTCTTCCACTGCCCCGGTAGCCAGATGAAAGACACCACAAAAGTGGTTCTACCTGCTTTCTGGGCTGAGATGGGGAATCGCTGACTTTTGGAGTCGGCTGGTGACAAAATGTTCCAAACACACCCCATGCACAACTCCCCCGGGGAAGGTGCCAGAAAGGAATTCTGTTGGTAGTTCTTACACTGCCCCGGTAGCCAGCTGAAAGACACCACAAAAGTGGTTCTACCTGCTTGCTGGGCTGAGATGGGGAATCGCTGACTTTTGGAGTCGGCTGGTGACAAAATGTTCCAAACACACCCCATGCACAACTCCAGCGGGGAAGGTGCCAGAAAGGAGTTCTGTTGGTAGTTCTTACACTGCCCCGGTAGCCAGCTGAAAGACACCACAAAAGTTGTTCTACCTGCTTTCTGGGCTGAGATGGGGAACTGCTGACTTTTGGAGTCGGCTGGTGACAAAATGTTCCAAACACACCCCATGTACAATTCCACCGGGGAAGGTGCCAGAAAGGAATTCCGTTGCTTGTTTTTCCACTGCCCCGGTAGCCAGATGAAAGACACCAGAAAAGTGGTTCTACCTGCTTTCTGGGCTGAGATGGGCAATCGCTGACTTTTGGAGTCGGCTGGTGACAAAATGTTCCAAACACACCCCATGCACAACTCCCCCGGGGAAGGTGCCAGAAAGGAGTTCCGTTGGTTGTTCATACACTGCCCCGGTAGCCAGCTGAAAGACACCACAAAAGTGGTTCTACCTGCTTTCTGGGCTGAGATGGGGAATCGCTGACTTTTGGAGTCGGCTGGTGACAAAATGTTCCAAACATACCCCATGCACAACTCCAGCGGGGAAGGTGCCAGAAAGGAATTCCGTTGCTTGTTCTTCCACTGCCTCGGTAGCCAGATGAAAGACACCACAAAAGTTGTTCTACCTGCTTGCTGGGCTGAGATGGGCAATCGCTGACTTTTGGAGTCGGCTGGTGACAAAATGTTCCAAACACACCCCATGCACAACTCCCCCGGGGAAGGTGCCAGAAAGGAATTCTGTTGGTAGTTCTTACACTGCCCCGGTAGCCAGCTGAAAGACACTACAAAAGTTGTTCTACCTGCTTTCTGGGCTGAGATGGGCAATCGCTGACTTTTGGAGTCGGCTGGTGACAAAATGTTCCAAAGACACCCCATGCATAACTCCACCGGGGAAGGTGCCAGAAAGGAATTCCGTTGCTTGTTTTTCCACTGCCCCGGTAGCCAGATGAAAGACACCAGAAAAGTGGTTCTACCTGCTTTCTGGGCTGAGATGGGCAATCGCTGACTTTTGGAGTCGGCTGGTGACAAAATGTTCCAAAGACACCCCATGCACAACTCCACCGGGGAAGGTGCCAGAAAGGAATTCCGTTGCTTGTTCTTCCACTGCCCCGGTAGCCAGCTGAAAGACACCACAAAAGTGGTTCTACCTGCTTGCTGGGCTGAGATGGGGAAACGCTGACTTTTGGAGTCGGCTGGTGACAAAATGTTCCAAACACACCCCATGCACAACTCCACCGGGGAAGGTGCCAGAAAGGAGTTCTGTTGGTAGTTCTTACACTGCCCCGGTAGCCAGATGAAAGACACCACAAAAGTGGTTCTACCTGCTTGCTGGGCTGAGATGGGCAATCGCTGACTTTTGGAGTCGGCTGGTGACAAAGTCTTCCAAACACACCCCATGCACAACTCCACCGGGGAAGGTGCCAGAAAGGAATTCCGTTGCTTGTTCTTCCACTGCCCCGGTAGCCAGCTGAAAGACACCACAAAAGTGGTTCTACCTGCTTGCTGGGCTGAGATGGGCAATCGCTGACTTTTGGAGTCGGCTGGTGACAAAATGTTCCAAACACACCCCATGCACAACTCCCCCGGGGAAGGTGCCAGAAAGGAATTCCGTTGCTTGTTCTTCCACTGCCCCGGTAGCCAGATGAAAGACACCACAAAAGTGGTTCTACCTGCTTGCTGGGCTGAGATGGGCAATCGCTGACTTTTGGAGTCGGCTCGTGACAAAATGTTCCAAACACACCCCATGCACAACTCCCCCGGGGAAGGTGCCGGAAAGGAGTTCTGTTGGTAGTTCTTCCACTGCCCCGGTAGCCAGATGAAAGACACCACAAAAGTGGTTCTACCTGCTTGCTGGGCTGAGATGGGGAATCGCTGACTTTTGGAGTCGGCTGGTGACAAAATGTTCCAAACATACCCCATGCACAACTCCAGCGGGGAAGGTGCCAGAAAGGAACTCCGTTGCTTGTTCTTCCACTGCCCCAGTAGCCAGCTGAAAGACACCACAAAAGTGGTTCTACCTGCTTTCTGGGCTGAGATGGGGAATCGCTGACTTTTGGAGTCGGCTGGTGACAAAATGTTCCAAACACACCCCATGCACAACTCCCCCGGGGAAGGTGCCAGAAAGGAATTCCGTTGGTAGTTCTTCCACTGCCCCAGTAGCCAGCTGAAAGACACCACAAAAGTTGTTCTACCTGCTTTCTGGGCTGAGATGGGCAATCGCTGACTTTTGGAGTCGGCTGGTGACAAAATGTTCCAAAGACACCCCATGCATAACTCCACCGGGGCAGGTGCCAGAAAGGAATTCCGTTGCTTGTTTTTCCACTGCCCCGGTAGCCAGATGAAAGACACCAGAAAAGTGGTTCTACCTGCTTTCTGGGCTGAGATGGGCAGTCGCTGACTTTTGGAGTCGGCTGGTGACAAAATGTTCCAAAGACACCCCATGCACAACTCCCCCGGGGAAGGTGCCAGAAAGGAATTCCGTTGCTTGTTCTTCCACTGTCCCGGTAGCCAGCTGAAAGACACCACAAAAGTGGTTCTACCTGCTTGCTGGGCTGAGATGGGGAATCGCTGACTTTTGGACTCGGCTGGTGACAAAATGTTCCAAACACACCCCATGCACAACTCCACCGGGGAAGGTGCCAGAAAGGAGTTCTCTTGGTAGTTCTTCCACTGCCCCGGTAGCCAGATGAAAGACACCACAAAAGTGGTTCTACCTGCTTGCTGGGCTGAGATGGGCAATCGCTGACATTTGGAGTCGGCTGGTGACAAAATTTTCCAAACACACCCCATGCACAAATCCACCGGGGAAGGTGCCAGAAAGGAGTTCTCTTGGTAGTTCTTACACTGCCCCGGTAGCCAGCTGAAAGACACCACAAAAGTGGTTCTACCTGCTTTCTGGGCTGAGATGGGCAATCGCTGACTTTTGGAGTCGGCTGGTGACAAAATGTTCCAAACACACCCCATGCACAACTCCCCCGGGGAAGGTGCCAGAAAGGAGTTCTGTTGGTTGTTCATACACTGCCCCGGTAGCCAGCTGAAAGACACCACAAAAGTGGTTCTACCTGCTTGCTGGGCTGAGATGGGGAATCGCTGACTTTTGCAGTCGGCTGGTGACAAAATGTTCCAAACACACCCCATGCACAACTCCCCCGGGGAAGGTGCCAGAAAGGAATTCTGTTGGTAGTTCTTCCACTGCCCCGGTAGCCAGCTGAAAGACACCACAAAAGTGGTTCTACCTGCTTTCTGGGCTGAGATGGGCAATCGCTGACTTTTGGAGTCGGCTGGTGACAAAATGTTCCAAAGACACCCCATGCATAACTCCATCGGGGAAGGTGCCAGAAAGGAATTCCGTTGCTTGTTTTTCCACTGCCCCGGTAGCCAGATGAAAGACACCAGAAAAGTGGTTCTACCTGCTTTCTGGGCTGAGATGGGCAATCGCTGACTTTTGGAGTCGGCTGGTGACAAAATGTTCCAAAGACACCCCATGCACAACTCCACCGGGGAAGGTGCCAGAAAGGAGTTCTGTTGGTAATTCTTCCACTGCCCCGGTAGCCAGATGAAAGACACCACAAAAGTGGTTCTACCTGCTTGCTGGGCTGAGATGGGGAAACGCTGACTTTTGGACTCGGCTGGTGACAAAATGTTCCAAACACACCCCATGCACAACTCCACCGGGGAAGGTGCCAGAAAGGAGTTCTGTTGGTAGTTCTTACACTGCCCCGGTAGCCAGATGAAAGACACCACAAAAGTGGTTCTACCTGCTTGCTGGGCTGAGATGGGGAATCGCTGACTTTTGGAGTCGGCTGGTGACAAAGTCTTCCAAACACACCCCATGCACAACTCCACCGGGGAAGGTGCCAGAAAGGAATTCCGTTGCTTGTTATTCCACTGCCCCGGTAGCCAGCTGAAAGACACCACAAAAGTGGTTCTACCTGCTTGCTGGGCTGAGATGGGCAATCGCTGACTTTTGGAGTCGGCTGGTGACAAAATGTTCCAAACACACCCCATGCACAACTCCAGCGGGGAAGGTGCCAGAAAGGAATTCCGTTGCTTGTTCTTCCACTGCCCCGGTAGCCAGATGAAAGACACCACAAAAGTGGTTCTACCTGCTTGCTGGGCTGAGATGGGCAATCGCTGACTTTTGGAGTCGGCTCGTGACAAAATGTTCCAAACACACCCCATGCACAACTCCCCCGGGGAAGGTGCCGGAAAGGAGTTCTGTTGGTAGTTCTTCCACTGCCCCGGTAGCCAGATGAAAGACACCACAAAAGTGGTTCTACCTGCTTTCTGGGCTGAGATGGGGAATCGCTGACTTTTGGAGTCGGCTGGTGACAAAATGTTCCAAACATACCCCATGCACAACTCCAGCGGGGAAGGTGCCAGAAAGGAATTCCGTTGCTTGTTCTTCCACTGCCCCGGTAGCCAGCTGAAAGACACCACAAAAGTGGTTCTACCTGCTTTCTGGGCTGAGATGGGGAATCGCTGACTTTTGGAGTCGGCTGGTGACAAAATGTTCCAAACACACCCCATGCACAACTCCCCCGGGGAAGGTGCCAGAAAGGAGTTCTGTTGGTTGTTCATACACTGCCCCGGTAGCCAGCTGAAAGACACCACAAAAGTGGTTCTACCTGCTTGCTGGGCTGAGATGGGGAATCGCTGACTTTTGGAGTCGGCTGGTGACAAAATGTTCCAAACACACCCCATGCACAACTCCCCCGGGGAAGGTGCCAGAAAGGAATTCTGTTGGTAGTTCTTCCACTGCCCCGGTAGCCAGCTGAAAGACACCACAAAAGTGGTTCTACCTGCTTTCTGGGCTGAGATGGGCAATCGCTGACTTTTGGAGTCGGCTGGTGACAAAATGTTCCAAAGACACCCCATGCATAACTCCATCGGGGAAGGTGCCAGAAAGGAATTCCGTTGCTTGTTTTTCCACTGCCCCGGTAGCCAGATGAAAGACACCAGAAAAGTGGTTCTACCTGCTTTCTGGGCTGAGATGGGCAATCGCTGACTGTTGGAGTCGGCTGGTGACAAAATGTTCCAAAGACACCCCATGCACAACTCCACCGGGGAAGGTGCCAGAAAGGAATTCCGTTGCTTGTTCTTCCACTGCCCCGGTAGCCAGATGAAAGACACCACAAAAGTGGTTCTACCTGCTTGCTGGGCTGAGATGGGCAATCGCTGACATTTGGAGTCGGCTGGTGACAAAATGTTCCAAACACACCCCATGCACAACTCCACCGGGGAAGGTGCCAGAAAGGAATTCCGTTGCTTGTTCTTCCACTGCCCCGGTAGCCAGCTGAAAGACACCACAAAAGTGGTTCTACCTGCTTGCTGGGCTGAGATGGGGAAACGCTGACTTTTGGACTCGGCTGGTGACAAAATGTTCCAAACACACCCCATGCACAACTCCACCGGGGAAGGTGCCAGAAAGGAGTTCTGTTGGTAGTTCTTACACTGCCCCGGTAGCCAGATGAAAGACACCACAAAAGTGGTTCTACCTGCTTGCTGGGCTGAGATGGGCAATCGCTGACTTTTGCAGTCGGCTGGTGACAAAGTCTTCCAAACACACCCCATGCACAACTCCACCGGGGAAGGTGCCAGAAAGGAATTCCGTTGCTTGTTATTCCACTGCCCCGGTAGCCAGCTGAAAGACACCACAAAAGTGGTTCTACCTGCTTGCTGGGCTGAGATGGGGAATCGCTGACTTTTGGAGTCGGCTGGTGACAAAATGTTCCAAACACACCCCATGCACAACTCCCCCGGGGAAGGTGCCAGAAAGGAATTCCGTTGCTTGTTCTTCCACTGCCCCGGTAGCCAGATGAAAGACACCACAAAAGTGGTTCTACCTGCTTGCTGGGCTGAGATGGGCAATCGCTGACTTTTGGAGTCGGCTCGTGACAAAATGTTCCAAACACACCCCATGCACAACTCCCCCGGGGAAGGTGCCGGAAAGGAGTTCTGTTGGTAGTTCTTCCACTGCCCCGGTAGCCAGATGAAAGACACCACAAAAGTGGTTCTACCTGCTTTCTGGGCTGAGATGGGGAATCGCTGACTTTTGGAGTCGGCTGGTGACAAAATGTTCCAAACATACCCCATGCACAACTCCAGCGGGGAAGGTGCCAGAAAGGAATTCCGTTGCTTGTTCTTCCACTGCCCCAGTAGCCAGCTGAAAGACACCACAAAAGTGGTTCTACCTGCTTTCTGGGCTGAGATGGGGAATCGCTGACTTTTGGAGTCGGCTGGTGACAAAATGTTCCAAACACACCCCATGCACAACTCCCCCGGGGAAGGTGCCAGAAAGGAATTCTGTTGGTAGTTCTTCCACTGCCCCGGTAGCCAGCTGAAAGACACCACAAAAGTGGTTCTACCTGCTTGCTGGGCTGAGATGGGCAATCGCTGACATTTGCAGTCGGCTGGTGACAAAATGTTCCAAACACACCCCATGCACAACTCCACCGGGGAAGGTGCCAGAAAGGAATTCCGTTGCTTGTTTTTCCACTGCCCCGGTAGCCAGATGAAAGACACCAGAAAAGTGGTTCTACCTGCTTTCTGGGCTGAGATGGGCAATCGCTGACTTTTGGAGTCGGCTGGTGACAAAATGTTCCAAAGACACCCCATGCACAACTCCACCGGGGAAGGTGCCAGAAAGGAATTCCGTTGCTTGTTCTTCCACTGCCCCGGTAGCCAGCTGAAAGACACCACAAAAGTGGTTCTACCTGCTTGCTGGGCTGAGATGGGGAATCGCTGACTTTTGCAGTCGGCTGGTGACAAAATGTTCCAAACACACCCCATGCACAACTCCACCGGGGAAGGTGCCAGAAAGGAGTTCTGTTGCTTGTTCTTACACTGCCCCGGTAGCCAGCTGAAAGACACCACAAAAGTGGTTCTACCTGCTTGCTGGGCTGAGATGGGCAATCGCTGACTTTTGGAGTCGGCTGGTGACAAAATGTTCCAAACACACCCCATGCACAACTCCACCGGGGAAGGTGCCAGAAAGGAATTCCGTTGCTTGTTCTTCCACTGCCCCGGTAGCCAGCTGAAAGACACCACAAAAGTGGTTCTACCTGCTTTCTGGGCTGAGATGGGCAATCGCTGACTTTTGGAGTCGGCTGGTGACAAAATGTTCCAAACACACCCCATGCACAACTCCACCGGGGCAGGTGCCAGAAAGGAATTCCGTTGCTTGTTCTTCCACTGCCCCGGTAGCCAGATGAAAGACACCACAAAAGTGGTTCTACCTGCTTGCTGGGCTGAGATGGGGAATCGCTGACTTTTGGAGTCGGCTGGTGACAAAATGTTCCAAACACACCCCATGCACAATTCCACCGGGGAAGGTGCCAGAAAGGAGTTCTGTTGGTAGTTCTTCCACTGCCCCGGTAGCCAGCTGAAAGACACCACAAAAGTGGTTCTACCTGCTTGCTGGGCTGAGATGGGCAATCGCTGACTTTTGCAGTCGGCTGGTGACAAAGTCTTCCAAACACACCCCATGCACAACTCCAGCGGGGAAGGTGCCAGAAAGGAATTCCGTTGCTTGTTCTTCCACTGCCCCGGTAGCCAGCTGAAAGACACCACAAAAGTTGTTCTACCTGCTTTCTGGGCTGAGATGGGGAATCGCTGACTTGTGGACTCGGCTGGTGACAAAATGTTCCAAACACACCCCATGCACAACTCCCCCGGGGAAGGTGCCAGAAAGGAGTTCCATTGGTTGTTCATACACTGCCCCAGTAGCCAGCTGAAAGACACCACAAAAGTGGTTCTACCTGCTTGCTGGGCTGAGATGGGGAATTGCTGACTTTTGGAGTCGGCTGGTGACAAAATGTTCCAAACATACCTAATGCACAACTCCAGCGGGGAAGGTGCCAGAAAGGAATTCCGTTGCTTGTTCTTCCACTGCCTCGGTAGCCAGATGAAAGACACCACAAAAGTTGTTCTACCTGCTTGCTGGGCTGAGATGGGCAATCGCTGACTTTTGGAGTCGGCTGGTGACAAAATGTTCCAAACACACCCCATGCACAACTCCCCCGGGGAAGGTGCCAGAAAGGAATTCTGTTGGTAGTTCTTCCACTGCCCCGGTAGCCAGCTGAAAGACACTACAAAAGTTGTTCTACCTGCTTTCTGGGCTGAGATGGGCAATCGCTGACTTTTGGAGTCAGCTGGTGACAAAATGTTCCAAAGACACCCCATGCATAACTCCACCGGGGAAGGTGCCAGAAAGGAATTCCGTTGCTTGTTTTTCCACTGCCCCGGTAGCCAGATGAAAGACACCACAAAAGTGGTTCTACCTGCTTTCTGGGCTGAGATGGGCAATCGCTGACTTTTGGAGTCGGCTGGTGACAAAATGTTCCAAAGACACCCCATGCACAACTCCACCGGGGAAGGTGCCAGAAAGGAATTCCGTTGCTTGTTCTTCCACTGCCCCGGTAGCCAGCTGAAAGACACCACAAAAGTGGTTCTACCTGCTTGCTGGGCTGAGATGGGGAAACGCTGACTTTTGGACTCGGCTGGTGACAAAATGTTCCAAACACACCCCATGCACAACTCCACCGGGGAAGGTGCCAGAAAGGAGTTCTGTTGGTAGTTCTTACACTGCCCCGGTAGCCAGATGAAAGACACCACAAAAGTGGTTCTACCTGCTTGCTGGGCTGAGATGGGCAATCGCTGACTTTTGCAGTCGGCTGGTGACAAAGTCTTCCAAACACACCCCATGCACAACTCCACCGGGGAAGGTGCCAGAAAGGAATTCCGTTGCTTGTTATTCCACTGCCCCGGTAGCCAGCTGAAAGACACCACAAAAGTGGTTCTACCTGCTTGCTGGGCTGAGATGGGGAATCGCTGACTTTTGGAGTCGGCTGGTGACAAAATGTTCCAAACACACCCCATGCACAACTCCACCGGGGAAGGTGCCAGAAAGGAATTCCGTTGCTTGTTCTTCCACTGCCCCGGTAGCCAGATGAAAGACACCACAAAAGTGGTTCTACCTGCTTGCTGGGCTGAGATGGGCAATCGCTGACTTTTGGAGTCGGCTCGTGACAAAATGTTCCAAACACACCCCATGCACAACTCCCCCGGGGAAGGTGCCGGAAAGGAGTTCTGTTGGTAGTTCTTCCACTGCCCCGGTAGCCAGATGAAAGACACCACAAAAGTGGTTCTACCTGCTTTCTGGGCTGAGATGGGGAATCGCTGACTTTTGGAGTCGGCTGGTGACAAAATGTTCCAAACATACCCCATGCACAACTCCACCGGGGAAGGTGCCAGAAAGGAATTCCGTTGCTTGTTCTTCCACTGCCCCAGTAGCCAGCTGAAAGACACCACAAAAGTGGTTCTACCTGCTTTCTGGGCTGAGATGGGGAATCGCTGACTTTTGGAGTCGGCTGGTGACAAAATGTTCCAAACACACCCCATGCACAACTCCCCCGGGGAAGGTGCCAGAAAGGAATTCTGTTGGTAGTTCTTCCACTGCCCCGGTAGCCAGCTGAAAGACACCACAAAAGTGGTTCTACCTGCTTGCTGGGCTGAGATGGGCAATCGCTGACATTTGGAGTCGGCTGGTGACAAAATGTTCCAAACACACCCCATGCACAACTCCACTGGGGAAGGTGCCAGAAAGGAGTTCTGTTGCTTGTTCTTACACTGCCCCGGTAGCCAGCTGAAAGACACCACAAAAGTGGTTCTACCTGCTTTCTGGGCTGAGATGGGCAATCGCTGACTTTTGGAGTCGGCTGGTGACAAAATGTTCCAAAGACACCCCATGCACAACTCCCCCGGGGAAGGTGCCAGAAAGGAATTCCGTTGCTTGTTCTTCCACTGCCCCGGTAGCCAGCTGAAAGACACCACAAAAGTGGTTCTACCTGCTTGCTGGGCTGAGATGGGGAATCGCTGACTTTTGCAGTCGGCTGGTGACAAAATGTTCCAAACACACCCCATGCACAACTCCACCGGGGAAGGTGCCAGAAAGGAGTTCTGTTGCTTGTTCTTACACTGCCCCGGTAGCCAGCTGAAAGACACCACAAAAGTGGTTCTACCTGCTTGCTGGGCTGAGATGGGCAATCGCTGACTTTTGGAGTCGGCTGGTGACAAAATGTTCCAAACACACCCCATGCACAACTCCACCGGGGAAGGTGCCAGAAAGGAATTCCGTTGCTTGTTCTTCCACTGCCCCGGTAGCCAGCTGAAAGACACCACAAAAGTGGTTCTACCTGCTTTCTGGGCTGAGATGGGGAATCGCTGACTTTTGGAGTCGGCTGGTGACAAAATGTTCCAAACACACCCCATGCACAACTCCACCGGGGCAGGTGCCAGAAAGGAGTTCTGTTGGTAGTTCTTACACTGCCCCGGTAGCCAGCTGAAAGACACCACAAAAGTGGTTCTACCTGCTTGCTGGGCTGAGATGGGCAATCGCTGACTTTTGGAGTCGGCTGGTGACAAAGTCTTCCAAACACACCCCATGCACAACTCCACCGGGGAAGGTGCCAGAAAGGAATTCCGTTGCTTGTTATTCCACTGCCCCGGTAGCCAGCTGAAAGACACCACAAAAGTGGTTCTACCTGCTTGCTGGGCTGAGATGGGGAATCGCTGACTTTTGGAGTCGGCTGGTGACAAAATGTTCCAAACACACCCCATGCACAACTCCCCCGGGGAAGGTGCCAGAAAGGAATTCCGTTGCTTGTTCTTCCACTGCCCCGGTAGCCAGATGAAAGACACCACAAAAGTGGTTCTACCTGCTTGCTGGGCTGAGATGGGGAATCGCTGACTTTTGGAGTCGGCTGGTGACAAAATGTTCCAAACACACCCCATGCACAATTCCACCGGGGAAGGTGCCAGAAAGGAGTTCTGTTGGTAGTTCTTCCACTGCCCCGGTAGCCAGCTGAAAGACACCACAAAAGTGGTTCTACCTGCTTTCTGGGCTGAGATGGGGAATCGCTGACTTTTGCAGTCGGCTGGTGACAAAATGTTCCAAACACACCCCATGCACAACTCCACTGGGGAAGGTGCCAGAAAGGAGTTCTGTTGGTAGTTCTTCCACTGCCCCGGTAGCCAGCTGAAAGACACCACAAAAGTGGTTCTACCTGCTTGCTGGGCTGAGATGGGCAATCGCTGACTTTTGGAGTCGGCTGGTGACAAAATGTTCCAAACACACCCCATGCACAACTCCCCCGGGGAAGGTGCCAGAAAGGAGTTCTGCAGGTAGTTCTTACACTGCCCCGGTAGCCAGCTGAAAGACACTACAAAAGTTGTTCTACCTGCTTTCTGGGCTGAGATGGGCAATCGCTGACTTTTGGAGTCGGCTGGTGACAAAATGTTCCAAAGACACCCCAGGCATAACTCCACCGGGGAAGGTGCCAGAAAGGAATTCCGTTGCTTGTTTTTCCACTGCCCCGGTAGCCAGATGAAAGACACCAGAAAAGTGGTTCTACCTGCTTTCTGGGCTGAGATGGGCAATCGCTGACTTTTGGAGTCGGCTGGTGACAAAATGTTCCAAAGACACCCCATGCACAACTCCACCGGGGAAGGTGCCAGAAAGGAATTCCGTTGCTTGTTCTTCCACTGCCCCGGTAGCCAGCTGAAAGACACCACAAAAGTGGTTCTACCTGCTTTCTGGGCTGAGATGGGGAAACGCTGACTTTTGGACTCGGCTGGTGACAAAATGTTCCAAACACACCCCATGCACAACTCCACCGGGGAAGGTGCCAGAAAGGAGTTCTGTTGGTAGTTCTTACACTGCCCCGGTAGCCAGCTGAAAGACACCACAAAAGTGGTTCTACCTGCTTGCTGGGCTGAGATGGGCAATCGCTGACTTTTGGAGTCGGCTGGTGACAAAGTCTTCCAAACACACCCCATGCACAACTCCACCGGGGAAGGTGCCAGAAAGGAATTCCGTTGCTTGTTATTCCACTGCCCCGGTAGCCAGCTGAAAGACACCACAAAAGTGGTTCTACCTGCTTGCTGGGCTGAGATGGGGAATCGCTGACTTTTGGAGTCGGCTGGTGACAAAATGTTCCAAACACACCCCATGCACAACTCCCCCGGGGAAGGTGCCAGAAAGGAATTCCGTTGCTTGTTCTTCCACTGCCCCGGTAGCCAGATGAAAGACACCACAAAAGTGGTTCTACCTGCTTGCTGGGCTGAGATGGGGAAACGCTGACTTTTGGAGTCGGCTGGTGACAAAATGTTCCAAACACACCCCATGCACAACTGCACCGGGGAAGGTGCCGGAAAGGAGTTCTGTTGGTAGTTCTTACACTGCCCCGGTAGCCAGCTGAAAGACACCACAAAAGTGGTTCTACCTGCTTGCTGGGCTGAGATGGGCAATCGCTGACTTTTGGAGTCGGCTGGTGACAAAGTCTTCCAAACACACCCCATGCACAACTCCACCGGGGAAGGTGCCAGAAAGGAATTCCGTTGCTTGTTCTTACACTGCCCCGGTAGCCAGATGAAAGACACCACAAAAGTGGTTCTACCTGCTTTCTGGGCTGAGATGGGCAATCGCTGACTTTTGGAGTCGGCTGGTGACAAAATGTTCCAAACACACCCCATGCACAACTCCCCCGGGGAAGGTGCCAGAAAGGAGTTCTGTTGGTTGTTCATACACTGCCCCGGTAGCCAGCTGAAAGACACCACAAAAGTGGTTCTACCTGCTTGCTGGGCTGAGATGGGGAATCGCTGACTTTTGCAGTCGGCTGGTGACAAAATGTTCCAAACACACCCCATGCACAACTCCCCCGGGGAAGGTGCCAGAAAGGAATTCTGTTGGTAGTTCTTCCACTGCCCCGGTAGCCAGCTGAAAGACACCACAAAAGTGGTTCTACCTGCTTTCTGGGCTGAGATGGGGAATCGCTGACTTTTGGAGTCGGCTGGTGACAAAATGTTCCAAAGACACCCCATGCATAACTCCATCGGGGAAGGTGCCAGAAAGGAATTCCGTTGCTTGTTTTTCCACTGCCCCGGTAGCCAGATGAAAGACACCAGAAAAGTGGTTCTACCTGCTTTCTGGGCTGAGATGGGCAATCGCTGACTTTTGGAGTCGGCTGGTGACAAAATGTTCCAAAGACACCCCATGCACAACTCCACCGGGGAAGGTGCCAGAAAGGAGTTCTGTTGGTAATTCTTCCACTGCCCCGGTAGCCAGATGAAAGACACCACAAAAGTGGTTCTACCTGCTTGCTGGGCTGAGATGGGGAAACGCTGACTTTTGGAGTCGGCTGGTGACAAAATGTTCCAAACACACCCCATGCACAACTCCACCGGGGAAGGTGCCAGAAAGGAGTTCTGTTGGTAGTTCTTACACTGCCCCGGTAGCCAGATGAAAGACACCACAAAAGTGGTTCTACCTGCTTGCTGGGCTGAGATGGGGAATCGCTGACTTTTGGAGTCGGCTGGTGACAAAGTCTTCCAAACACACCCCATGCACAACTCCACCGGGGAAGGTGCCAGAAAGGAATTCCGTTGCTTGTTATTCCACTGCCCCGGTAGCCAGATGAAAGACACCACAAAAGTGGTTCTACCTGCTTGCTGGGCTGAGATGGGCAATCGCTGACTTTTGGAGTCGGCTGGTGACAAAATGTTCCAAACACACCCCATGCACAACTCCAGCGGGGAAGGTGCCAGAAAGGAATTCCGTTGCTTGTTCTTCCACTGCCCCGGTAGCCAGATGAAAGACACCACAAAAGTGGTTCTACCTGCTTGCTGGGCTGAGATGGGCAATCGCTGACTTTTGGAGTCGGCTCGTGACAAAATGTTCCAAACACACCCCATGCACAACTCCCCCGGGGAAGGTGCCGGAAAGGAGTTCTGTTGGTAGTTCTTCCACTGCCCCGGTAGCCAGATGAAAGACACCACAAAAGTGGTTCTACCTGCTTGCTGGGCTGAGATGGGGAATTGCTGACTTTTGGAGTCGGCTGGTGACAAAATGTTCCAAACATACCTAATGCACAACTCCAGCGGGGAAGGTGCCAGAAAGGAATTCCGTTGCTTGTTCTTCCACTGCCTCGGTAGCCAGATGAAAGACACCACAAAAGTGGTTCTACCTGCTTGCTGGGCTGAGATGGGCAATCGCTGACTTTTGGAGTCGGCTGGTGACAAAATGTTCCAAAGACACCCCATGCATAACTCCATCGGGGAAGGTGCCAGAAAGGAATTCCGTTGATTGTTTTTCCACTGCCCCGGTAGCCAGATGAAAGACACCAGAAAAGTGGTTCTACCTGCTTTCTGGGCTGAGATGGGCAATCGCTGACTGTTGGAGTCGGCTGGTGACAAAATGTTCCAAAGACACCCCATGCACAACTCCACCGGGGAAGGTGCCAGAAAGGAGTTCTCTTGGTAGTTCTTCCACTGCCCCGGTAGCCAGCTGAAAGACACCACAAAAATGGTTCTACCTGCTTGCTGGGCTGAGATGGGCAATCGCTGACATTTGGAGTCGGCTGGTGACAAAATGTTCCAAACACACCCCATGCACAACTCCACCGGGGAAGGTGCCAGAAAGGAATTCCGTTGCTTGTTCTTCCACTGCCCCGGTAGCCAGCTGAAAGACACCACAAAAGTGGTTCTACCTGCTTGCTGGGCTGAGATGGGGAAACGCTGACTTTTGGACTCGGCTGGTGACAAAATGTTCCAAACACACCCCATGCACAACTCCACCGGGGAAGGTGCCAGAAAGGAGTTCTGTTGGTAGTTCTTACACTGCCCCGGTAGCCAGATGAAAGACACCACAAAAGTGGTTCTACCTGCTTGCTGGGCTGAGATGGGCAATCGCTGACTTTTGCAGTCGGCTGGTGACAAAGTCTTCCAAACACACCCCATGCACAACTCCACCGGGGAAGGTGCCAGAAAGGAATTCCGTTGCTTGTTATTCCACTGCCCCGGTAGCCAGCTGAAAGACACCACAAAAGTGGTTCTACCTGCTTGCTGGGCTGAGATGGGGAATCGCTGACTTTTGGAGTCGGCTGGTGACAAAATGTTCCAAACACACCCCATGCACAACTCCCCCGGGGAAGGTGCCAGAAAGGAATTCCGTTGCTTGTTCTTCCACTGCCCCGGTAGCCAGATGAAAGACACCACAAAAGTGGTTCTACCTGCTTGCTGGGCTGAGATGGGCAATCGCTGACTTTTGGAGTCGGCTCGTGACAAAATGTTCCAAACACACCCCATGCACAACTCCACCGGGGAAGGTGCCGGAAAGGAGTTCTGTTGGTAGTTCTTCCACTGCCCCGGTAGCCAGATGAAAGACACCACAAAAGTGGTTCTACCTGCTTTCTGGGCTGAGATGGGGAATCGCTGACTTTTGGAGTCGGCTGGTGACAAAATGTTCCAAACATACCCCATGCACAACTCCAGCGGGGAAGGTGCCAGAAAGGAATTCCGTTGCTTGTTCTTCCACTGCCCCAGTAGCCAGCTGAAAGACACCACAAAAGTGGTTCTACCTGCTTTCTGGGCTGAGATGGGGAATCGCTGACTTTTGGAGTCGGCTGGTGACAAAATGTTCCAAACACACCCCATGCACAACTCCCCCGGGGAAGGTGCCAGAAAGGAATTCTGTTGGTAGTTCTTCCACTGCCCCGGTAGCCAGCTGAAAGACACCACAAAAGTGGTTCTACCTGCTTGCTGGGCTGAGATGGGCAATCGCTGACATTTGCAGTCGGCTGGTGACAAAATGTTCCAAACACACCCCATGCACAACTCCACCGGGGAAGGTGCCAGAAAGGAATTCCGTTGCTTGTTTTTCCACTGCCCCGGTAGCCAGATGAAAGACACCAGAAAAGTGGTTCTACCTGCTTTCTGGGCTGAGATGGGCAATCGCTGACTTTTGGAGTCGGCTGGTGACAAAATGTTCCAAAGACACCCCATGCACAACTCCACCGGGGAAGGTGCCAGAAAGGAATTCCGTTGCTTGTTCTTCCACTGCCCCGGTAGCCAGCTGAAAGACACCACAAAAGTGGTTCTACCTGCTTGCTGGGCTGAGATGGGGAATCGCTGACTTTTGCAGTCGGCTGGTGACAAAATGTTCCAAACACACCCCATGCACAACTCCACCGGGGAAGGTGCCAGAAAGGAGTTCTGTTGCTTGTTCTTACACTGCCCCGGTAGCCAGCTGAAAGACACCACAAAAGTGGTTCTACCTGCTTGCTGGGCTGAGATGGGCAATCGCTGACTTTTGGAGTCGGCTGGTGACAAAATGTTCCAAACACACCCCATGCACAACTCCACCGGGGAAGGTGCCAGAAAGGAATTCCGTTGCTTGTTCTTCCACTGCCCCGGTAGCCAGCTGAAAGACACCACAAAAGTGGTTCTACCTGCTTTCTGGGCTGAGATGGGCAATCGCTGACTTTTGGAGTCGGCTGGTGACAAAATGTTCCAAACACACCCCATGCACAACTCCACCGGGGCAGGTGCCAGAAAGGAATTCCGTTGCTTGTTCTTCCACTGCCCCGGTAGCCAGATGAAAGACACCACAAAAGTGGTTCTACCTGCTTGCTGGGCTGAGATGGGGAATCGCTGACTTTTGGAGTCGGCTGGTGACAAAATGTTCCAAACACACCCCATGCACAATTCCACCGGGGAAGGTGCCAGAAAGGAGTTCTGTTGGTAGTTCTTCCACTGCCCCGGTAGCCAGCTGAAAGACACCACAAAAGTGGTTCTACCTGCTTGCTGGGCTGAGATGGGCAATCGCTGACTTTTGCAGTCGGCTGGTGACAAAGTCTTCCAAACACACCCCATGCACAACTCCAGCGGGGAAGGTGCCAGAAAGGAATTCCGTTGCTTGTTCTTCCACTGCCCCGGTAGCCAGCTGAAAGACACCACAAAAGTTGTTCTACCTGCTTTCTGGGCTGAGATGGGGAATCGCTGACTTGTGGACTCGGCTGGTGACAAAATGTTCCAAACACACCCCATGCACAACTCCCCCGGGGAAGGTGCCAGAAAGGAGTTCCATTGGTTGTTCATACACTGCCCCAGTAGCCAGCTGAAAGACACCACAAAAGTGGTTCTACCTGCTTGCTGGGCTGAGATGGGGAATTGCTGACTTTTGGAGTCGGCTGGTGACAAAATGTTCCAAACATACCTAATGCACAACTCCAGCGGGGAAGGTGCCAGAAAGGAATTCCGTTGCTTGTTCTTCCACTGCCTCGGTAGCCAGATGAAAGACACCACAAAAGTTGTTCTACCTGCTTGCTGGGCTGAGATGGGCAATCGCTGACTTTTGGAGTCGGCTGGTGACAAAATGTTCCAAACACACCCCATGCACAACTCCCCCGGGGAAGGTGCCAGAAAGGAGTTCTGCAGGTAGTTCTTACACTGCCCCGGTAGCCAGCTGAAAGACACTACAAAAGTTGTTCTACCTGCTTTCTGGGCTGAGATGGGCAATCGCTGACTTTTGGAGTCGGCTGGTGACAAAATGTTCCAAAGACACCCCAGGCATAACTCCACCGGGGAAGGTGCCAGAAAGGAATTCCGTTGCTTGTTTTTCCACTGCCCCGGTAGCCAGATGAAAGACACCAGAAAAGTGGTTCTACCTGCTTTCTGGGCTGAGATGGGGAATCGCTGACTTTTGCAGTCGGCTGGTGACAAAATGTTCCAAAGACACCCCATGCACAACTCCACCGGGGAAGGTGCCAGAAAGGAATTCCGTTGCTTGTTCTTCCACTGCCCCGGTAGCCAGCTGAAAGACACCACAAAAGTGGTTCTACCTGCTTGCTGGGCTGAGATGGGGAAACGCTGACTTTTGGACTCGGCTGGTGACAAAATGTTCCAAACACACCCCATGCACAACTCCACCGGGGAAGGTGCCAGAAAGGAGTTCTGTTGGTAGTTCTTACACTGCCCCGGTAGCCAGCTGAAAGACACCACAAAAGTGGTTCTACCTGCTTGCTGGGCTGAGATGGGCAATCGCTGACTTTTGGAGTCGGCTGGTGACAAAGTCTTCCAAACACACCCCATGCACAACTCCACCGGGGAAGGTGCCAGAAAGGAATTCCGTTGCTTGTTATTCCACTGCCCCGGTAGCCAGCTGAAAGACACCACAAAAGTGGTTCTACCTGCTTGCTGGGCTGAGATGGGGAATCGCTGACTTTTGGAGTCGGCTGGTGACAAAATGTTCCAAACACACCCCATGCACAACTCCCCCGGGGAAGGTGCCAGAAAGGAATTCCGTTGCTTGTTCTTCCACTGCCCCGGTAGCCAGATGAAAGACACCACAAAAGTGGTTCTACCTGCTTGCTGGGCTGAGATGGGGAAACGCTGACTTTTGGAGTCGGCTGGTGACAAAATGTTCCAAACACACCCCATGCACAACTGCACCGGGGAAGGTGCCGGAAAGGAGTTCTGTTGGTAGTTCTTACACTGCCCCGGTAGCCAGCTGAAAGACACCACAAAAGTGGTTCTACCTGCTTTCTGGGCTGAGATGGGCAATCGCTGACTTTTGGAGTCGGCTGGTGACAAAGTCTTCCAAACACACCCCATGCACAACTCCACCGGGGAAGGTGCCAGAAAGGAATTCCGTTGCTTGTTCTTACACTGCCCCGGTAGCCAGATGAAAGACACCACAAAAGTGGTTCTACCTGCTTTCTGGGCTGAGATGGGCAATCGCTGACTTTTGGAGTCGGCTGGTGACAAAATGTTCCAAACACACCCCATGCACAACTCCCCCGGGGAAGGTGCCAGAAAGGAGTTCTGTTGGTTGTTCATACACTGCCCCGGTAGCCAGCTGAAAGACACCACAAAAGTGGTTCTACCTGCTTGCTGGGCTGAGATGGGGAATCGCTGACTTTTGCAGTCGGCTGGTGACAAAATGTTCCAAACACACCCCATGCACAACTCCCCCGGGGAAGGTGCCAGAAAGGAATTCTGTTGGTAGTTCTTCCACTGCCCCGGTAGCCAGCTGAAAGACACCACAAAAGTGGTTCTACCTGCTTTCTGGGCTGAGATGGGGAATCGCTGACTTTTGGAGTCGGCTGGTGACAAAATGTTCCAAAGACACCCCATGCATAACTCCATCGGGGAAGGTGCCAGAAAGGAATTCCGTTGCTTGTTTTTCCACTGCCCCGGTAGCCAGATGAAAGACACCAGAAAAGTGGTTCTACCTGCTTTCTGGGCTGAGATGGGCAATCGCTGACTTTTGGAGTCGGCTGGTGACAAAATGTTCCAAAGACACCCCATGCACAACTCCACCGGGGAAGGTGCCAGAAAGGAGTTCTGTTGGTAATTCTTCCACTGCCCCGGTAGCCAGATGAAAGACACCACAAAAGTGGTTCTACCTGCTTGCTGGGCTGAGATGGGGAAACGCTGACTTTTGGACTCGGCTGGTGACAAAATGTTCCAAACACACCCCATGCACAACTCCACCGGGGAAGGTGCCAGAAAGGAGTTCTGTTGGTAGTTCTTACACTGCCCCGGTAGCCAGATGAAAGACACCACAAAAGTGGTTCTACCTGCTTGCTGGGCTGAGATGGGGAATCGCTGACTTTTGGAGTCGGCTGGTGACAAAGTCTTCCAAACACACCCCATGCACAACTCCACCGGGGAAGGTGCCAGAAAGGAATTCCGTTGCTTGTTATTCCACTGCCCCGGTAGCCAGCTGAAAGACACCACAAAAGTGGTTCTACCTGCTTGCTGGGCTGAGATGGGCAATCGCTGACTTTTGGAGTCGGCTGGTGACAAAATGTTCCAAACACACCCCATGCACAACTCCAGCGGGGAAGGTGCCAGAAAGGAATTCCGTTGCTTGTTCTTCCACTGCCCCGGTAGCCAGATGAAAGACACCACAAAAGTGGTTCTACCTGCTTGCTGGGCTGAGATGGGCAATCGCTGACTTTTGGAGTCGGCTCGTGACAAAATGTTCCAAACACACCCCATGCACAACTCCCCCGGGGAAGGTGCCGGAAAGGAGTTCTGTTGGTAGTTCTTCCACTGCCCCGGTAGCCAGATGAAAGACACCACAAAAGTGGTTCTACCTGCTTTCTGGGCTGAGATGGGGAATCGCTGACTTTTGGAGTCGGCTGGTGACAAAATGTTCCAAACATACCCCATGCACAACTCCAGCGGGGAAGGTGCCAGAAAGGAATTCCGTTGCTTGTTCTTCCACTGCCCCGGTAGCCAGCTGAAAGACACCACAAAAGTGGTTCTACCTGCTTGCTGGGCTGAGATGGGGAATCGCTGACTTTTGCAGTCGGCTGGTGACAAAATGTTCCAAACACACCCCATGCACAACTCCCCCGGGGAAGGTGCCAGAAAGGAGTTCTGTTGGTTGTTCATACACTGCCCCGGTAGCCAGCTGAAAGACACCACAAAAGTGGTTCTACCTGCTTGCTGGGCTGAGATGGGGAATCGCTGACTTTTGGAGTCGGCTGGTGACAAAATGTTCCAAACACACCCCATGCACAACTCCCCCGGGGAAGGTGCCAGAAAGGAATTCTGTTGGTAGTTCTTCCACTGCCCCGGTAGCCAGCTGAAAGACACCACAAAAGTGGTTCTACCTGCTTGCTGGGCTGAGATGGGCAATCGCTGACTTTTGCAGTCGGCTGGTGACAAAGTCTTCCAAACACACCCCATGCACAACTCCAGCGGGGAAGGTGCCAGAAAGGAATTCCGTTGCTTGTTCTTCCACTGCCCCGGTAGCCAGCTGAAAGACACCACAAAAGTTGTTCTACCTGCTTTCTGGGCTGAGATGGGGAATCGCTGACTTGTGGACTCGGCTGGTGACAAAATGTTCCAAACACACCCCATGCACAACTCCCCCGGGGAAGGTGCCAGAAAGGAGTTCCATTGGTTGTTCATACACTGCCCCAGTAGCCAGCTGAAAGACACCACAAAAGTGGTTCTACCTGCTTGCTGGGCTGAGATGGGGAATTGCTGACTTTTGGAGTCGGCTGGTGACAAAATGTTCCAAACATACCTAATGCACAACTCCAGCGGGGAAGGTGCCAGAAAGGAATTCCGTTGCTTGTTCTTCCACTGCCTCGGTAGCCAGATGAAAGACACCACAAAAGTTGTTCTACCTGCTTGCTGGGCTGAGATGGGCAATCGCTGACTTTTGGAGTCGGCTGGTGACAAAATGTTCCAAACACACCCCATGCACAACTCCCCCGGGGAAGGTGCCAGAAAGGAGTTCTGCAGGTAGTTCTTACACTGCCCCGGTAGCCAGCTGAAAGACACTACAAAAGTTGTTCTACCTGCTTTCTGGGCTGAGATGGGCAATCGCTGACTTTTGGAGTCGGCTGGTGACAAAATGTTCCAAAGACACCCCAGGCATAACTCCACCGGGGAAGGTGCCAGAAAGGAATTCCGTTGCTTGTTTTTCCACTGCCCCGGTAGCCAGATGAAAGACACCAGAAAAGTGGTTCTACCTGCTTTCTGGGCTGAGATGGGCAATCGCTGACTTTTGGAGTCGGCTGGTGACAAAATGTTCCAAAGACACCCCATGCACAACTCCACCGGGGAAGGTGCCAGAAAGGAATTCCGTTGCTTGTTCTTCCACTGCCCCGGTAGCCAGCTGAAAGACACCACAAAAGTGGTTCTACCTGCTTGCTGGGCTGAGATGGGGAAACGCTGACTTTTGGACTCGGCTGGTGACAAAATGTTCCAAACACACCCCATGCACAACTCCACCGGGGAAGGTGCCAGAAAGGAGTTCTGTTGGTAGTTCTTACACTGCCCCGGTAGCCAGCTGAAAGACACCACAAAAGTGGTTCTACCTGCTTGCTGGGCTGAGATGGGCAATCGCTGACTTTTGGAGTCGGCTGGTGACAAAGTCTTCCAAACACACCCCATGCACAACTCCACCGGGGAAGGTGCCAGAAAGGAATTCCGTTGCTTGTTATTCCACTGCCCCGGTAGCCAGCTGAAAGACACCACAAAAGTGGTTCTACCTGCTTGCTGGGCTGAGATGGGGAATCGCTGACTTTTGGAGTCGGCTGGTGACAAAATGTTCCAAACACACCCCATGCACAACTCCCCCGGGGAAGGTGCCAGAAAGGAATTCCGTTGCTTGTTCTTCCACTGCCCCGGTAGCCAGATGAAAGACACCACAAAAGTGGTTCTACCTGCTTGCTGGGCTGAGATGGGGAAACGCTGACTTTTGGAGTCGGCTGGTGACAAAATGTTCCAAACACACCCCATGCACAACTGCACCGGGGAAGGTGCCGGAAAGGAGTTCTGTTGGTAGTTCTTACACTGCCCCGGTAGCCAGCTGAAAGACACCACAAAAGTGGTTCTACCTGCTTTCTGGGCTGAGATGGGCAATCGCTGACTTTTGGAGTCGGCTGGTGACAAAGTCTTCCAAACACACCCCATGCACAACTCCACCGGGGAAGGTGCCAGAAAGGAATTCCGTTGCTTGTTCTTACACTGCCCCGGTAGCCAGATGAAAGACACCACAAAAGTGGTTCTACCTGCTTTCTGGGCTGAGATGGGCAATCGCTGACTTTTGGAGTCGGCTGGTGACAAAATGTTCCAAACACACCCCATGCACAACTCCCCCGGGGAAGGTGCCAGAAAGGAGTTCTGTTGGTTGTTCATACACTGCCCCGGTAGCCAGCTGAAAGACACCACAAAAGTGGTTCTACCTGCTTGCTGGGCTGAGATGGGGAATCGCTGACTTTTGCAGTCGGCTGGTGACAAAATGTTCCAAACACACCCCATGCACAACTCCCCCGGGGAAGGTGCCAGAAAGGAATTCTGTTGGTAGTTCTTCCACTGCCCCGGTAGCCAGCTGAAAGACACCACAAAAGTGGTTCTACCTGCTTTCTGGGCTGAGATGGGGAATCGCTGACTTTTGGAGTCGGCTGGTGACAAAATGTTCCAAAGACACCCCATGCATAACTCCATCGGGGAAGGTGCCAGAAAGGAATTCCGTTGCTTGTTTTTCCACTGCCCCGGTAGCCAGATGAAAGACACCAGAAAAGTGGTTCTACCTGCTTTCTGGGCTGAGATGGGCAATCGCTGACTTTTGGAGTCGGCTGGTGACAAAATGTTCCAAAGACACCCCATGCACAACTCCACCGGGGAAGGTGCCAGAAAGGAGTTCTGTTGGTAATTCTTCCACTGCCCCGGTAGCCAGATGAAAGACACCACAAAAGTGGTTCTACCTGCTTGCTGGGCTGAGATGGGGAAACGCTGACTTTTGGACTCGGCTGGTGACAAAATGTTCCAAACACACCCCATGCACAACTCCACCGGGGAAGGTGCCAGAAAGGAGTTCTGTTGGTAGTTCTTACACTGCCCCGGTAGCCAGATGAAAGACACCACAAAAGTGGTTCTACCTGCTTGCTGGGCTGAGATGGGGAATCGCTGACTTTTGGAGTCGGCTGGTGACAAAGTCTTCCAAACACACCCCATGCACAACTCCACCGGGGAAGGTGCCAGAAAGGAATTCCGTTGCTTGTTATTCCACTGCCCCGGTAGCCAGCTGAAAGACACCACAAAAGTGGTTCTACCTGCTTGCTGGGCTGAGATGGGCAATCGCTGACTTTTGGAGTCGGCTGGTGACAAAATGTTCCAAACACACCCCATGCACAACTCCAGCGGGGAAGGTGCCAGAAAGGAATTCCGTTGCTTGTTCTTCCACTGCCCCGGTAGCCAGATGAAAGACACCACAAAAGTGGTTCTACCTGCTTGCTGGGCTGAGATGGGCAATCGCTGACTTTTGGAGTCGGCTCGTGACAAAATGTTCCAAACACACCCCATGCACAACTCCCCCGGGGAAGGTGCCGGAAAGGAGTTCTGTTGGTAGTTCTTCCACTGCCCCGGTAGCCAGATGAAAGACACCACAAAAGTGGTTCTACCTGCTTTCTGGGCTGAGATGGGGAATCGCTGACTTTTGGAGTCGGCTGGTGACAAAATGTTCCAAACATACCCCATGCACAACTCCAGCGGGGAAGGTGCCAGAAAGGAATTCCGTTGCTTGTTCTTCCACTGCCCCGGTAGCCAGCTGAAAGACACCACAAAAGTGGTTCTACCTGCTTGCTGGGCTGAGATGGGGAATCGCTGACTTTTGCAGTCGGCTGGTGACAAAATGTTCCAAACACACCCCATGCACAACTCCCCCGGGGAAGGTGCCAGAAAGGAGTTCTGTTGGTTGTTCATACACTGCCCCGGTAGCCAGCTGAAAGACACCACAAAAGTGGTTCTACCTGCTTGCTGGGCTGAGATGGGGAATCGCTGACTTTTGGAGTCGGCTGGTGACAAAATGTTCCAAACACACCCCATGCACAACTCCCCCGGGGAAGGTGCCAGAAAGGAATTCTGTTGGTAGTTCTTCCACTGCCCCGGTAGCCAGCTGAAAGACACCACAAAAGTGGTTCTACCTGCTTTCTGGGCTGAGATGGGCAATCGCTGACTTTTGGAGTCGGCTGGTGACAAAATGTTCCAAAGACACCCCATGCATAACTCCATCGGGGAAGGTGCCAGAAAGGAATTCCGTTGCTTGTTTTTCCACTGCCCCGGTAGCCAGATGAAAGACACCAGAAAAGTGGTTCTACCTGCTTTCTGGGCTGAGATGGGCAATCGCTGACTGTTGGAGTCGGCTGGTGACAAAATGTTCCAAAGACACCCCATGCACAACTCCACCGGGGAAGGTGCCAGAAAGGAATTCCGTTGCTTGTTCTTCCACTGCCCCGGTAGCCAGATGAAAGACACCACAAAAGTGGTTCTACCTGCTTGCTGGGCTGAGATGGGCAATCGCTGACATTTGGAGTCGGCTGGTGACAAAATGTTCCAAACACACCCCATGCACAACTCCACCGGGGAAGGTGCCAGAAAGGAATTCCGTTGCTTGTTCTTCCACTGCCCCGGTAGCCAGCTGAAAGACACCACAAAAGTGGTTCTACCTGCTTGCTGGGCTGAGATGGGGAAACGCTGACTTTTGGACTCGGCTGGTGACAAAATGTTCCAAACACACCCCATGCACAACTCCACCGGGGAAGGTGCCAGAAAGGAGTTCTGTTGGTAGTTCTTACACTGCCCCGGTAGCCAGATGAAAGACACCACAAAAGTGGTTCTACCTGCTTGCTGGGCTGAGATGGGCAATCGCTGACTTTTGCAGTCGGCTGGTGACAAAGTCTTCCAAACACACCCCATGCACAACTCCACCGGGGAAGGTGCCAGAAAGGAATTCCGTTGCTTGTTATTCCACTGCCCCGGTAGCCAGCTGAAAGACACCACAAAAGTGGTTCTACCTGCTTGCTGGGCTGAGATGGGGAATCGCTGACTTTTGGAGTCGGCTGGTGACAAAATGTTCCAAACACACCCCATGCACAACTCCCCCGGGGAAGGTGCCAGAAAGGAATTCCGTTGCTTGTTCTTCCACTGCCCCGGTAGCCAGATGAAAGACACCACAAAAGTGGTTCTACCTGCTTGCTGGGCTGAGATGGGCAATCGCTGACTTTTGGAGTCGGCTCGTGACAAAATGTTCCAAACACACCCCATGCACAACTCCACCGGGGAAGGTGCCGGAAAGGAGTTCTGTTGGTAGTTCTTCCACTGCCCCGGTAGCCAGATGAAAGACACCACAAAAGTGGTTCTACCTGCTTTCTGGGCTGAGATGGGGAATCGCTGACTTTTGGAGTCGGCTGGTGACAAAATGTTCCAAACATACCCCATGCACAACTCCAGCGGGGAAGGTGCCAGAAAGGAATTCCGTTGCTTGTTCTTCCACTGCCCCAGTAGCCAGCTGAAAGACACCACAAAAGTGGTTCTACCTGCTTTCTGGGCTGAGATGGGGAATCGCTGACTTTTGGAGTCGGCTGGTGACAAAATGTTCCAAACACACCCCATGCACAACTCCCCCGGGGAAGGTGCCAGAAAGGAATTCTGTTGGTAGTTCTTCCACTGCCCCGGTAGCCAGCTGAAAGACACCACAAAAGTGGTTCTACCTGCTTGCTGGGCTGAGATGGGCAATCGCTGACATTTGCAGTCGGCTGGTGACAAAATGTTCCAAACACACCCCATGCACAACTCCACCGGGGAAGGTGCCAGAAAGGAATTCCGTTGCTTGTTTTTCCACTGCCCCGGTAGCCAGATGAAAGACACCAGAAAAGTGGTTCTACCTGCTTTCTGGGCTGAGATGGGCAATCGCTGACTTTTGGAGTCGGCTGGTGACAAAATGTTCCAAAGACACCCCATGCACAACTCCACCGGGGAAGGTGCCAGAAAGGAATTCCGTTGCTTGTTCTTCCACTGCCCCGGTAGCCAGCTGAAAGACACCACAAAAGTGGTTCTACCTGCTTGCTGGGCTGAGATGGGGAATCGCTGACTTTTGCAGTCGGCTGGTGACAAAATGTTCCAAACACACCCCATGCACAACTCCACCGGGGAAGGTGCCAGAAAGGAGTTCTGTTGCTTGTTCTTACACTGCCCCGGTAGCCAGCTGAAAGACACCACAAAAGTGGTTCTACCTGCTTGCTGGGCTGAGATGGGCAATCGCTGACTTTTGGAGTCGGCTGGTGACAAAATGTTCCAAACACACCCCATGCACAACTCCACCGGGGAAGGTGCCAGAAAGGAATTCCGTTGCTTGTTCTTCCACTGCCCCGGTAGCCAGCTGAAAGACACCACAAAAGTGGTTCTACCTGCTTTCTGGGCTGAGATGGGCAATCGCTGACTTTTGGAGTCGGCTGGTGACAAAATGTTCCAAACACACCCCATGCACAACTCCACCGGGGCAGGTGCCAGAAAGGAATTCCGTTGCTTGTTCTTCCACTGCCCCGGTAGCCAGATGAAAGACACCACAAAAGTGGTTCTACCTGCTTGCTGGGCTGAGATGGGCAATCGCTGACTTTTGGAGTCGGCTGGTGACAAAATGTTCCAAACACACCCCATGCACAATTCCACCGGGGAAGGTGCCAGAAAGGAGTTCTGTTGGTAGTTCTTCCACTGCCCCGGTAGCCAGCTGAAAGACACCACAAAAGTGGTTCTACCTGCTTGCTGGGCTGAGATGGGCAATCGCTGACTTTTGCAGTCGGCTGGTGACAAAGTCTTCCAAACACACCCCATGCACAACTCCAGCGGGGAAGGTGCCAGAAAGGAATTCCGTTGCTTGTTCTTCCACTGCCCCGGTAGCCAGCTGAAAGACACCACAAAAGTTGTTCTACCTGCTTTCTGGGCTGAGATGGGGAATCGCTGACTTGTGGACTCGGCTGGTGACAAAATGTTCCAAACACACCCCATGCACAACTCCCCCGGGGAAGGTGCCAGAAAGGAGTTCCATTGGTTGTTCATACACTGCCCCAGTAGCCAGCTGAAAGACACCACAAAAGTGGTTCTACCTGCTTGCTAGGCTGAGATGGGGAATTGCTGACTTTTGGAGTCGGCTGGTGACAAAATGTTCCAAACATACCTAATGCACAACTCCAGCGGGGAAGGTGCCAGAAAGGAATTCCGTTGCTTGTTCTTCCACTGCCTCGGTAGCCAGATGAAAGACACCACAAAAGTTGTTCTACCTGCTTGCTGGGCTGAGATGGGCAATCGCTGACTTTTGGAGTCGGCTGGTGACAAAATGTTCCAAACACACCCCATGCACAACTCCCCCGGGGAAGGTGCCAGAAAGGAATTCTGTTGGTAGTTCTTCCACTGCCCCGGTAGCCAGCTGAAAGACACTACAAAAGTTGTTCTACCTGCTTTCTGGGCTGAGATGGGCAATCGCTGACTTTTGGAGTCAGCTGGTGACAAAATGTTCCAAAGACACCCCATGCATAACTCCACCGGGGAAGGTGCCAGAAAGGAATTCCGTTGCTTGTTTTTCCACTGCCCCGGTAGCCAGATGAAAGACACCAGAAAAGTGGTTCTACCTGCTTTCTGGGCTGAGATGGGCAATCGCTGACTTTTGGAGTCGGCTGGTGACAAAATGTTCCAAAGACACCCCATGCACAACTCCACCGGGGAAGGTGCCAGAAAGGAATTCCGTTGCTTGTTCTTCCACTGCCCCGGTAGCCAGCTGAAAGACACCACAAAAGTGGTTCTACCTGCTTGCTGGGCTGAGATGGGGAAACGCTGACTTTTGGACTCGGCTGGTGACAAAATGTTCCAAACACACCCCATGCACAACTCCACCGGGGAAGGTGCCAGAAAGGAGTTCTGTTGGTAGTTCTTACACTGCCCCGGTAGCCAGATGAAAGACACCACAAAAGTGGTTCTACCTGCTTGCTGGGCTGAGATGGGCAATTGCTGACTTTTGCAGTCGGCTGGTGACAAAGTCTTCCAAACACACCCCATGCACAACTCCACCGGGGAAGGTGCCAGAAAGGAATTCCGTTGCTTGTTATTCCACTGCCCCGGTAGCCAGCTGAAAGACACCACAAAAGTGGTTCTACCTGCTTGCTGGGCTGAGATGGGGAATCGCTGACTTTTGGAGTCGGCTGGTGACAAAATGTTCCAAACACACCCCATGCACAACTCCCCCGGGGAAGGTGCCAGAAAGGAATTCCGTTGCTTGTTCTTCCACTGCCCCGGTAGCCAGATGAAAGACACCACAAAAGTGGTTCTACCTGCTTGCTGGGCTGAGATGGGCAATCGCTGACTTTTGGAGTCGGCTCGTGACAAAATGTTCCAAACACACCCCATGCACAACTCCCCCGGGGAAGGTGCCGGAAAGGAGTTCTGTTGGTAGTTCTTCCACTGCCCCGGTAGCCAGATGAAAGACACCACAAAAGTGGTTCTACCTGCTTTCTGGGCTGAGATGGGGAATCGCTGACTTTTGGAGTCGGCTGGTGACAAAATGTTCCAAACATACCCCATGCACAACTCCAGCGGGGAAGGTGCCAGAAAGGAATTCCGTTGCTTGTTCTTCCACTGCCCCAGTAGCCAGCTGAAAGACACCACAAAAGTGGTTCTACCTGCTTTCTGGGCTGAGATGGGGAATCGCTGACTTTTGGAGTCGGCTGGTGACAAAATGTTCCAAACACACCCCATGCACAACTCCCCCGGGGAAGGTGCCAGAAAGGAATTCTGTTGGTAGTTCTTCCACTGCCCCGGTAGCCAGCTGAAAGACACCACAAAAGTGGTTCTACCTGCTTGCTGGGCTGAGATGGGCAATCGCTGACATTTGGAGTCGGCTGGTGACAAAATGTTCCAAACACACCCCATGCACAACTCCACTGGGGAAGGTGCCAGAAAGGAGTTCTGTTGCTTGTTCTTACACTGCCCCGGTAGCCAGCTGAAAGACACCACAAAAGTGGTTCTACCTGCTTTCTGGGCTGAGATGGGCAATCGCTGACTTTTGGAGTCGGCTGGTGACAAAATGTTCCAAAGACACCCCATGCACAACTCCCCCGGGGAAGGTGCCAGAAAGGAATTCCGTTGCTTGTTCTTCCACTGCCCCGGTAGCCAGCTGAAAGACACCACAAAAGTGGTTCTACCTGCTTGCTGGGCTGAGATGGGGAATCGCTGACTTTTGCAGTCGGCTGGTGACAAAATGTTCCAAACACACCCCATGCACAACTCCACCGGGGAAGGTGCCAGAAAGGAGTTCTGTTGCTTGTTCTTACACTGCCCCGGTAGCCAGCTGAAAGACACCACAAAAGTGGTTCTACCTGCTTGCTGGGCTGAGATGGGCAATCGCTGACTTTTGGAGTCGGCTGGTGACAAAATGTTCCAAAGACACCCCATGCACAACTCCACCGGGGAAGGTGCCAGAAAGGAATTCCGTTGCTTGTTCTTCCACTGCCCCGGTAGCCAGCTGAAAGACACCACAAAAGTGGTTCTACCTGCTTTCTGGGCTGAGATGGGGAATCGCTGACTTTTGGAGTCGGCTGGTGACAAAATGTTCCAAACACACCCCATGCACAACTCCACCGGGGCAGGTGCCAGAAAGGAGTTCTGTTGGTAGTTCTTACACTGCCCCGGTAGCCAGCTGAAAGACACCACAAAAGTGGTTCTACCTGCTTGCTGGGCTGAGATGGGCAATCGCTGACTTTTGGAGTCGGCTGGTGACAAAGTCTTCCAAACACACCCCATGCACAACTCCACCGGGGAAGGTGCCAGAAAGGAATTCCGTTGCTTGTTATTCCACTGCCCCGGTAGCCAGCTGAAAGACACCACAAAAGTGGTTCTACCTGCTTGCTGGGCTGAGATGGGGAATCGCTGACTTTTGGAGTCGGCTGGTGACAAAATGTTCCAAACACACCCCATGCACAACTCCCCCGGGGAAGGTGCCAGAAAGGAATTCTGTTGCTTGTTCTTCCACTGCCCCGGTAGCCAGATGAAAGACACCACAAAAGTGGTTCTACCTGCTTGCTGGGCTGAGATGGGGAATCGCTGACTTTTGGAGTCGGCTGGTGACAAAATGTTCCAAACACACCCCATGCACAATTCCACCGGGGAAGGTGCCAGAAAGGAGTTCTGTTGGTAGTTCTTCCACTGCCCCGGTAGCCAGCTGAAAGACACCACAAAAGTGGTTCTACCTGCTTTCTGGGCTGAGATGGGGAATCGCTGACTTTTGCAGTCGGCTGGTGACAAAATGTTCCAAACACACCCCATGCACAACTCCACTGGGGAAGGTGCCAGAAAGGAGTTCTGTTGGTAGTTCTTCCACTGCCCCGGTAGCCAGCTGAAAGACACCACAAAAGTGGTTCTACCTGCTTGCTGGGCTGAGATGGGCAATCGCTGACTTTTGGAGTCGGCTGGTGACAAAATGTTCCAAACACACCCCATGCACAACTCCCCCGGGGAAGGTGCCAGAAAGGAGTTCTGCAGGTAGTTCTTACACTGCCCCGGTAGCCAGCTGAAAGACACTACAAAAGTTGTTCTACCTGCTTTCTGGGCTGAGATGGGCAATCGCTGACTTTTGGAGTCGGCTGGTGACAAAATGTTCCAAAGACACCCCAGGCATAACTCCACCGGGGAAGGTGCCAGAAAGGAATTCCGTTGCTTGTTTTTCCACTGCCCCGGTAGCCAGATGAAAGACACCAGAAAAGTGGTTCTACCTGCTTTCTGGGCTGAGATGGGCAATCGCTGACTTTTGGAGTCGGCTGGTGACAAAATGTTCCAAAGACACCCCATGCACAACTCCACCGGGGAAGGTGCCAGAAAGGAATTCCGTTGCTTGTTCTTCCACTGCCCCGGTAGCCAGATGAAAGACACCACAAAAGTGGTTCTACCTGCTTGCTGGGCTGAGATGGGCAATCGCTGACTTTTGGAGTCGGCTGGTGACAAAATGTTCCAAACACACCCCATGCACAACTCCCCCGGGGAAGGTGCCAGAAAGGAATTCCGTTGCTTGTTCTTCCACTGCCCCGGTAGCCAGATGAAAGACACCACAAAAGTGGTTCTACCTGCTTGCTGGGCTGAGATGGGCAATCGCTGACTTTTGGAGTCGGCTCGTGACAAAATGTTCCAAACACACCCCATGCACAACTCCCCCGGGGAAGGTGCCGGAAAGGAGTTCTGTTGGTAGTTCTTCCACTGCCCCGGTAGCCAGATGAAAGACACCACAAAAGTGGTTCTACCTGCTTTCTGGGCTGAGATGGGGAATCGCTGACTTTTGGAGTCGGCTGGTGACAAAATGTTCCAAACATACCCCATGCACAACTCCAGCGGGGAAGGTGCCAGAAAGGAATTCCGTTGCTTGTTCTTCCACTGCCCCAGTAGCCAGCTGAAAGACACCACAAAAGTGGTTCTACCTGCTTTCTGGGCTGAGATGGGGAATCGCTGACTTTTGGAGTCGGCTGGTGACAAAATGTTCCAAACACACCCCATGCACAACTCCCCCGGGGAAGGTGCCAGAAAGGAATTCTGTTGGTAGTTCTTCCACTGCCCCGGTAGCCAGCTGAAAGACACCACAAAAGTGGTTCTACCTGCTTGCTGGGCTGAGATGGGCAATCGCTGACATTTGGAGTCGGCTGGTGACAAAATGTTCCAAAGACACCCCATGCATAACTCCACCGGGGAAGGTGCCAGAAAGGAGTTCTGTTGCTTGTTCTTACACTGCCCCGGTAGCCAGCTGAAAGACACCACAAAAGTGGTTCTACCTGCTTTCTGGGCTGAGATGGGCAATCGCTGACTTTTGGAGTCGGCTGGTGACAAAATGTTCCAAAGACACCCCATGCACAACTCCCCCGGGGAAGGTGCCAGAAAGGAATTCCGTTGCTTGTTCTTCCACTGCCCCGGTAGCCAGCTGAAAGACACCACAAAAGTGGTTCTACCTGCTTGCTGGGCTGAGATGGGGAATCGCTGACTTTTGCAGTCGGCTGGTGACAAAATGTTCCAAACACACCCCATGCACAACTCCACCGGGGAAGGTGCCAGAAAGGAGTTCTGTTGCTTGTTCTTACACTGCCCCGGTAGCCAGCTGAAAGACACCACAAAAGTGGTTCTACCTGCTTGCTGGGCTGAGATGGGCAATCGCTGACTTTTGGAGTCGGCTGGTGACAAAATGTTCCAAACACACCCCATGCACAACTCCACCGGGGAAGGTGCCAGAAAGGAATTCCGTTGCTTGTTCTTCCACTGCCCCGGTAGCCAGCTGAAAGACACCACAAAAGTGGTTCTACCTGCTTTCTGGGCTGAGATGGGGAATCGCTGACTTTTGGAGTCGGCTGGTGACAAAATGTTCCAAACACACCCCATGCACAACTCCACCGGGGCAGGTGCCAGAAAGGAGTTCTGTTGGTAGTTCTTACACTGCCCCGGTAGCCAGCTGAAAGACACCACAAAAGTGGTTCTACCTGCTTGCTGGGCTGAGATGGGCAATCGCTGACTTTTGGAGTCGGCTGGTGACAAAGTCTTCCAAACACACCCCATGCACAACTCCACCGGGGAAGGTGCCAGAAAGGAATTCCGTTGCTTGTTATTCCACTGCCCCGGTAGCCAGCTGAAAGACACCACAAAAGTGGTTCTACCTGCTTGCTGGGCTGAGATGGGGAATCGCTGACTTTTGGAGTCGGCTGGTGACAAAATGTTCCAAACACACCCCATGCACAACTCCCCCGGGGAAGGTGCCAGAAAGGAATTCTGTTGCTTGTTCTTCCACTGCCCCGGTAGCCAGATGAAAGACACCACAAAAGTGGTTCTACCTGCTTGCTGGGCTGAGATGGGGAATCGCTGACTTTTGGAGTCGGCTGGTGACAAAATGTTCCAAACACACCCCATGCACAATTCCACCGGGGAAGGTGCCAGAAAGGAGTTCTGTTGGTAGTTCTTCCACTGCCCCGGTAGCCAGCTGAAAGACACCACAAAAGTGGTTCTACCTGCTTGCTGGGCTGAGATGGGGAATTGCTGACTTTTGGAGTCGGCTGGTGACAAAATGTTCCAAACACACCCCATGCACAACTCCACCGGGGAAGGTGCCAGAAAGGAGTTCTGTTGGTTGTTCTTCCACTGCCCCGGTAGCCAGATGAAAGACACCACAAAAGTGGTTCTACCTGCTTTCTGGGCTGAGATGGGCAATCGCTGACTTTTGGAGTCGGCTGGTGACAAAATGTTCCAAACACACCCCATGCACAACTCCCCCGGGGAAGGTGCCAGAAAGGAGTTCCGTTGGTTGTTCATACACTGCCCCGGTAGCCAGCTGAAAGACACCACAAAAGTGGTTCTACCTGCTTGCTGGGCTGAGATGGGCAATCGCTGACTTTTGGAGTCGGCTGGTGACAAAATGTTCCAAACACACCCCATGCACAACTCCACGGGGAAGGTGCCAGAAAGGAGTTCTCTTGGTAGTTCTTCCACTGCCCCGGTAGCCAGATGAAAGACACCACAAAAGTGGTTCTACCTGCTTTCTGGGCTGAGATGGGCAATCGCTGACTTTTGGAGTCGGCTGGTGACAAAATGTTCCAAAGACACCCCATGCACAACTCCACCGGGGAAGGTGCCAGAAAGGAATTCCGTTGCTTGTTCTTCCACTGCCCCGGTAGCCAGCTGAAAGACACCACAAAAGTGGTTCTACCTGCTTGCTGGGCTGAGATGGGGAAACGCTGACTTTTGGACTCGGCTGGTGACAAAATGTTCCAAACACACCCCATGCACAACTCCACCGGGGAAGGTGCCAGAAAGGAGTTCTGTTGGTAGTTCTTACACTGCCCCGGTAGCCAGCTGAAAGACACCACAAAAGTGGTTCTACCTGCTTGCTGGGCTGAGATGGGCAATCGCTGACTTTTGGAGTCGGCTGGTGACAAAGTCTTCCAAACACACCCCATGCACAACTCCACCGGGGAAGGTGCCAGAAAGGAATTCCGTTGCTTGTTATTCCACTGCCCCGGTAGCCAGCTGAAAGACACCACAAAAGTGGTTCTACCTGCTTGCTGGGCTGAGATGGGGAATCGCTGACTTTTGGAGTCGGCTGGTGACAAAATGTTCCAAACACACCCCATGCACAACTCCCCCGGGGAAGGTGCCAGAAAGGAATTCCGTTGCTTGTTCTTCCACTGCCCCGGTAGCCAGATGAAAGACACCACAAAAGTGGTTCTACCTGCTTGCTGGGCTGAGATGGGGAAACGCTGACTTTTGGAGTCGGCTGGTGACAAAATGTTCCAAACACACCCCATGCACAACTGCACCGGGGAAGGTGCCGGAAAGGAGTTCTGTTGGTAGTTCTTACACTGCCCCGGTAGCCAGCTGAAAGACACCACAAAAGTGGTTCTACCTGCTTGCTGGGCTGAGATGGGCAATCGCTGACTTTTGGAGTCGGCTGGTGACAAAGTCTTCCAAACACACCCCATGCACAACTCCACCGGGGAAGGTGCCAGAAAGGAATTCCGTTGCTTGTTATTCCACTGCCCCGGTAGCCAGCTGAAAGACACCACAAAAGTGGTTCTACCTGCTTTCTGGGCTGAGATGGGGAATCGCTGACTTTTGGAGTCGGCTGGTGACAAAATGTTCCAAACACACCCCATGCACAACTCCCCCGGGGAAGGTGCCAGAAAGGAATTCTGTTGGTAGTTCTTCCACTGCCCCGGTAGCCAGCTGAAAGACACCACAAAAGTTGTTCTACCTGCTTTCTGGGCTGAGATGGGCAATCGCTGACTTTTGGAGTCGGCTGGTGACAAAATGTTCCAAAGACACCCCATGCATAACTCCACCGGGGAAGGTGCCAGAAAGGAATTCCGTTGCTTGTTTTTCCACTGCCCCGGTAGCCAGATGAAAGACACCAGAAAAGTGGTTCTACCTGCTTTCTGGGCTGAGATTGGCAATCGCTGACTTTTGGAGTCGGCTGGTGACAAAATGTTCCAAAGACACCCCATGCACAACTCCCCCGGGGAAGGTGCCAGAAAGGAATTCCGTTGCTTGTTCTTCCACTGCCACGGTAGCCAGCTGAAAGACACCACAAAAGTGGTTCTACCTGCTTGCTGGGCTGAGATGGGGAATCGCTGATTTTGGACTCGGCTGGTGACAAAATGTTCCAAACACACCCCATGCACAACTCCAGCGGGGAAGGTGCCAGAAAGGAGTTCTGTTGCTTGTTCTTACACTGCCCCGGTAGCCAGATGAAAGACACCACAAAAGTGGTTCTACCTGCTTGCTGGGCTGAGATGGGGAATCGCTGACTTTTGGAGTCGGCTGGTGACAAAATGTTCCAAACATACCCCATGCACAACTCCACCGGGGAAGGTGCCAGAAAGGAATTCCGTTGCTTGTTCTTCCACTGCCCCGGTAGCCAGCTGAAAGACACCACAAAAGTGGTTCTACCTGCTTGCTGGGCTGAGATGGGGAATCGCTGACTTTTGCAGTCGGCTGGTGACAAAATGTTCCAAACACACCCCATGCACAACTCCACCGGGGAAGGTGCCAGAAAGGAATTCCGTTGCTTGTTCTTCCACTGCCCCGGTAGCCAGATGAAAGACACTACAAAAGTGGTTCTACCTGCTTGCTGGGCTGACATGGGGAATCGCTGACTTTTGGAGTCGGCTGGTGACAAAATGTTCCAAACACACCCCATGCACAATTCCACCGGGGAAGGTGCCAGAAAGGAGTTCTGTTGGTAGTTCTTCCACTGCCCCGGTAGCCAGCTGAAAGACACCACAAAAGTGGTTCTACCTGCTTGCTGGGCTGAGATGGGCAATCGCTGACATTTGCAGTCGGCTGGTGACAAAATGTTCCAAACACACCCCATGCACAACTCCAGCGGGGAAGGTGCCAGAAAGGAGTTCTGTTGGTAGTTCTTCCACTGCCCCGGTAGCCAGCTGAAAGACACCACAAAAGTGGTTCTACCTGCTTGCTGGGCTGAGATGGGCAATCGCTGACTTTTGGAGTCGGCTGGTGACAAAATGTTCCAAACACACCCCATGCACAACTCCACCGGGGAAGGTGCCAGAAAGGAGTTCTGCAGGTAGTTCTTCCACTGCCCCGGTAGCCAGAAGAAAGACACCACAAAAGTGGTTCTACCTGCTTGCTGGGCTGAGATGGGGAATTGCTGACTTTTGGAGTCGGCTGGTGACAAAATGTTCCAAACACACCCCATGCACAACTCCACCGGGGAAGGTGCCAGAAAGGAGTTCTGTTGGTTGTTCTTCCACTGCCCCGGTAGCCAGATGAAAGACACCACAAAAGTGGTTCTACCTGCTTTCTGGGCTGAGATGGGCAATCGCTGACTTTTGGAGTCGGCTGGTGACAAAATGTTCCAAACACACCCCATGCACAACTCCCCCGGGGAAGGTGCCAGAAAGGAGTTCCGTTGGTTGTTCATACACTGCCCCGGTAGCCAGCTGAAAGACACCACAAAAGTGGTTCTACCTGCTTGCTGGGCTGAGATGGGCAATCGCTGACTTTTGGAGTCGGCTGGTGACAAAATGTTCCAAACACACCCCATGCACAACTCCACGGGGAAGGTGCCAGAAAGGAGTTCTCTTGGTAGTTCTTCCACTGCCCCGGTAGCCAGATGAAAGACACCACAAAAGTGGTTCTACCTGCTTTCTGGGCTGAGATGGGCAATCGCTGACTTTTGGAGTCGGCTGGTGACAAAATGTTCCAAAGACACCCCATGCACAACTCCACCGGGGAAGGTGCCAGAAAGGAATTCCGTTGCTTGTTCTTCCACTGCCCCGGTAGCCAGCTGAAAGACACCACAAAAGTGGTTCTACCTGCTTGCTGGGCTGAGATGGGGAAACGCTGACTTTTGGACTCGGCTGGTGACAAAATGTTCCAAACACACCCCATGCACAACTCCACCGGGGAAGGTGCCAGAAAGGAGTTCTGTTGGTAGTTCTTACACTGCCCCGGTAGCCAGCTGAAAGACACCACAAAAGTGGTTCTACCTGCTTGCTGGGCTGAGATGGGCAATCGCTGACTTTTGGAGTCGGCTGGTGACAAAGTCTTCCAAACACACCCCATGCACAACTCCACCGGGGAAGGTGCCAGAAAGGAATTCCGTTGCTTGTTATTCCACTGCCCCGGTAGCCAGCTGAAAGACACCACAAAAGTGGTTCTACCTGCTTGCTGGGCTGAGATGGGGAATCGCTGACTTTTGGAGTCGGCTGGTGACAAAATGTTCCAAACACACCCCATGCACAACTCCCCCGGGGAAGGTGCCAGAAAGGAATTCCGTTGCTTGTTCTTCCACTGCCCCGGTAGCCAGATGAAAGACACCACAAAAGTGGTTCTACCTGCTTGCTGGGCTGAGATGGGGAAACGCTGACTTTTGGAGTCGGCTGGTGACAAAATGTTCCAAACACACCCCATGCACAACTGCACCGGGGAAGGTGCCGGAAAGGAGTTCTGTTGGTAGTTCTTACACTGCCCCGGTAGCCAGCTGAAAGACACCACAAAAGTGGTTCTACCTGCTTGCTGGGCTGAGATGGGCAATCGCTGACTTTTGGAGTCGGCTGGTGACAAAGTCTTCCAAACACACCCCATGCACAACTCCACCGGGGAAGGTGCCAGAAAGGAATTCCGTTGCTTGTTATTCCACTGCCCCGGTAGCCAGCTGAAAGACACCACAAAAGTGGTTCTACCTGCTTTCTGGGCTGAGATGGGGAATCGCTGACTTTTGGAGTCGGCTGGTGACAAAATGTTCCAAACACACCCCATGCACAACTCCCCCGGGGAAGGTGCCAGAAAGGAGTTCTGTTGCTTGTTCTTACACTGCCCCGGTAGCCAGATGAAAGACACCACAAAAGTGGTTCTACCTGCTTGCTGGGCTGAGATGGGGAATCGCTGACTTTTGGAGTCGGCTGGTGACAAAATGTTCCAAACATACCCCATGCACAACTCCACCGGGGAAGGTGCCAGAAAGGAATTCCGTTGCTTGTTCTTCCACTGCCCCGGTAGCCAGCTGAAAGACACCACAAAAGTGGTTCTACCTGCTTGCTGGGCTGAGATGGGGAATCGCTGACTTTTGCAGTCGGCTGGTGACAAAATGTTCCAAACACACCCCATGCACAACTCCACCGGGGAAGGTGCCAGAAAGGAATTCCGTTGCTTGTTCTTCCACTGCCCCGGTAGCCAGATGAAAGACACTACAAAAGTGGTTCTACCTGCTTGCTGGGCTGACATGGGGAATCGCTGACTTTTGGAGTCGGCTGGTGACAAAATGTTCCAAACACACCCCATGCACAATTCCACCGGGGAAGGTGCCAGAAAGGAGTTCTGTTGGTAGTTCTTCCACTGCCCCGGTAGCCAGCTGAAAGACACCACAAAAGTGGTTCTACCTGCTTGCTGGGCTGAGATGGGCAATCGCTGACATTTGCAGTCGGCTGGTGACAAAATGTTCCAAACACACCCCATGCACAACTCCAGCGGGGAAGGTGCCAGAAAGGAGTTCTGTTGGTAGTTCTTCCACTGCCCCGGTAGCCAGCTGAAAGACACCACAAAAGTGGTTCTACCTGCTTGCTGGGCTGAGATGGGCAATCGCTGACTTTTGGAGTCGGCTGGTGACAAAATGTTCCAAACACACCCCATGCACAACTCCACCGGGGAAGGTGCCAGAAAGGAGTTCTGCAGGTAGTTCTTCCACTGCCCCGGTAGCCAGAAGAAAGACACCACAAAAGTGGTTCTACCTGCTTGCTGGGCTGAGATGGGGAATTGCTGACTTTTGGAGTCGGCTGGTGACAAAATGTTCCAAACACACCCCATGCACAACTCCACCGGGGAAGGTGCCAGAAAGGAGTTCTGTTGGTTGTTCTTCCACTGCCCCGGTAGCCAGATGAAAGACACCACAAAAGTGGTTCTACCTGCTTTCTGGGCTGAGATGGGCAATCGCTGACTTTTGGAGTCGGCTGGTGACAAAATGTTCCAAACACACCCCATGCACAACTCCCCCGGGGAAGGTGCCAGAAAGGAGTTCCGTTGGTTGTTCATACACTGCCCCGGTAGCCAGCTGAAAGACACCACAAAAGTGGTTCTACCTGCTTGCTGGGCTGAGATGGGCAATCGCTGACTTTTGGAGTCGGCTGGTGACAAAATGTTCCAAACACACCCCATGCACAACTCCACGGGGAAGGTGCCAGAAAGGAGTTCTCTTGGTAGTTCTTCCACTGCCCCGGTAGCCAGATGAAAGACACCACAAAAGTGGTTCTACCTGCTTTCTGGGCTGAGATGGGCAATCGCTGACTTTTGGAGTCGGCTGGTGACAAAATGTTCCAAAGACACCCCATGCACAACTCCACCGGGGAAGGTGCCAGAAAGGAATTCCGTTGCTTGTTCTTCCACTGCCCCGGTAGCCAGCTGAAAGACACCACAAAAGTGGTTCTACCTGCTTGCTGGGCTGAGATGGGGAAACGCTGACTTTTGGACTCGGCTGGTGACAAAATGTTCCAAACACACCCCATGCACAACTCCACCGGGGAAGGTGCCAGAAAGGAGTTCTGTTGGTAGTTCTTACACTGCCCCGGTAGCCAGCTGAAAGACACCACAAAAGTGGTTCTACCTGCTTGCTGGGCTGAGATGGGCAATCGCTGACTTTTGGAGTCGGCTGGTGACAAAGTCTTCCAAACACACCCCATGCACAACTCCACCGGGGAAGGTGCCAGAAAGGAATTCCGTTGCTTGTTATTCCACTGCCCCGGTAGCCAGCTGAAAGACACCACAAAAGTGGTTCTACCTGCTTGCTGGGCTGAGATGGGGAATCGCTGACTTTTGGAGTCGGCTGGTGACAAAATGTTCCAAACACACCCCATGCACAACTCCCCCGGGGAAGGTGCCAGAAAGGAATTCCGTTGCTTGTTCTTCCACTGCCCCGGTAGCCAGATGAAAGACACCACAAAAGTGGTTCTACCTGCTTGCTGGGCTGAGATGGGGAAACGCTGACTTTTGGAGTCGGCTGGTGACAAAATGTTCCAAACACACCCCATGCACAACTGCACCGGGGAAGGTGCCGGAAAGGAGTTCTGTTGGTAGTTCTTACACTGCCCCGGTAGCCAGCTGAAAGACACCACAAAAGTGGTTCTACCTGCTTGCTGGGCTGAGATGGGCAATCGCTGACTTTTGGAGTCGGCTGGTGACAAAGTCTTCCAAACACACCCCATGCACAACTCCACCGGGGAAGGTGCCAGAAAGGAATTCCGTTGCTTGTTATTCCACTGCCCCGGTAGCCAGCTGAAAGACACCACAAAAGTGGTTCTACCTGCTTTCTGGGCTGAGATGGGGAATCGCTGACTTTTGGAGTCGGCTGGTGACAAAATGTTCCAAACACACCCCATGCACAACTCCCCCGGGGAAGGTGCCAGAAAGGAATTCTGTTGGTAGTTCTTCCACTGCCCCGGTAGCCAGCTGAAAGACACCACAAAAGTTGTTCTACCTGCTTTCTGGGCTGAGATGGGCAATCGCTGACTTTTGGAGTCGGCTGGTGACAAAATGTTCCAAAGACACCCCATGCATAACTCCACCGGGGAAGGTGCCAGAAAGGAATTCCGTTGCTTGTTTTTCCACTGCCCCGGTAGCCAGATGAAAGACACCAGAAAAGTGGTTCTACCTGCTTTCTGGGCTGAGATTGGCAATCGCTGACTTTTGGAGTCGGCTGGTGACAAAATGTTCCAAAGACACCCCATGCACAACTCCCCCGGGGAAGGTGCCAGAAAGGAATTCCGTTGCTTGTTCTTCCACTGCCACGGTAGCCAGCTGAAAGACACCACAAAAGTGGTTCTACCTGCTTGCTGGGCTGAGATGGGGAATCGCTGATTTTGGACTCGGCTGGTGACAAAATGTTCCAAACACACCCCATGCACAACTCCAGCGGGGAAGGTGCCAGAAAGGAGTTCTGTTGCTTGTTCTTACACTGCCCCGGTAGCCAGATGAAAGACACCACAAAAGTGGTTCTACCTGCTTGCTGGGCTGAGATGGGGAATCGCTGACTTTTGGAGTCGGCTGGTGACAAAATGTTCCAAACATACCCCATGCACAACTCCACCGGGGAAGGTGCCAGAAAGGAATTCCGTTGCTTGTTCTTCCACTGCCCCGGTAGCCAGCTGAAAGACACCACAAAAGTGGTTCTACCTGCTTGCTGGGCTGAGATGGGGAATCGCTGACTTTTGCAGTCGGCTGGTGACAAAATGTTCCAAACACACCCCATGCACAACTCCACCGGGGAAGGTGCCAGAAAGGAATTCCGTTGCTTGTTCTTCCACTGCCCCGGTAGCCAGATGAAAGACACTACAAAAGTGGTTCTACCTGCTTGCTGGGCTGACATGGGGAATCGCTGACTTTTGGAGTCGGCTGGTGACAAAATGTTCCAAACACACCCCATGCACAATTCCACCGGGGAAGGTGCCAGAAAGGAGTTCTGTTGGTAGTTCTTCCACTGCCCCGGTAGCCAGCTGAAAGACACCACAAAAGTGGTTCTACCTGCTTGCTGGGCTGAGATGGGCAATCGCTGACATTTGCAGTCGGCTGGTGACAAAATGTTCCAAACACACCCCATGCACAACTCCAGCGGGGAAGGTGCCAGAAAGGAGTTCTGTTGGTAGTTCTTCCACTGCCCCGGTAGCCAGCTGAAAGACACCACAAAAGTGGTTCTACCTGCTTGCTGGGCTGAGATGGGCAATCGCTGACTTTTGGAGTCGGCTGGTGACAAAATGTTCCAAACACACCCCATGCACAACTCCACCGGGGAAGGTGCCAGAAAGGAGTTCTGCAGGTAGTTCTTCCACTGCCCCGGTAGCCAGAAGAAAGACACCACAAAAGTGGTTCTACCTGCTTGCTGGGCTGAGATGGGGAATTGCTGACTTTTGGAGTCGGCTGGTGACAAAATGTTCCAAACACACCCCATGCACAACTCCACCGGGGAAGGTGCCAGAAAGGAGTTCTGTTGGTTGTTCTTCCACTGCCCCGGTAGCCAGATGAAAGACACCACAAAAGTGGTTCTACCTGCTTTCTGGGCTGAGATGGGCAATCGCTGACTTTTGGAGTCGGCTGGTGACAAAATGTTCCAAACACACCCCATGCACAACTCCCCCGGGGAAGGTGCCAGAAAGGAGTTCCGTTGGTTGTTCATACACTGCCCCGGTAGCCAGCTGAAAGACACCACAAAAGTGGTTCTACCTGCTTGCTGGGCTGAGATGGGCAATCGCTGACTTTTGGAGTCGGCTGGTGACAAAATGTTCCAAACACACCCCATGCACAACTCCACGGGGAAGGTGCCAGAAAGGAGTTCTCTTGGTAGTTCTTCCACTGCCCCGGTAGCCAGATGAAAGACACCACAAAAGTGGTTCTACCTGCTTTCTGGGCTGAGATGGGGAATCGCTGACTTTTGCAGTCGGCTGGTGACAAAATGTTCCAAACACACCCCATGCACAACTCCACCGGGGAAGGTGCCAGAAAGGAGTTCTGTTGGTAGTTCTTACACTGCCCCAGTAGCCAGCTGAAAGACACCACAAAAGTGGTTCTACCTGCTTGCTGGGCTGAGATGGGGAATCGCTGACTTTTGGAGTTGGCTGGTGACAAAGTCTTCCAAACACACCCCATGCACAACTCCACCGGGGAAGGTGCCAGAAAGGAGTTCTCTTGGTAGTTCTTCCACTGCCCCGGTAGCCAGCTGAAAGACACCACAAAAGTGGTTCTACCTGCTTTCTGGGCTGAGATGGGGAATCGCTGACTTTTGGAGTCGGCTGGTGACAAAATGTTCCAAACACACCCCATGCACAACTCCACCGGGGAAGGTGCCAGAAAGGAGTTCTGTTGGTTGTTCTTACACTGCCCCGGTAGCCAGCTGAAAGACACCACAAAAGTGGTTCTACCTGCTTTCTGGGCTGAGATGGGGAAACGCTGACTTTTGGAGTCGGCTGGTGACAAAATGTTCCAAACACACCCCATGCACAACTCCACCGGGGAAGGGTCCAGAAAGGAGTTCTGTTGGTAGTTCTTCCACTGCCCCGGTAGCCAGATGAAAGACACCACAAAAGTGGTTCTACCTGCTTTCTGTTCTGAGATGTGGAATCGCTGACTTTTGGAGTCGGCTGGTGACAAAATGTTCCAAACACACCCCATGCACAACTCCACCGGGGAAGGTGCCAGAAAGGAGTTCTGTTGGTAGTCCTTCCACTGCCCCGGTAGCCAGCTGAAAGACACCACAAAAGTGGTCCTACCTGCTTTCTGGGCTGAGATGGGCAATCGCTGACTTTTGGACTCGGCTGGTGACAAAATGTTCCAAACACACCCCATGCACAACTCCACTGGGGAAGGTGCCAGAAAGGAGTTCTGTTGCTTGTTCTTACAGTGCCCTGGTAGCCAGCTGAAAGACACCACAAAAGTGGTTCTACCTGCTTGCTGGGCTGAGATGGGGAACCGCTGACTTTTGGAGTCGGCTGGTGACAAAATGTTCCAAACACACCCCATGCACAACTCCACCGGGGAAGGTGCCAGAAAGGAGTTCTCTTGGTAGTTCTTCCACTGCCCCGGTAGCCAGATGAAAGACACCACAAAAGTGGTTCTACCTGCTTGCTGGGCTGAGATGGGCAATCGCTGACTTTTGGAGTCGGCTGGTGACAAAATGTTCCAAACACACCCCATGCACAACTCCAGCGGGGAAGGTGCCAGAAAGGAGTTCTGTTGGTAGTTCTTACACTGCCCTGGTAGCCAGCTGAAAGACACCACAAAAGTGGTTCTACCTGCTTGCTGGGCTGAGATGGGCAATCGCTGACTTTTGCAGTCGGCTGGTGACAAAATGTTCCAAACACACCCCATGCACAACTCCACCGGGGAAGGTGCCAGAAAGGAATTCCGTTGCTTGTTCTTCCACTGCCCCGGTAGCCAGCTGAAAGACACCACAAAAGTGGTTCTACCTGCTTGCTGGGCTGAGATGGGCAATCGCTGACTTTTGCAGTCGGCTGGTGACAAAATGTTCCAAACACACCCCATGCACAACTCCCCCGGGGAAGGTGCCAGAAAGGAATTCTGTTGGTAGTTCTTCCACTGCCCCGGTAGCCAGCTGAAAGACACCACAAAAGTGGTTCTACCTGCTTTCTGGGCTGAGATGGGCAATCGCTGACTTTTGGAGTCGGCTCGTGACAAAATGTTCCAAACACACCCCATGCACAACTCCCCCGGGGAAGGTGCCGGAAAGGAGTTCTGTTGGTAGTTCTTCCACTGCCCCGGTAGCCAGATGAAAGACACCACAAAAGTGGTTCTACCTGCTTTCTGGGCTGAGATGGGGAATCGCTGACTTTTGGAGTCGGCTGGTGACAAAATGTTCCAAACATACCCCATGCACAACTCCAGCGGGGAAGGTGCCAGAAAGGAATTCCGTTGCTTGTTCTTCCACTGCCCCAGTAGCCAGCTGAAAGACACCACAAAAGTGGTTCTACCTGCTTTCTGGGCTGAGATGGGGAATCGCTGACTTTTGGAGTCGGCTGGTGACAAAATGTTCCAAACACACCCCATGCACAACTCCCCCGGGGAAGGTGCCAGAAAGGAATTCTGTTGGTAGTTCTTCCACTGCCCCGGTAGCCAGCTGAAAGACACCACAAAAGTGGTTCTACCTGCTTGCTGGGCTGAGATGGGCAATCGCTGACATTTGCAGTCGGCTGGTGACAAAATGTTCCAAACACACCCCATGCACAACTCCACCGGGGAAGGTGCCAGAAAGGAATTCCGTTGCTTGTTTTTCCACTGCCCCGGTAGCCAGCTGAAAGACACCACAAAAGTGGTTCTACCTGCTTTCTGGGCTGAGATGGGCAATCGCTGACTTTTGGAGTCGGCTGGTGACAAAATGTTCCAAAGACACCCCATGCACAACTCCCCCGGGGAAGGTGCCAGAAAGGAATTCCGTTGCTTGTTCTTCCACTGCCCCGGTAGCCAGCTGAAAGACACCACAAAAGTGGTTCTACCTGCTTGCTGGGCTGAGATGGGGAATCGCTGACTTTTGCAGTCGGCTGGTGACAAAATGTTCCAAACACACCCCATGCACAACTCCACCAGGGAAGGTGCCAGAAAGGAGTTCTGTTGCTTGTTCTTACACTGCCCCGGTAGCCAGCTGAAAGACACCACAAAAGTGGTTCTACCTGCTTGCTGGGCTGAGATGGGCAATCGCTGACTTTTGGAGTCGGCTGGTGACAAAATGTTCCAAACACACCCCATGCACAACTCCACCGGGGAAGGTGCCAGAAAGGAATTCCGTTGCTTGTTCTTCCACTGCCCCGGTAGCCAGCTGAAAGACACCACAAAAGTGGTTCTACCTGCTTGCTGGGCTGAGATGGGGAATCGCTGACTTTTGGAGTCGGCTGGTGACAAAATGTTCCAAACACACCCCATGCACAACTCCACCGGGGCAGGTGCCAGAAAGGAATTCCGTTGCTTGTTCTTCCACTGCCCCGGTAGCCAGATGAAAGACACCACAAAAGTGGTTCTACCTGCTTTCTGGGCTGAGATGGGGAATCGCTGACTTTTGGAGTCGGCTGGTGACAAAATGTTCCAAACACACCCCATGCACAATTCCACCGGGGAAGGTGCCAGAAAGGAGTTCTGTTGGTAGTTCTTCCACTGCCCCGGTAGCCAGCTGAAAGACACCACAAAAGTGGTTCTACCTGCTTTCTGGGCTGAGATGGGGAATCGCTGACTTTTGCAGTCGGCTGGTGACAAAATGTTCCAAACACACCCCATGCACAACTCCACCGGGGAAGGTGCCAGAAAGGAGTTCTGTTGGTAGTTCTTCCACTGCCCCGGTAGCCAGCTGAAAGACACCACAAAAGTGGTTCTACCTGCTTGCTGGGCTGAGATGGGCAATCGCTGACTTTTGGAGTCGGCTGGTGACAAAATGTTCCAAACACACCCCATGCACAACTCCCCCGGGGAAGGTGCCAGAAAGGAGTTCTGCAGGTAGTTCTTACACTGCCCCGGTAGCCAGCTGAAAGACACTACAAAAGTTGTTCTACCTGCTTTCTGGGCTGAGATGGGCAATCGCTGACTTTTGGAGTCGGCTGGTGACAAAATGTTCCAAAGACACCCCAGGCATAACTCCACCGGGGAAGGTGCCAGAAAGGAATTCCGTTGCTTGTTTTTCCACTGCCCCGGTAGCCAGATGAAAGACACCAGAAAAGTGGTTCTACCTGCTTTCTGGGCTGAGATGGGCAATCGCTGACTTTTGGAGTCGGCTGGTGACAAAATGTTCCAAAGACACCCCATGCACAACTCCACCGGGGAAGGTGCCAGAAAGGAATTCCGTTGCTTGTTCTTCCACTGCCCCGGTAGCCAGCTGAAAGACACCACAAAAGTGGTTCTACCTGCTTGCTGGGCTGAGATGGGGAAACGCTGACTTTTGGACTCGGCTGGTGACAAAATGTTCCAAACACACCCCATGCACAACTCCACCGGGGAAGGTGCCAGAAAGGAGTTCTGTTGGTAGTTCTTACACTGCCCCGGTAGCCAGATGAAAGACACCACAAAAGTGGTTCTACCTGCTTGCTGGGCTGAGATGGGCAATCGCTGACTTTTGGAGTCGGCTGGTGACAAAGTCTTCCAAACACACCCCATGCACAACTCCACCGGGGAAGGTGCCAGAAAGGAATTCCGTTGCTTGTTATTCCACTGCCCCGGTAGCCAGCTGAAAGACACCACAAAAGTGGTTCTACCTGCTTGCTGGGCTGAGATGGGGAATCGCTGACTTTTGGAGTCGGCTGGTGACAAAATGTTCCAAACACACCCCATGCACAACTCCCCCGGGGAAGGTGCCAGAAAGGAATTCCGTTGCTTGTTCTTCCACTGCCCCGGTAGCCAGATGAAAGACACCACAAAAGTGGTTCTACCTGCTTGCTGGGCTGAGATGGGCAATCACTGACTTTTGGAGTCGGCTGGTGACAAAATGTTCCAAACACACCCCATGCACAACTGCACCGGGGAAGGTGCCGGAAAGGAGTTCTCTTGGTAGTTCTTCCACTGCCCCGGTAGCCAGATGAAAGACACCACAAAAGTGGTTCTACCTGCTTTCTGGGCTGAGATGGGCAATCGCTGACTTTTGGAGTCGGCTGGTGACAAAATGTTCCAAAGACACCCCATGCACAACTCCACCGGGGAAGGTGCCAGAAAGGAATTCCGTTGCTTGTTCTTCCACTGCCCCGGTAGCCAGCTGAAAGACACCACAAAAGTGGTTCTACCTGCTTGCTGGGCTGAGATGGGGAAACGCTGACTTTTGGACTCGGCTGGTGACAAAATGTTCCAAACACACCCCATGCACAACTCCACCGGGGAAGGTGCCAGAAAGGAGTTCTGTTGGTAGTTCTTACACTGCCCCGGTAGCCAGATGAAAGACACCACAAAAGTGGTTCTACCTGCTTGCTGGGCTGAGATGGGCAATCGCTGACTTTTGGAGTCGGCTGGTGACAAAGTCTTCCAAACACACCCCATGCACAACTCCACCGGGGAAGGTGCCAGAAAGGAATTCCGTTGCTTGTTATTCCACTGCCCCGGTAGCCAGCTGAAAGACACCACAAAAGTGGTTCTACCTGCTTGCTGGGCTGAGATGGGGAATCGCTGACTTTTGGAGTCGGCTGGTGACAAAATGTTCCAAACACACCCCATGCACAACTCCCCCGGGGAAGGTGCCAGAAAGGAATTCCGTTGCTTGTTCTTCCACTGCCCCGGTAGCCAGATGAAAGACACCACAAAAGTGGTTCTACCTGCTTGCTGGGCTGAGATGGGCAATCACTGACTTTTGGAGTCGGCTGGTGACAAAATGTTCCAAACACACCCCATGCACAACTCCACCGGGGAAGGTGCCAGAAAGGAATTCCGTTGCTTGTTATTCCACTGCCCCGGTAGCCAGCTGAAAGACACCACAAAAGTGGTTCTACCTGCTTTCTGGGCTGAGATGGGGAATCGCTGACTTTTGGAGTCGGCTGGTGACAAAATGTTCCAAACACACCCCATGCACAACTCCCCCGGGGAAGGTGCCAGAAAGGAATTCTGTTGGTAGTTCTTCCACTGCCCCGGTAGCCAGCTGAAAGACACCACAAAAGTTGTTCTACCTGCTTTCTGGGCTGAGATGGGCAATCGCTGACTTTTGGAGTCGGCTGGTGACAAAATGTTCCAAAGACACCCCATGCATAACTCCACCGGGGAAGGTGCCAGAAAGGAATTCCGTTGCTTGTTTTTCCACTGCCCCGGTAGCCAGATGAAAGACACCAGAAAAGTGGTTCTACCTGCTTTCTGGGCTGAGATTGGCAATCGCTGACTTTTGGAGTCGGCTGGTGACAAAATGTTCCAAAGACACCCCATGCACAACTCCCCCGGGGAAGGTGCCAGAAAGGAATTCCGTTGCTTGTTCTTCCACTGCCACGGTAGCCAGCTGAAAGACACCACAAAAGTGGTTCTACCTGCTTGCTGGGCTGAGATGGGGAATCGCTGATTTTGGACTCGGCTGGTGACAAAATGTTCCAAACACACCCCATGCACAACTCCAGCGGGGAAGGTGCCAGAAAGGAGTTCTGTTGCTTGTTCTTACACTGCCCCGGTAGCCAGATGAAAGACACCACAAAAGTGGTTCTACCTGCTTGCTGGGCTGAGATGGGGAATCGCTGACTTTTGGAGTCGGCTGGTGACAAAATGTTCCAAACATACCCCATGCACAACTCCACCGGGGAAGGTGCCAGAAAGGAATTCCGTTGCTTGTTCTTCCACTGCCCCGGTAGCCAGCTGAAAGACACCACAAAAGTGGTTCTACCTGCTTGCTGGGCTGAGATGGGGAATCGCTGACTTTTGCAGTCGGCTGGTGACAAAATGTTCCAAACACACCCCATGCACAACTCCACCGGGGAAGGTGCCAGAAAGGAATTCCGTTGCTTGTTCTTCCACTGCCCCGGTAGCCAGATGAAAGACACTACAAAAGTGGTTCTACCTGCTTGCTGGGCTGACATGGGGAATCGCTGACTTTTGGAGTCGGCTGGTGACAAAATGTTCCAAACACACCCCATGCACAATTCCACCGGGGAAGGTGCCAGAAAGGAGTTCTGTTGGTAGTTCTTCCACTGCCCCGGTAGCCAGCTGAAAGACACCACAAAAGTGGTTCTACCTGCTTGCTGGGCTGAGATGGGCAATCGCTGACATTTGCAGTCGGCTGGTGACAAAATGTTCCAAACACACCCCATGCACAACTCCAGCGGGGAAGGTGCCAGAAAGGAGTTCTGTTGGTAGTTCTTCCACTGCCCCGGTAGCCAGCTGAAAGACACCACAAAAGTGGTTCTACCTGCTTGCTGGGCTGAGATGGGCAATCGCTGACTTTTGGAGTCGGCTGGTGACAAAATGTTCCAAACACACCCCATGCACAACTCCACCGGGGAAGGTGCCAGAAAGGAGTTCTGCAGGTAGTTCTTCCACTGCCCCGGTAGCCAGAAGAAAGACACCACAAAAGTGGTTCTACCTGCTTGCTGGGCTGAGATGGGGAATTGCTGACTTTTGGAGTCGGCTGGTGACAAAATGTTCCAAACACACCCCATGCACAACTCCACCGGGGAAGGTGCCAGAAAGGAGTTCTGTTGGTTGTTCTTCCACTGCCCCGGTAGCCAGATGAAAGACACCACAAAAGTGGTTCTACCTGCTTTCTGGGCTGAGATGGGCAATCGCTGACTTTTGGAGTCGGCTGGTGACAAAATGTTCCAAACACACCCCATGCACAACTCCCCCGGGGAAGGTGCCAGAAAGGAGTTCCGTTGGTTGTTCATACACTGCCCCGGTAGCCAGCTGAAAGACACCACAAAAGTGGTTCTACCTGCTTGCTGGGCTGAGATGGGCAATCGCTGACTTTTGGAGTCGGCTGGTGACAAAATGTTCCAAACACACCCCATGCACAACTCCACGGGGAAGGTGCCAGAAAGGAGTTCTCTTGGTAGTTCTTCCACTGCCCCGGTAGCCAGATGAAAGACACCACAAAAGTGGTTCTACCTGCTTTCTGGGCTGAGATGGGGAATCGCTGACTTTTGCAGTCGGCTGGTGACAAAATGTTCCAAACACACCCCATGCACAACTCCACCGGGGAAGGTGCCAGAAAGGAGTTCTGTTGGTAGTTCTTACACTGCCCCAGTAGCCAGCTGAAAGACACCACAAAAGTGGTTCTACCTGCTTGCTGGGCTGAGATGGGGAATCGCTGACTTTTGGAGTTGGCTGGTGACAAAGTCTTCCAAACACACCCCATGCACAACTCCACCGGGGAAGGTGCCAGAAAGGAGTTCTCTTGGTAGTTCTTCCACTGCCCCGGTAGCCAGCTGAAAGACACCACAAAAGTGGTTCTACCTGCTTTCTGGGCTGAGATGGGGAATCGCTGACTTTTGGAGTCGGCTGGTGACAAAATGTTCCAAACACACCCCATGCACAACTCCACCGGGGAAGGTGCCAGAAAGGAGTTCTGTTGGTTGTTCTTACACTGCCCCGGTAGCCAGCTGAAAGACACCACAAAAGTGGTTCTACCTGCTTTCTGGGCTGAGATGGGGAAACGCTGACTTTTGGAGTCGGCTGGTGACAAAATGTTCCAAACACACCCCATGCACAACTCCACCGGGGAAGGGTCCAGAAAGGAGTTCTGTTGGTAGTTCTTCCACTGCCCCGGTAGCCAGATGAAAGACACCACAAAAGTGGTTCTACCTGCTTTCTGTTCTGAGATGTGGAATCGCTGACTTTTGGAGTCGGCTGGTGACAAAATGTTCCAAACACACCCCATGCACAACTCCACCGGGGAAGGTGCCAGAAAGGAGTTCTGTTGGTAGTCCTTCCACTGCCCCGGTAGCCAGCTGAAAGACACCACAAAAGTGGTCCTACCTGCTTTCTGGGCTGAGATGGGCAATCGCTGACTTTTGGACTCGGCTGGTGACAAAATGTTCCAAACACACCCCATGCACAACTCCACTGGGGAAGGTGCCAGAAAGGAGTTCTGTTGCTTGTTCTTACAGTGCCCTGGTAGCCAGCTGAAAGACACCACAAAAGTGGTTCTACCTGCTTGCTGGGCTGAGATGGGGAACCGCTGACTTTTGGAGTCGGCTGGTGACAAAATGTTCCAAACACACCCCATGCACAACTCCACCGGGGAAGGTGCCAGAAAGGAGTTCTCTTGGTAGTTCTTCCACTGCCCCGGTAGCCAGATGAAAGACACCACAAAAGTGGTTCTACCTGCTTGCTGGGCTGAGATGGGCAATCGCTGACTTTTGGAGTCGGCTGGTGACAAAATGTTCCAAACACACCCCATGCACAACTCCAGCGGGGAAGGTGCCAGAAAGGAGTTCTGTTGGTAGTTCTTACACTGCCCTGGTAGCCAGCTGAAAGACACCACAAAAGTGGTTCTACCTGCTTGCTGGGCTGAGATGGGCAATCGCTGACTTTTGCAGTCGGCTGGTGACAAAATGTTCCAAACACACCCCATGCACAACTCCACCGGGGAAGGTGCCAGAAAGGAATTCCGTTGCTTGTTCTTCCACTGCCCCGGTAGCCAGCTGAAAGACACCACAAAAGTGGTTCTACCTGCTTGCTGGGCTGAGATGGGCAATCGCTGACTTTTGCAGTCGGCTGGTGACAAAATGTTCCAAACACACCCCATGCACAACTCCCCCGGGGAAGGTGCCAGAAAGGAATTCTGTTGGTAGTTCTTCCACTGCCCCGGTAGCCAGCTGAAAGACACCACAAAAGTGGTTCTACCTGCTTTCTGGGCTGAGATGGGCAATCGCTGACTTTTGGAGTCGGCTCGTGACAAAATGTTCCAAACACACCCCATGCACAACTCCCCCGGGGAAGGTGCCGGAAAGGAGTTCTGTTGGTAGTTCTTCCACTGCCCCGGTAGCCAGATGAAAGACACCACAAAAGTGGTTCTACCTGCTTTCTGGGCTGAGATGGGGAATCGCTGACTTTTGGAGTCGGCTGGTGACAAAATGTTCCAAACATACCCCATGCACAACTCCAGCGGGGAAGGTGCCAGAAAGGAATTCCGTTGCTTGTTCTTCCACTGCCCCAGTAGCCAGCTGAAAGACACCACAAAAGTGGTTCTACCTGCTTTCTGGGCTGAGATGGGGAATCGCTGACTTTTGGAGTCGGCTGGTGACAAAATGTTCCAAACACACCCCATGCACAACTCCCCCGGGGAAGGTGCCAGAAAGGAATTCTGTTGGTAGTTCTTCCACTGCCCCGGTAGCCAGCTGAAAGACACCACAAAAGTGGTTCTACCTGCTTGCTGGGCTGAGATGGGCAATCGCTGACATTTGCAGTCGGCTGGTGACAAAATGTTCCAAACACACCCCATGCACAACTCCACCGGGGAAGGTGCCAGAAAGGAATTCCGTTGCTTGTTTTTCCACTGCCCCGGTAGCCAGCTGAAAGACACCACAAAAGTGGTTCTACCTGCTTTCTGGGCTGAGATGGGCAATCGCTGACTTTTGGAGTCGGCTGGTGACAAAATGTTCCAAAGACACCCCATGCACAACTCCCCCGGGGAAGGTGCCAGAAAGGAATTCCGTTGCTTGTTCTTCCACTGCCCCGGTAGCCAGCTGAAAGACACCACAAAAGTGGTTCTACCTGCTTGCTGGGCTGAGATGGGGAATCGCTGACTTTTGCAGTCGGCTGGTGACAAAATGTTCCAAACACACCCCATGCACAACTCCACCAGGGAAGGTGCCAGAAAGGAGTTCTGTTGCTTGTTCTTACACTGCCCCGGTAGCCAGCTGAAAGACACCACAAAAGTGGTTCTACCTGCTTGCTGGGCTGAGATGGGCAATCGCTGACTTTTGGAGTCGGCTGGTGACAAAATGTTCCAAACACACCCCATGCACAACTCCACCGGGGAAGGTGCCAGAAAGGAATTCCGTTGCTTGTTCTTCCACTGCCCCGGTAGCCAGCTGAAAGACACCACAAAAGTGGTTCTACCTGCTTGCTGGGCTGAGATGGGGAATCGCTGACTTTTGGAGTCGGCTGGTGACAAAATGTTCCAAACACACCCCATGCACAACTCCACCGGGGCAGGTGCCAGAAAGGAATTCCGTTGCTTGTTCTTCCACTGCCCCGGTAGCCAGATGAAAGACACCACAAAAGTGGTTCTACCTGCTTTCTGGGCTGAGATGGGGAATCGCTGACTTTTGGAGTCGGCTGGTGACAAAATGTTCCAAACACACCCCATGCACAATTCCACCGGGGAAGGTGCCAGAAAGGAGTTCTGTTGGTAGTTCTTCCACTGCCCCGGTAGCCAGCTGAAAGACACCACAAAAGTGGTTCTACCTGCTTTCTGGGCTGAGATGGGGAATCGCTGACTTTTGCAGTCGGCTGGTGACAAAATGTTCCAAACACACCCCATGCACAACTCCACCGGGGAAGGTGCCAGAAAGGAGTTCTGTTGGTAGTTCTTCCACTGCCCCGGTAGCCAGCTGAAAGACACCACAAAAGTGGTTCTACCTGCTTGCTGGGCTGAGATGGGCAATCGCTGACTTTTGGAGTCGGCTGGTGACAAAATGTTCCAAACACACCCCATGCACAACTCCCCCGGGGAAGGTGCCAGAAAGGAGTTCTGCAGGTAGTTCTTACACTGCCCCGGTAGCCAGCTGAAAGACACTACAAAAGTTGTTCTACCTGCTTTCTGGGCTGAGATGGGCAATCGCTGACTTTTGGAGTCGGCTGGTGACAAAATGTTCCAAAGACACCCCAGGCATAACTCCACCGGGGAAGGTGCCAGAAAGGAATTCCGTTGCTTGTTTTTCCACTGCCCCGGTAGCCAGATGAAAGACACCAGAAAAGTGGTTCTACCTGCTTTCTGGGCTGAGATGGGCAATCGCTGACTTTTGGAGTCGGCTGGTGACAAAATGTTCCAAAGACACCCCATGCACAACTCCACCGGGGAAGGTGCCAGAAAGGAATTCCGTTGCTTGTTCTTCCACTGCCCCGGTAGCCAGCTGAAAGACACCACAAAAGTGGTTCTACCTGCTTGCTGGGCTGAGATGGGGAAACGCTGACTTTTGGACTCGGCTGGTGACAAAATGTTCCAAACACACCCCATGCACAACTCCACCGGGGAAGGTGCCAGAAAGGAGTTCTGTTGGTAGTTCTTACACTGCCCCGGTAGCCAGATGAAAGACACCACAAAAGTGGTTCTACCTGCTTGCTGGGCTGAGATGGGCAATCGCTGACTTTTGGAGTCGGCTGGTGACAAAGTCTTCCAAACACACCCCATGCACAACTCCACCGGGGAAGGTGCCAGAAAGGAATTCCGTTGCTTGTTATTCCACTGCCCCGGTAGCCAGCTGAAAGACACCACAAAAGTGGTTCTACCTGCTTGCTGGGCTGAGATGGGGAATCGCTGACTTTTGGAGTCGGCTGGTGACAAAATGTTCCAAACACACCCCATGCACAACTCCCCCGGGGAAGGTGCCAGAAAGGAATTCCGTTGCTTGTTCTTCCACTGCCCCGGTAGCCAGATGAAAGACACCACAAAAGTGGTTCTACCTGCTTGCTGGGCTGAGATGGGCAATCACTGACTTTTGGAGTCGGCTGGTGACAAAATGTTCCAAACACACCCCATGCACAACTGCACCGGGGAAGGTGCCGGAAAGGAGTTCTCTTGGTAGTTCTTCCACTGCCCCGGTAGCCAGATGAAAGACACCACAAAAGTGGTTCTACCTGCTTTCTGGGCTGAGATGGGCAATCGCTGACTTTTGGAGTCGGCTGGTGACAAAATGTTCCAAAGACACCCCATGCACAACTCCACCGGGGAAGGTGCCAGAAAGGAATTCCGTTGCTTGTTCTTCCACTGCCCCGGTAGCCAGCTGAAAGACACCACAAAAGTGGTTCTACCTGCTTGCTGGGCTGAGATGGGGAAACGCTGACTTTTGGACTCGGCTGGTGACAAAATGTTCCAAACACACCCCATGCACAACTCCACCGGGGAAGGTGCCAGAAAGGAGTTCTGTTGGTAGTTCTTACACTGCCCCGGTAGCCAGATGAAAGACACCACAAAAGTGGTTCTACCTGCTTGCTGGGCTGAGATGGGCAATCGCTGACTTTTGGAGTCGGCTGGTGACAAAGTCTTCCAAACACACCCCATGCACAACTCCACCGGGGAAGGTGCCAGAAAGGAATTCCGTTGCTTGTTATTCCACTGCCCCGGTAGCCAGCTGAAAGACACCACAAAAGTGGTTCTACCTGCTTGCTGGGCTGAGATGGGGAATCGCTGACTTTTGGAGTCGGCTGGTGACAAAATGTTCCAAACACACCCCATGCACAACTCCCCCGGGGAAGGTGCCAGAAAGGAATTCCGTTGCTTGTTCTTCCACTGCCCCGGTAGCCAGATGAAAGACACCACAAAAGTGGTTCTACCTGCTTGCTGGGCTGAGATGGGCAATCACTGACTTTTGGAGTCGGCTGGTGACAAAATGTTCCAAACACACCCCATGCACAACTGCACCGGGGAAGGTGCCGGAAAGGAGTTCTGTTGGTAGTTCTTCCACTGCCCCGGTAGCCAGATGAAAGACACCACAAAAGTGGTTCTACCTGCTTTCTGGGCTGAGATGGGGAATCGCTGACTTTTGGAGTCGGCTGGTGACAAAATGTTCCAAACATACCCCATGCACAACTCCAGCGGGGAAGGTGCCAGAAAGGAATTCCGTTGCTTGTTCTTCCACTGCCCCAGTAGCCAGCTGAAAGACACCACAAAAGTGGTTCTACCTGCTTTCTGGTCTGAGATGGGGAATCGCTGACTTTTGGAGTCGGCTGGTGACAAAATGTTCCAAACACACCCCATGCACAACTCCCCCGGGGAAGGTGCCAGAAAGGAATTCTGTTGGTAGTTCTTCCACTGCCCCGGTAGCCAGCTGAAAGACACCACAAAAGTTGTTCTACCTGCTTTCTGGGCTGAGATGGGCAATCGCTGACTTTTGGAGTCGGCTGGTGACAAAATGTTCCAAAGACACCCCATGCATAACTCCACCGGGGAAGGTGCCAGAAAGGAATTCCGTTGCTTGTTTTTCCACTGCCCCGGTAGCCAGATGAAAGACACCAGAAAAGTGGTTCTACCTGCTTTCTGGGCTGAGATTGGCAATCGCTGACTTTTGGAGTCGGCTGGTGACAAAATGTTCCAAAGACACCCCATGCACAACTCCCCCGGGGAAGGTGCCAGAAAGGAATTCCGTTGCTTGTTCTTCCACTGCCCCGGTAGCCAGCTGAAAGACACCACAAAAGTGGTTCTACCTGCTTGCTGGGCTGAGATGGGGAATCGCTGACTTTTGGACTCGGCTGGTGACAAAATGTTCCAAACACACCCCATGCACAACTCCAGCGGGGAAGGTGCCAGAAAGGAGTTCTGTTGCTTGTTCTTACACTGCCCCGGTAGCCAGATGAAAGACACCACAAAAGTGGTTCTACCTGCTTGCTGGGCTGAGATGGGCAATCGCTGACATTTGGAGTCGGCTGGTGACAAAATGTTCCAAACATACCCCATGCACAACTCCACCGGGGAAGGTGCCAGAAAGGAGTTCTGTTGGTAGTTCTTACACTGCCCCGGTAGCCAGCTGAAAGACACCACAAAAGTGGTTCTACCTGCTTGCTGGGCTGAGATGGGGAATCGCTGACTTTTGCAGTCGGCTGGTGACAAAATGTTCCAAACACACCCCATGCACAACTCCACCGGGGAAGGTGCCAGAAAGGAGTTCTGTTGGTTGTTCTTACACTGCCCCGGTAGCCAGCTGAAAGACACCACAAAAGTGGTTCTACCTGCTTGCTGGGCTGAGATGGGGAATCGCTGACTTTTGGAGTCGGCTGGTGACAAAATGTTCCAAACACACCCCATGCACAACTCCACCGGGGAAGGTGCCAGAAAGGAATTCCGTTGCTTGTTCTTCCACTGCCCCGGTAGCCAGCTGAAAGACACCACAAAAGTGGTTCTACCTGCTTTCTGGGCTGAGATGGGGAATCGCTGAGTTTTGGAGTCGGCTGGTGACAAAATGTTCCAAACACACCCCATGCACAACTCCACCGGGGCAGGTGCCAGAAAGGAATTCCGTTGCTTGTTCTTCCACTGCCCCGGTAGCCAGATGAAAGACACCACAAAAGTGGTTCTACCTGCTTGCTGGGCTGAGATGGGGAATCGCTGACTTTTGGAGTCGGCTGGTGACAAAATGTTCCAAACACACCCCATGCACAATTCCACCGGGGAAGGTGCCAGAAAGGAGTTCTGTTGGTAGTTCTTCCACTGCCCCGGTAGCCAGCTGAAAGACACCACAAAAGTGGTTCTACCTGCTTGCTGGGCTGAGATGGGCAATCGCTGACATTTGCAGTCGGCTGGTGACAAAATGTTCCAAACACACCCCATGCACAACTCCACTGGGGAAGGTGCCAGAAAGGAGTTCTGTTGGTAGTTCTTCCACTGCCCCGGTAGCCAGCTGAAAGACACCACAAAAGTGGTTCTACCTGCTTGCTGGGCTGAGATGGGCAATCGCTGACTTTTGGAGTCGGCTGGTGACAAAATGTTCCAAACACACCCCATGCACAACTCCACCGGGGAAGGTGCCAGAAAGGAGTTCTGTTGGTAGTTCTTCCACTGCCCCGGTAGCCAGAAGAAAGACACCACAAAAGTGGTTCTACCTGCTTGCTGGGCTGAGATGGGGAATTGCTGACTTTTGGAGTCGGCTGGTGACAAAATGTTCCAAACACACCCCATGCACAACTCCACCGGGGAAGGTGCCAGAAAGGAGTTCTGTTGGTTGTTCTTCCACTGCCCCGGTAGCCAGATGAAAGACACCACAAAAGTGGTTCTACCTGCTTTCTGGGCTGAGATGGGCAATCGCTGACTTTTGGAGTCGGCTGGTGACAAAATGTTCCAAACACACCCCATGCACAACTCCCCCGGGGAAGGTGCCAGAAAGGAGTTCCGTTGGTTGTTCATACACTGCCCCGGTAGCCAGCTGAAAGACACCACAAAAGTGGTTCTACCTGCTTGCTGGGCTGAGATGGGGAATCGCTGACTTTTGGAGTCGGCTGGTGACAAAATGTTCCAAACACACCCCATGCACAACTCCACGGGGAAGGTGCCAGAAAGGAGTTCTCTTGGTAGTTCTTCCACTGCCCCGGTAGCCAGCTGAAAGACACCACAAAAGTGGTTCTACTTGCTTTCTGGGCTGAGATGGGGAATCGCTGACTTTTGGAGTCGGCTGGTGACAAAATGTTCCAAACACACCCCATGCACAACTCCACCGGGGAAGGTGCCAGAAAGGAGTTCTGCAGGTAGTTCTTACACTGCCCCAGTAGCCAGCTGAAAGACACCACAAAAGTGGTTCTACCTGCTTGCTGGGCTGAGATGGGGAATCGCTGACTTTTGGAGTTGGCTGGTGACAAAGTCTTCCAAACACACCCCATGCACAACTCCACCGGGGAAGGTGCCAGAAAGGAGTTCTCTTGGTAGTTCTTCCACTGCCCCGGTAGCCAGCTGAAAGACACCACAAAAGTGGTTCTACCTGCTTTCTGGGCTGAGATGGGGAATCGCTGACTTTTGGAGTCGGCTGGTGACAAAATGTTCCAAACACACCCCATGCACAACTCCACCGGGGAAGGTGCCAGAAAGGAGTTCTGTTGGTAGTTCTTCCACTGCCCCGGTAGCCAGATGAAAGACACCACAAAAGTGGTTCTACCTGCTTGCTGGGCTGAGATGGGCAATCGCTGACTTTTGGAGTCGGCTGGTGACAAAATGTTCCAAACACACCCCATGCACAACTCCACCGGGGAAGGTGCCAGCAAGGAGTTCTCTTGGTAGTTCTTACACTGCCCCGGTAGCCAGCTGAAAGACACCACAAAAGTGGTTCTACCTGCTTGCTGGGCTGAGATGGGCAATCGCTGACTTTTGGAGTCGGCTGGTGACAAAATGTTCCAAACACACCCCATGCACAACTCCACCGGGGAAGGTGCCAGAAAGGAGTTCTGTTGGTAGTCCTTCCACTGCCCCGGTAGCCAGCTGAAAGACACCACAAAAGTGGTTCTACCTGCTTTCTGGGCTGAGATGGGGAATCGCTGACTTTTGGAGTCGGCTGGTGACAAAATGTTCCAAACACACCCCATGCACAACTCCACCGGGGAAGGTGCCAGAAAGGAGTTCTGTTGGTAGTTCTTCCACTGCCCCGGTAGCCAGCTGAAAGACACCACAAAAGTGGTTCTACCTGCTTTCTGTTCTGAGATGTGGAATCGCTGACTTTTGGAGTCGGCTGGTGACAAAATGTTCCAAACACACCCCATGCACAACTCCACCGGGGAAGGTGCCGGAAAGGAGTTCTGTTGGTAGTCCTTCCACTGCCCCGGTAGCCAGCTGAAAGACACCACAAAAGTGGTCCTACCTGCTTGCTGGGCTGAGATGGGCAATCGCTGACTTTTGGACTCGGCTGGTGACAAAATGTTCCAAACACACCCCATGCACAACTCCACTGGGGAAGGTGCCAGAAAGGAGTTCTGTTGCTTGTTCTTACAGTGCCCCGGTAGCCAGCTGAAAGACACCACAAAAGTGGTTCTACCTGCTTGCTGGGCTGAGATGGGGAACCGCTGACTTTTGGAGTCGGCTGGTGACAAAATGTTCCAAACACACCCCATGCACAACTCCACCGGGGAAGGTGCCAGAAAGGAGTTCTCTTGGTAGTTCTTCCACTGCCCCGGTAGCCAGATGAAAGACACCACAAAAGTGGTTCTACCTGCTTGCTGGGCTGAGATGGGCAATCGCTGACTTTTGGAGTCGGCTGGTGACAAAATGTTCCAAACACACCCCATGCACAACTCCCCCGGGGAAGGTGCCAGAAAGGAGTTCTGTTGGTAGTTCTTACACTGCCCTGGTAGCCAGATGAAAGACACCACAAAAGTGGTTCTACCTGCTTGCTGGGCTGAGATGGGCAATCGCTGACTTTTGGAGTCGGCTGGTGACAAAATGTTCCAAACACACCCCATGCACAACTCCACCGGGGAAGGTGCCAGAAAGGAATTCCGTTGCTTGTTCTTCCACTGCCCCGGTAGCCAGCTGAAAGACACCACAAAAGTGGTTCTATCTGCTTGCTGGGCTGAGATGGGGAATCGCTGACTTTTGGAGTCGGCTGGTGACAAAATGTTCCAAACACACCCCATGCACAACTCCACCGGGGAAGGGTCCAGAAAGGAGTTCTGTTGGTAGTTCTTCCACTGCCCCGGTAACCAGCTGAAAGACACCACAAAAGTGGTTCTACCTGCTTTCTGGGCTGAGATGGGCAATCGCTGACTTTTGGAGTCGGCTGGTGACAAAATGTTCCAAACACACCCCATGCACAACTCCACCGGGGAAGGTGCCAGAAAGGAGTTCTGTTGGTAGTTCTTCCACTGCCCCGGTAGCCAGCTGAAAGACACCACAAAAGTGGTTCTACCTGCTTTCTGGGCTGAGATGGGCAATCGCTGACATTTGCAGTCGGCTGGTGACAAAATGTTCCAAACACACCCCATGCACAACTCCACTGGGGAAGGTGCCAGAAAGGAGTTCTGTTGCTTGTTCTTACAGTGCCCCGGTAGCCAGCTGAAAGACACCACAAAAGTTGTTCTACCTGCTTTCTGGGCTGAGATGGGGAACCGCTGACTTTTGGAGTCGGCTGGTGACAAAATGTTCCAAACACACCCCATGCACAACTCCAGCGGGGAAGGTGCCAGAAAGGAGTTCTGCAGGTAGTTCTTACACTGCCCCGGTAGCCAGATGAAAGACACCACAAAAGTGGTTCTACCTGCTTGCTGGGCTGAGATGGGGAATCGCTGACTTTTGGAGTCGGCTGGTGACAAAATGTTCCAAACACACCCCATGCACAACTCCAGCGGGGAAGGTGCCAGAAAGGAGTTCTGTTGGTAGTTCTTCCACTGCCCCGGTAGCCAGATGAAAGACACCACAAAAGTGGTTCTACCTGCTTGCTGGGCTGAGATGGGCAATCGCTGACTTTTGGAGTCGGCTGGTGACAAAATGTTCCAAACACACCCCATGCACAACTCCAGCGGGGAAGGTGCCAGAAAGGAGTTCTGTTGGTAGTTCTTCCACTGCCCCGGTAGCCAGCTGAAAGACACCACAAAAGTGGTTCTACCTGCTTTCTGGGCTGAGATGGGCAATCGCTGACTTTTGGAGTCGGCTGGTGACAAAATGTTCCAAACACACCCCATGCACAACTCCACTGGGGAAGGTGCCAGAAAGGAGTTCTGTTGGTAGTTCTTCCACTGCCCCGGTAGCCAGATGAAAGACACCACAAAAGTGGTTCTACCTGCTTTCTGGGCTGAGATGGGCAATCGCTGACTTTTGGAGTCGGCTGGTGACAAAATGTTCCAAACACACCCCATGCACAACTCCAGCGGGGAAGGTGCCAGAAAGGAGTTCTGTTGCTTGTTCTTACACTGCCCCGGTAGCCAGATGAAAGACACCACAAAAGTGGTTCTACCTGCTTTCTGTTCTGAGATGTGGAATCGCTGACTTTTGGAGTCGGCTGGTGACAAAATGTTCCAAACACACCCCATGCACAACTCCACCGGGGAAGGTGCCAGAAAGGAGTTCTGTTGGTAGTCCTTCCACTGCCCCGGTAGCCAGCTGAAAGACACCACAAAAGTGGTCCTACCTGCTTTCTGGGCTGAGATGGGCAATCGCTGACTTTTGGACTCGGCTGGTGACAAAATGTTCCAAACACACCCCATGCACAACTCCACTGGGGAAGGTGCCAGAAAGGAGTTCTGTTGCTTGTTCTTACAGTGCCCCGGTAGCCAGCTGAAAGACACCACAAAAGTGGTTCTACCTGCTTGCTGGGCTGAGATGGGGAACCGCTGACTTTTGGAGTCGGCTGGTGACAAAATGTTCCAAACACACCCCATGCACAACTCCACCGGGGAAGGTGCCAGAAAGGAGTTCTCTTGGTAGTTCTTCCACTGCCCCGGTAGCCAGATGAAAGACACCACAAAAGTGGTTCTACCTGCTTGCTGGGCTGAGATGGGGAACCGCTGACTTTTGGAGTCGGCTGGTGACAAAATGTTCCAAACACACCCCATGCACAACTCCACCGGGGAAGGTGCCAGAAAGGAGTTCTCTTGGTAGTTCTTACACTGCCCTGGTAGCCAGATGAAAGACACCACAAAAGTGGTTCTACCTGCTTGCTGGGCTGAGATGGGCAATCGCTGACTTTTGGAGTCGGCTGGTGACAAAATGTTCCAAACACACCCCATGCACAACTCCCCCGGGGAAGGTGCCAGAAAGGAGTTCTGTTGGTAGTTCTTACACTGCCCCGGTAGCCAGATGAAAGACACCACAAAAGTGGTTCTACCTGCTTGCTGGGCTGAGATGGGCAATCGCTGACTTTTGGAGTCGGCTGGTGACAAAATGTTCCAAACACACCCCATGCACAACTCCACCGGGGAAGGTGCCAGAAAGGAATTCCGTTGCTTGTTCTTCCACTGCCCCGGTAGCCAGCTGAAAGACACCACAAAAGTGGTTCTACCTGCTTGCTGGGCTGAGATGGGGAATCGCTGACTTTTGGAGTCGGCTGGTGACAAAATGTTCCAAACACACCCCATGCACAACTCCACCGGGGAAGGGTCCAGAAAGGAGTTCTGTTGGTAGTTCTTCCACTGCCCCGGTAACCAGCTGAAAGACACCACAAAAGTGGTTCTACCTGCTTTCTGGGCTGAGATGGGCAATCGCTGACTTTTGGAGTCGGCTGGTGACAAAATGTTCCAAACACACCCCATGCACAACTCCACCGGGGAAGGTGCCAGAAAGGAGTTCTGTTGGTAGTTCTTCCACTGCCCCGGTAGCCAGCTGAAAGACACCACAAAAGTGGTTCTACCTGCTTTCTGGGCTGAGATGGGCAATCGCTGACTTTTGCAGTCGGCTGGTGACAAAATGTTCCAAACACACCCCATGCACAACTCCAGCGGGGAAGGTGCCAGAAAGGAGTTCTGCAGGTAGTTCTTACACTGCCCCGGTAGCCAGATGAAAGAAACCACAAAAGTGGTTCTACCTGCTTGCTGGGCTGAGATGGGGAATCGCTGACTTTTGGAGTCGGCTGGTGACAAAATGTTCCAAACACACCCCATGCACAACTCCAGCGGGGAAGGTGCCAGAAAGGAGTTCTGTTGGTAGTTCTTACACTGCCCTGGTAGCCAGATGAAAGACACCACAAAAGTGGTTCTACCTGCTTGCTGGGCTGAGATGGGCAATCGCTGACTTTTGGAGTCGGCTGGTGACAAAATGTTCCAAACACACCCCATGCACAACTCCAGCGGGGAAGGTGCCAGAAAGGAGTTCTGTTGGTAGTTCTTCCACTGCCCCGGTAGCCAGCTGAAAGACACCACAAAAGTGGTTCTACCTGCTTGCTGGGCTGAGATGGGCAATCGCTGACTTTTGGAGTCGGCTGGTGACAAAATGTTCCAAACACACCCCATGCACAACTCCACTGGGGAAGGTGCCAGAAAGGAGTTCTGTTGGTAGTTCTTCCACTGCCCCGGTAGCCAGATGAAAGACACCACAAAAGTGGTTCTACCTGCTTTCTGGGCTGAGATGGGGAATCGCTGACTTTTGGACTCGGCTGGTGACAAAATGTTCCAAACACACCCCATGCACAACTCCAGCGGGGAAGGTGCCAGAAAGGAGTTCTGTTGCTTGTTCTTACACTGCCCCGGTAGCCAGATGAAAGACACCACAAAAGTGGTTCTACCTGCTTGCTGGGCTGAGATGGGCAATCGCTGACATTTGGAGTCGGCTGGTGACAAAATGTTCCAAACATACCCCATGCACAACTCCACCGGGGAAGGTGCCAGAAAGGAGTTCTGTTGGTAGTTCTTCCACTGCCCCGGTAGCCAGCTGAAAGACACCACAAAAGTGGTTCTACCTGCTTGCTGGGCTGAGATGGGGAATCGCTGACTTTTGCAGTCGGCTGGTGACAAAATGTTCCAAACACACCCCATGCACAACTCCACCGGGGAAGGTGCCAGAAAGGAGTTCTGTTGGTTGTTCTTACACTGCCCCGGTAGCCAGCTGAAAGACACCACAAAAGTGGTTCTACCTGCTTTCTGGGCTGAGATGGGGAATCGCTGACTTTTGGAGTCGGCTGGTGACAAAATGTTCCAAACACACCCCATGCACAACTCCAGCGGGGAAGGTGCCAGAAAGGAATTCCATTGCTTGTTCTTCCACTGCCCCGGTAGCCAGCTGAAAGACACCACAAAAGTGGTTCTACCTGCTTTCTGGGCTGAGATGGGGAATCGCTGACTTTTGGAGTCGGCTGGTGACAAAATGTTCCAAACACACCCCATGCACAACTCCACCGGGGCAGGTGCCAGAAAGGAATTCCGTTGCTTGTTCTTCCACTGCCCCGGTAGCCAGATGAAAGACACCACAAAAGTGGTTCTACCTGCTTGCTGGGCTGAGATGGGGAATCGCTGACTTTTGGAGTCGGCTGGTGACAAAATGTTCCAAACACACCCCATGCACAATTCCACCGGGGAAGGTGCCAGAAAGGAGTTCTGTTGGTAGTTCTTCCACTGCCCCGGTAGCCAGCTGAAAGACACCACAAAAGTGGTTCTACCTGCTTGCTGGGCTGAGATGGGCAATCGCTGACATTTGCAGTCGGCTGGTGACAAAATGTTCCAAACACACCCCATGCACAACTCCACTGGGGAAGGTGCCAGAAAGGAGTTCTGTTGGTAGTTCTTCCACTGCCCCGGTAGCCAGATGAAAGACACCACAAAAGTGGTTCTACCTGCTTGCTGGGCTGAGATGGGCAATCGCTGACTTTTGGAGTCGGCTGGTGACAAAATGTTCCAAACACACCCCATGCACAACTCCACCGGGGAAGGTGCCAGAAAGGAGTTCTGCAGGTAGTTCTTACACTGCCCCGGTAGCCAGAAGAAAGACACCACAAAAGTGGTTCTACCTGCTTGCTGGGCTGAGATGGGGAATTGCTGACTTTTGGAGTCGGCTGGTGACAAAATGTTCCAAACACACCCCATGCACAACTCCACCGGGGAAGGTGTCAGAAAGGAGTTCTCTTGGTAGTTCTTCCACTGCCCCGGTAGCCAGATGAAAGACACCACAAAAGTGGTTCTACCTGCTTGCTGGGCTGAGATGGGGAATCGCTGACTTTTGGAGTCGGCTGGTGACAAAATGTTCCAAACACACCCCATGCACAACTCCCCCGGGGAAGGTGCCAGAAAGGAGTTCCGTTGGTTGTTCATACACTGCCCCGGTAGCCAGCTGAAAGACACCACAAAAGTGGTTCTACCTGCTTGCTGGGCTGAGATGGGGAATCGCTGACTTTTGGAGTCGGCTGGTGACAAAATGTTCCAAACACACCCCATGCACAACTCCACGGGGAAGGTGCCAGAAAGGAGTTCTCTTGGTAGTTCTTACACTGCCCCGGTAGCCAGATGAAAGACACCACAAAAGTGGTTCTACCTGCTTTCTGGGCTGAGATGGGGAATCGCTGACTTTTGCAGTCGGCTGGTGACAAAATGTTCCAAACACACCCCATGCACAACTCCACCGGGGAAGGTGCCAGAAAGGAGTTCTGTTGGTAGTTCTTACACTGCCCCAGTAGCCAGCTGAAAGACACCACAAAAGTAGTTCTACCTGCTTGCTGGGCTGAGATGGGGAATCGCTGACTTTTGGAGTCGGCTGGTGACAAAGTCTTCCAAACACACCCCATGCACAACTCCACCGGGGAAGGTGCCAGAAAGGAGTTCTCTTGGTAGTTCTTCCACTGCCCCGGTAGCCAGCTGAAAGACACCACAAAAGTGGTTCTACATGCTTTCTGGGCTGAGATGGGGAATCGCTGACTTTTGGAGTCGGCTGGTGACAAAATGTTCCAAACACACCCCATGCACAACTCCACCGGGGAAGGTGCCAGAAAGGAGTTCTGTTGGTTGTTCTTACACTGCCCCGGTAGCCAGCTGAAAGACACCACAAAAGTGGTTCTACCTGCTTGCTGGGCTGAGATGGGGAAACGCTGACTTTTGGAGTCGGCTGGTGACAAAATGTTCCAAACACACCCCATGCACAACTCCACCGGGGAAGGGTCCAGAAAGGAGTTCTGTTGGTAGTTCTTCCACTGCCCCGGTAGCCAGATGAAAGACACCACAAAAGTGGTTCTACCTGCTTTCTGTTCTGAGATGTGGAATCGCTGACTTTTGGAGTCGGCTGGTGACAAAATGTTCCAAACACACCCCATGCACAACTCCACCGGGGAAGGTGCCAGAAAGGAGTTCTGTTGGTAGTTCTTACACTGCCCTGGTAGCCAGATGAAAGACACCACAAAAGTGGTTCTACCTGCTTGCTGGGCTGAGATGGGCAATCGCTGACTTTTGGAGTCGGCTGGTGACAAAATGTTCCAAACACACCCCATGCACAACTCCAGCGGGGAAGGTGCCAGAAAGGAGTTCTGTTGGTAGTTCTTCCACTGCCCCGGTAGCCAGCTGAAAGACACCACAAAAGTGGTTCTACCTGCTTGCTGGGCTGAGATGGGGAATCGCTGATTTTGGACTCGGCTGGTGACAAAATGTTCCAAACACACCCCATGCACAACTCCAGCGGGGAAGGTGCCAGAAAGGAGTTCTGTTGCTTGTTCTTACACTGCCCCGGTAGCCAGATGAAAGACACCACAAAAGTGGTTCTACCTGCTTGCTGGGCTGAGATGGGCAATCGCTGACATTTGGAGTCGGCTGGTGACAAAATGTTCCAAACATACCCCATGCACAACTCCACCGGGGAAGGTGCCAGAAAGGAGTTCTGTTGGTAGTTCTTCCACTGCCCCGGTAGCCAGCTGAAAGACACCACAAAAGTGGTTCTACCTGCTTTCTGGGCTGAGATGGGGAATCGCTGACTTTTGGAGTCGGCTGGTGACAAAATGTTCCAAACACACCCCATGCACAACTCCACCGGGGAAGGTGCCAGAAAGGAGTTCTGTTGGTAGTTCTTCCACTGCCCCGGTAGCCAGCTGAAAGACACCACAAAAGTGGTTCTACCTGCTTTCTGGGCTGAGATGGGGAATCGCTGACTTTTGGAGTCGGCTGGTGACAAAATGTTCCAAACACACCCCATGCACAACTCCACCGGGGAAGGTGCCAGAAAGGAATTCCGTTGCTTGTTCTTCCACTGCCCCGGTAGCCAGCTGAAAGACACCACAAAAGTGGTTCTACCTGCTTTCTGGGCTGAGATGGGCAATCGCTGACTTTTGGAGTCGGCTGGTGACAAAATGTTCCAAACACACCCCATGCACAACTCCACCGGGGCAGGTGCCAGAAAGGAATTCCGTTGCTTGTTCTTCCACTGCCCCGGTAGCCAGATGAAAGACACCACAAAAGTGGTTCTACCTGCTTGCTGGGCTGAGATGGGCAATCGCTGACATTTGCAGTCGGCTGGTGACAAAATGTTCCAAACACACCCCATGCACAACTCCAGCGGGGAAGGTGCCAGAAAGGAGTTCTGTTGGTAGTTCTTCCACTGCCCCGGTAGCCAGCTGAAAGACACCACAAAAGTGGTTCTACCTGCTTGCTGGGCTGAGATGGGCAATCGCTGACATTTGCAGTCGGCTGGTGACAAAATGTTCCAAACACACCCCATGCACAACTCCACTGGGGAAGGTGCCAGAAAGGAGTTCTGTTGGTAGTTCTTCCACTGCCCCGGTAGCCAGCTGAAAGACACCACAAAAGTGGTTCTACCTGCTTGCTGGGCTGAGATGGGCAATCGCTGACTTTTGGAGTCGGCTGGTGACAAAATGTTCCAAACACACCCCATGCACAACTCCACCGGGGAAGGTGCCAGAAAGGAGTTCTGTTGGTAGTTCTTCCACTGCCCCGGTAGCCAGAAGAAAGACACCACAAAAGTGGTTCTACCTGCTTGCTGGGCTGAGATGGGGAATTGCTGACTTTTGGAGTCGGCTGGTGACAAAATGTTCCAAACACACCCCATGCACAACTCCACCGGGGAAGGTGCCAGAAAGGAGTTCTGTTGGTTGTTCTTCCACTGCCCCGGTAGCCAGATGAAAGACACCACAAAAGTGGTTCTACCTGCTTTCTGGGCTGAGATGGGCAATCGCTGACTTTTGGAGTCGGCTGGTGACAAAATGTTCCAAACACACCCCATGCACAACTCCCCCGGGGAAGGTGCCAGAAAGGAGTTCCGTTGGTTGTTCATACACTGCCCCGGTAGCCAGCTGAAAGACACCACAAAAGTGGTTCTACCTGCTTGCTGGGCTGAGATGGGGAATCGCTGACTTTTGGAGTCGGCTGGTGACAAAATGTTCCAAACACACCCCATGCACAACTCCACGGGGAAGGTGCCAGAAAGGAGTTCTCTTGGTAGTTCTTACACTGCCCCGGTAGCCAGATGAAAGACACCACAAAAGTGGTTCTACCTGCTTTCTGGGCTGAGATGGGGAATCGCTGACTTTTGCAGTCGGCTGGTGACAAAATGTTCCAAACACACCCCATGCACAACTCCACCGGGGAAGGTGCCAGAAAGGAGTTCTGCAGGTAGTTCTTACACTGCCCCAGTAGCCAGCTGAAAGACACCACAAAAGTGGTTCTACCTGCTTGCTGGGCTGAGATGGGGAATCGCTGACTTTTGGAGTTGGCTGGTGACAAAGTCTTCCAAACACACCCCATGCACAACTCCACCGGGGAAGGTGCCAGAAAGGAGTTCTCTTGGTAGTTCTTCCACTGCCCCGGTAGCCAGCTGAAAGACACCACAAAAGTGGTTCTACCTGCTTTCTGGGCTGAGATGGGCAATCGCTGACTTTTGGAGTCGGCTGGTGACAAAATGTTCCAAACACACCCCATGCACAACTCCACCGGGGAAGGTGCCAGAAAGGAGTTCTGTTGGTTGTTCTTACACTGCCCCGGTAGCCAGCTGAAAGACACCACAAAAGTGGTTCTACCTGCTTGCTGGGCTGAGATGGGGAAACGCTGACTTTTGGAGTCGGCTCGTGACAAAATGTTCCAAACACACCCCATGCACAACTCCACCGGGGAAGGGTCCAGAAAGGAGTTCTCTTGGTAGTTCTTCCACTGCCCCGGTAGCCAGCTGAAAGACACCACAAAAGTGGTTCTACCTGCTTTCTGTTCTGAGATGTGGAATCGCTGACTTTTGGAGTCGGCTGGTGACAAAATGTTCCAAACACACCCCATGCACAACTCCACCGGGGAAGGTGCCAGAAAGGAGTTCTGTTGGTAGTCCTTCCACTGCCCCGGTAGCCAGCTGAAAGACACCACAAAAGTGGTTCTACCTGCTTTCTGGGCTGAGATGGGGAATCGCTGACTTTTGGAGTCGGCTGGTGACAAAATGTTCCAAACACACCCCATGCACAACTCCACCGGGGAAGGTGCCAGAAAGGAGTTCTGTTGGTTGTTCTTACACTGCCCCGGTAGCCAGCTGAAAGACACCACAAAAGTGGTTCTACCTGCTTGCTGGGCTGAGATGGGGAAACGCTGACTTTTGGAGTCGGCTCGTGACAAAATGTTCCAAACACACCCCATGCACAACTCCACCGGGGAAGGGTCCAGAAAGGAGTTCTGTTGGTAGTTCTTACACTGCCCTGGTAGCCAGATGAAAGACACCACAAAAGTGGTTCTACCTGCTTGCTGGGCTGAGATGGGCAATCGCTGACTTTTGGAGTCGGCTGGTGACAAAATGTTCCAAACACACCCCATGCACAACTCCACCGGGGAAGGTGCCAGAAAGGAATTCCGTTGCTTGTTCTTCCACTGCCCCGGTAGCCAGCTGAAAGACACCACAAAAGTGGTTCTACCTGCTTGCTGGGCTGAGATGGGGAATCGCTGACTTTTGGAGTCGGCTGGTGACAAAATGTTCCAAACACACCCCATGCACAACTCCACCGGGGAAGGGTCCAGAAAGGAGTTCTGTTGGTAGTTCTTCCACTGCCCCGGTAACCAGCTGAAAGACACCACAAAAGTGGTTCTACCTGCTTTCTGGGCTGAGATGGGCAATCGCTGACTTTTGGAGTCGGCTGGTGACAAAATGTTCCAAACACACCCCATGCACAACTCCACCGGGGAAGGTGCCAGAAAGGAGTTCTGTTGGTAGTTCTTCCACTGCCCCGGTAGCCAGCTGAAAGACACCACAAAAGTGGTTCTACCTGCTTGCTGGGCTGAGATGGGCAATCGCTGACTTTTGGAGTCGGCTGGTGACAAAGTCTTCCAAACACACCCCATGCACAACTCCACTGGGGAAGGTGCCAGAAAGGAGTTCTGTTGCTTGTTCTTACAGTGCCCCGGTAGCCAGCTGAAAGACACCACAAAAGTTGTTCTACCTGCTTTCTGGGCTGAGATGGGGAACCGCTGACTTTTGGAGTCGGCTGGTGACAAAATGTTCCAAACACACCCCATGCACAACTCCAGCGGGGAAGGTGCCAGAAAGGAGTTCTGCAGGTAGTTCTTACACTGCCCCGGTAGCCAGATGAAAGACACCACAAAAGTGGTTCTACCTGCTTGCTGGGCTGAGATGGGGAATCGCTGACTTTTGGAGTCGGCTGGTGACAAAATGTTCCAAACACACCCCATGCACAACTCCAGCGGGGAAGGTGCCAGAAAGGAGTTCTGTTGGTAGTTCTTACACTGCCCTGGTAGCCAGATGAAAGACACCACAAAAGTGGTTCTACCTGCTTGCTGGGCTGAGATGGGCAATCGCTGACTTTTGGAGTCGGCTGGTGACAAAATGTTCCAAACACACCCCATGCACAACTCCAGCGGGGAAGGTGCCAGAAAGGAGTTCTGTTGGTAGTTCTTCCACTGCCCCGGTAGCCAGCTGAAAGACACCACAAAAGTGGTTCTACCTGCTTTCTGGGCTGAGATGGGCAATCGCTGACTTTTGGAGTCGGCTGGTGACAAAATGTTCCAAACACACCCCATGCACAACTCCACTGGGGAAGGTGCCAGAAAGGAGTTCTGTTGGTAGTTCTTCCACTGCCCCGGTAGCCAGATGAAAGACACCACAAAAGTGGTTCTACCTGCTTTCTGGGCTGAGATGGGGAATCGCTGACTTTTGGACTCGGCTGGTGACAAAATGTTCCAAACACACCCCATGCACAACTCCACCGGGGAAGGTGCCAGAAAGGAATTCCGTTGCTTGTTCTTCCACTGCCCCGGTAGCCAGCTGAAAGACACCACAAAAGTGGTTCTACCTGCTTTCTGGGCTGAGATGGGCAATCGCTGACTTTTGGAGTCGGCTGGTGACAAAATGTTCCAAACACACCCCATGCACAACTCCACCGGGGCAGGTGCCAGAAAGGAATTCCGTTGCTTGTTCTTCCACTGCCCCGGTAGCCAGATGAAAGACACCACAAAAGTGGTTCTACCTGCTTGCTGGGCTGAGATGGGGAATCGCTGACTTTTGGAGTCGGCTGGTGACAAAATGTTCCAAACACACCCCATGCACAATTCCACCGGGGAAGGTGCCAGAAAGGAGTTCTGTTGGTAGTTCTTCCACTGCCCCGGTAGCCAGCTGAAAGACACCACAAAAGTGGTTCTACCTGCTTGCTGGGCTGAGATGGGCAATCGCTGACATTTGCAGTCGGCTGGTGACAAAATGTTCCAAACACACCCCATGCACAACTCCACTGGGGAAGGTGCCAGAAAGGAGTTCTGTTGGTAGTTCTTCCACTGCCCCGGTAGCCAGCTGAAAGACACCACAAAAGTGGTTCTACCTGCTTGCTGGGCTGAGATGGGCAATCGCTGACTTTTGGAGTCGGCTGGTGACAAAATGTTCCAAACACACCCCATGCACAACTCCACCGGGGAAGGTGCCAGAAAGGAGTTCTGCAGGTAGTTCTTACACTGCCCCGGTAGCCAGAAGAAAGACACCACAAAAGTGGTTCTATCTGCTTGCTGGGCTGAGATGGGGAATTGCTGACTTTTGGAGTCGGCTGGTGACAAAATGTTCCAAACACACCCCATGCACAACTCCACCGGGGAAGGTGCCAGAAAGGAGTTCTGTTGGTAGTTCTTCCACTGCCCCGGTAGCCAGATGAAAGACACCACAAAAGTGGTTCTACCTGCTTGCTGGGCTGAGATGGGCAATCGCTGACTTTTGGAGTCGGCTGGTGACAAAATGTTCCAAACACACCCCATGCACAACTCCCCCGGGGAAGGTGCCAGAAAGGAGTTCCGTTGGTTGTTCATACACTGCCCCGGTAGCCAGCTGAAAGACACCACAAAAGTGGTTCTACCTGCTTGCTGGGCTGAGATGGGGAATCGCTGACTTTTGGAGTCGGCTGGTGACAAAATGTTCCAAACACACCCCATGCACAACTCCACGGGGAAGGTGCCAGAAAGGAGTTCTCTTGGTAGTTCTTACACTGCCCCGGTAGCCAGATGAAAGACACCACAAAAGTGGTTCTACCTGCTTTCTGGGCTGAGATGGGGAATCGCTGACTTTTGCAGTCGGCTGGTGACAAAATGTTCCAAACACACCCCATGCACAACTCCACCGGGGAAGGTGCCAGAAAGGAGTTCTGTTGGTAGTTCTTACACTGCCCCAGTAGCCAGCTGAAAGACACCACAAAAGTGGTTCTACCTGCTTGCTGGGCTGAGATGGGGAATCGCTGACTTTTGGAGTCGGCTGGTGACAAAGTCTTCCAAACACACCCCATGCACAACTCCACCGGGGAAGGTGCCAGAAAGGAGTTCTCTTGGTAGTTCTTCCACTGCCCCGGTAGCCAGCTGAAAGACACCACAAAAGTGGTTCTACATGCTTTCTGGGCTGAGATGGGGAATCGCTGACTTTTGGAGTCGGCTGGTGACAAAATGTTCCAAACACACCCCATGCACAACTCCACCGGGGAAGGTGCCAGAAAGGAGTTCTGTTGGTTGTTCTTACACTGCCCCGGTAGCCAGCTGAAAGACACCACAAAAGTGGTTCTACCTGCTTGCTGGGCTGAGATGGGGAAACGCTGACTTTTGGAGTTGGCTGGTGACAAAATGTTCCAAACACACCCCATGCACAACTCCACCGGGGAAGGGTCCAGAAAGGAGTTCTGTTGGTAGTTCTTCCACTGCCCCGGTAGCCAGATGAAAGACACCACAAAAGTGGTTCTACCTGCTTTCTGTTCTGAGATGTGGAATCGCTGACTTTTGGAGTCGGCTGGTGACAAAATGTTCCAAACACACCCCATGCACAACTCCACCGGGGAAGGTGCCAGAAAGGAGTTCTGTTGGTAGTTCTTACACTGCCCTGGTAGCCAGATGAAAGACACCACAAAAGTGGTTCTACCTGCTTGCTGGGCTGAGATGGGCAATCGCTGACTTTTGGAGTCGGCTGGTGACAAAATGTTCCAAACACACCCCATGCACAACTCCAGCGGGGAAGGTGCCAGAAAGGAGTTCTGTTGGTAGTTCTTCCACTGCCCCGGTAGCCAGCTGAAAGACACCACAAAAGTGGTTCTACCTGCTTTCTGGGCTGAGATGGGCAATCGCTGACTTTTGGAGTCGGCTGGTGACAAAATGTTCCAAACACACCCCATGCACAACTCCACTGGGGAAGGTGCCAGAAAGGAGTTCTGTTGGTAGTTCTTCCACTGCCCCGGTAGCCAGATGAAAGACACCACAAAAGTGGTTCTACCTGCTTGCTGGGCTGAGATGGGGAAACGCTGACTTTTGGACTCGGCTGGTGACAAAATGTTCCAAACACACCCCATGCACAACTCCACCGGGGAAGGTGCCAGAAAGGAGTTCTGTTGGTAGTTCTTACACTGCCCCAGTAGCCAGCTGAAAGACACCACAAAAGTGGTTCTACCTGCTTGCTGGGCTGAGATGGGGAATCGCTGACATTTGGTGTCGGCTGGTGACAAAGTCTTCCAAACACACCCCATGCACAACTCCACCGGGGAAGGTGCCAGAAAGGAGTTCTCTTGGTAGTTCTTCCACTGCCCCGGTAGCCAGCTGAAAGACACCACAAAAGTGGTTCTACATGCTTTCTGGGCTGAGATGGGGAATCGCTGACTTTTGGAGTCGGCTGGTGACAAAATGTTCCAAACACACCCCATGCACAACTCCACCGGGGAAGGTGCCAGAAAGGAGTTCTGTTGGTTGTTCTTACACTGCCCCGGTAGCCAGCTGAAAGACACCACAAAAGTGGTTCTACCTGCTTGCTGGGCTGAGATGGGGAAACGCTGACTTTTGGAGTCGGCTGGTGACAAAATGTTCCAAACACACCCCATGCACAACTCCACCGGGGAAGGGTCCAGAAAGGAGTTCTGTTGGTAGTTCTTCCACTGCCCCGGTAGCCAGATGAAAGACACCACAAAAGTGGTTCTACCTGCTTTCTGTTCTGAGATGTGGAATCGCTGACTTTTGGAGTCGGCTGGTGACAAAATGTTCCAAACACACCCCATGCACAACTCCACCGGGGAAGGTGCCAGAAAGGAGTTCTGTTGGTAGTTCTTACACTGCCCTGGTAGCCAGATGAAAGACACCACAAAAGTGGTTCTACCTGCTTGCTGGGCTGAGATGGGCAATCGCTGACTTTTGGAGTCGGCTGGTGACAAAATGTTCCAAACACACCCCATGCACAACTCCACCGGGGAAGGTGCCAGAAAGGAATTCCGTTGCTTGTTCTTCCACTGCCCTGGTAGCCAGATGAAAGACACCACAAAAGTGGTTCTACCTGCTTTCTGGGCTGAGATGGGCAATCGCTGACTTTTGGAGTCGGCTGGTGACAAAATGTTCCAAACACACCCCATGCACAACTCCACTGGGGAAGGTGCCAGAAAGGAGTTCTGTTGGTAGTTCTTCCACTGCCCCGGTAGCCAGATGAAAGACACCACAAAAGTGGTTCTACCTGCTTGCTGGGCTGAGATGGGGAATCGCTGACTTTTGGAGTCGGCTGGTGACAAAATGTTCCAAACACACCCCATGCACAACTCCACCGGGGAAGGTGCCAGAAAGGAGTTCTCTTGGTAGTTCTTACACTGCCCCGGTAGCCAGATGAAAGACACCACAAAAGTGGTTCTACCTGCTTGCTGGGCTGAGATGGGCAATCGCTGACATTTGGAGTCGGCTGGTGACAAAATGTTCCAAACATACCCCATGCACAACTCCACCGGGGAAGGTGCCAGAAAGGAGTTCTGTTGGTAGTTCTTACAGTGCCCCGGTAGCCAGCTGAAAGACACCACAAAAGTGGTTCTACCTGCTTGCTGGGCTGAGATGGGGAATCGCTGACTTTTGCAGTCGGCTGGTGACAAAATGTTCCAAACACACCCCATGCACAACTCCACCGGGGAAGGTGCCAGAAAGGAGTTCTGTTGGTTGTTCTTACACTGCCCCGGTAGCCAGCTGAAAGACACCACAAAAGTGGTTCTACCTGCTTTCTGGGCTGAGATGGGGAATCGCTGACTTTTGGAGTCGGCTGGTGACAAAATGTTCCAAACACACCCCATGCACAACTCCACCGGGGAAGGTGCCAGAAAGGAATTCCGTTGCTTGTTCTTCCACTGCCCCGGTAGCCAGCTGAAAGACACCACAAAAGTGGTTCTACCTGCTTTCTGGGCTGAGATGGGGAATCGCTGACTTTTGGAGTCGGCTGGTGACAAAATGTTCCAAACACACCCCATGCACAACTCCACCGAGGCAGGTGCCAGAAAGGAATTCCGTTGCTTGTTCTTCCACTGCCCCGGTAGCCAGATGAAAGACACCAGAAAAGTGGTTCTACCTGCTTGCTGGGCTGAGATGGGGAATCGCTGACTTTTGGAGTCGGCTGGTGACAAAATGTTCCAAACACACCCCATGCACAATTCCACCGGGGAAGGTGCCAGAAAGGAGTTCTGTTGGTAGTTCTTCCACTGCCCCGGTAGCCAGCTGAAAGACACCACAAAAGTGGTTCTACCTGCTTGCTGGGCTGAGATGGGCAATCGCTGACATTTGCAGTCGGCTGGTGACAAAATGTTCCAAACACACCCCATGCACAACTCCAGCGGGGAAGGTGCCAGAAAGGAGTTCTGTTGGTAGTTCTTCCACTGCCCCGGTAGCCAGCTGAAAGACACCACAAAAGTGGTTCTACCTGCTTGCTGGGCTGAGATGGGCAATCGCTGACTTTTGGAGTCGGCTGGTGACAAAATGTTCCAAACACACCCCATGCACAACTCCACCGGGGAAGGTGCCAGAAAGGAGTTCTGCAGGTAGTTCTTACACTGCCCCGGTAGCCAGAAGAAAGACACCACAAAAGTGGTTCTACCTGCTTGCTGGGCTGAGATGGGGAATTACTGACTTTTGGAGTCGGCTGGTGACAAAATGTTCCAAACACACCCCATGCACAACTCCACCGGGGAAGGTGCCAGAAAGGAGTTCTCTTGGTAGTTCTTCCACTGCCCCGGTAGCCAGCTGAAAGACACCACAAAAGTGGTTCTACCTGCTTTCTGGGCTGAGATGGGGAATCGCTGACTTTTGGAGTCGGCTGGTGACAAAATGTTCCAAACACACCCCATGCACAACTCCCCCGGGGAAGGTGCCAGAAAGGAGTTCCGTTGGTTGTTCATACACTGCCCCGGTAGCCAGCTGAAAGACACCACAAAAGTGGTTCTACCTGCTTGCTGGGCTGAGATGGGGAATCGCTGACTTTTGGAGTCGGCTGGTGACAAAATGTTCCAAACACACCCCATGCACAACTCCACGGGGAAGGTGCCAGAAAGGAGTTCTCTTGGTAGTTCTTACACTGCCCCGGTAGCCAGATGAAAGACACCACAAAAGTGGTTCTACCTGCTTTCTGGGCTGAGATGGGGAATCGCTGACTTTTGCAGTCGGCTGGTGACAAAATGTTCCAAACACACCCCATGCACAACTCCACCGGGGAAGGTGCCAGAAAGGAGTTCTGTTGGTAGTTCTTACACTGCCCCAGTAGCCAGCTGAAAGACACCACAAAAGTGGTTCTACCTGCTTGCTGGGCTGAGATGGGGAATCGCTGACTTTTGGAGTCGGCTGGTGACAAAGTCTTCCAAACACACCCCATGCACAACTCCACCGGGGAAGGTGCCAGAAAGGAGTTCTCTTGGTAGTTCTTCCACTGCCCCGGTAGCCAGCTGAAAGACACCACAAAAGTGGTTCTACATGCTTTCTGGGCTGAGATGGGGAATCGCTGACTTTTGGAGTCGGCTGGTGACAAAATGTTCCAAACACACCCCATGCACAACTCCACCGGGGAAGGTGCCAGAAAGGAGTTCTGTTGGTTGTTCTTACACTGCCCCGGTAGCCAGCTGAAAGACACCACAAAAGTGGTTCTACCTGCTTGCTGGGCTGAGATGGGGAAACGCTGACTTTTGGAGTCGGCTGGTGACAAAATGTTCCAAACACACCCCATGCACAACTCCACCGGGGAAGGGTCCAGAAAGGAGTTCTGTTGGTAGTTCTTCCACTGCCCCGGTAGCCAGATGAAAGACACCACAAAAGTGGTTCTACCTGCTTTCTGTTCTGAGATGTGGAATCGCTGACTTTTGGAGTCGGCTGGTGACAAAATGTTCCAAACACACCCCATGCACAACTCCACCGGGGAAGGTGCCAGAAAGGAGTTCTGTTGGTAGTTCTTCCACTGCCCCGGTAGCCAGCTGAAAGACACCACAAAAGTGGTCCTACCTGCTTTCTGGGCTGAGATGGGCAATCGCTGACTTTTGGACTCGGCTGGTGACAAAATGTTCCAAACACACCCCATGCACAACTCCCCCGGGGAAGGTGCCAGAAAGGAGTTCTGTTGCTTGTTCTTACACTGCCCCGGTAGCCAGCTGAAAGACACCACAAAAGTGGTTCTACCTGCTTGCTGGGCTGAGATGGGGAACCGCTGACTTTTGGAGTCGGCTGGTGACAAAATGTTCCAAACACACCCCATGCACAACTCCACCGGGGAAGGTGCCAGAAAGGAGTTCTGTTGGTAGTTCTTCCACTGCCCCGGTAGCCAGATGAAAGACACCACAAAAGTGGTTCTACCTGCTTGCTGGGCTGAGATGGGCAATCGCTGACTTTTGGAGTCGGCTGGTGACAAAATGTTCCAAACACACCCCATGCACAACTCCACCGGGGAAGGTGCCAGAAAGGAGTTCTGTTGGTAGTTCTTACACTGCCCTGGTAGCCAGATGAAAGACACCACAAAAGTGGTTCTACCTGCTTGCTGGGCTGAGATGGGCAATCGCTGACTTTTGCAGTCGGCTGGTGACAAAATGTTCCAAACACACCCCATGCACAACTCCACCGGGCAAGGTGCCAGAAAGGAATTCCGTTGCTTGTTCTTCCACTGCCCCGGTAGCCAGCTGAAAGACACCAGAAAAGTGGTCCTACCTGCTTGCTGGGCTGAGATGGGCAATCGCTGACTTTTGGAGTCGGCTGGTGACAAAATCTTCCAAACACACCCCATGCACAACTCCACCGGGGAAGGTGCCAGAAAGGAGTTCTGTTGGTAGTTCTTCCACTGCCCCGGTAGCCAGCTGAAAGACACCACAAAAGTGGTTCTACATGCTTTCTGGGCTGAGATGGGGAATCGCTGACTTTTGGAGTCGGCTGGTGACAAAATGTTCCAAACACACCCCATGCACAACTCCACCGGGGAAGGTGCCAGAAAGGAGTTCTCTTGGTAGTTCTTCCACTGCCCCGGTAGCCAGCTGAAAGACACCACAAAAGTGGTTCTACCTGCTTTCTGGGCTGAGATGGGCAATCGCTGACTTTTGGAGTCGGCTGGTGACAAAATGTTCCAAACACACCCCATGCACAACTCCACCGGGGAAGGTGCCAGAAAGGAATTCCGTTGCTTGTTCTTCCACTGCCCCGGTAGCCAGCTGAAAGACACCACAAAAGTGGTTCTACCTGCTTTCTGGGCTGAGATGGGCAATCGCTGACTTTTGGAGTCGGCTGGTGACAAAGTCTTCCAAACACACCCCATGCACAACTCCACCGGGGAAGGTGCCAGAAAGGAGTTCTGTTGGTAGTTCTTCCACTGCCCCGGTAGCCAGATGAAAGACACCACAAAAGTGGTTCTACCTGCTTGCTGGGCTGAGATGGGGAATCGCTGACTTTTGGAGTCGGCTGGTGACAAAATGTTCCAAACACACCCCATGCACAACTCCACCGGGGAAGGTGCCAGGAAGGAATTCCGTTGCTTGTTCTTCCACTGCCCCGGTAGCCAGCTGAAAGACACCACAAAAGTGGTTCTACCTGCTTGCTGGGCTGAGATGGGGAACCGCTGACTTTTGGAGTCGGCTGGTGACAAAATGTTCCAAACACACCCCATGCACAACTCCACCGGGGAAGGTGCCAGAAAGGAATTCCGTTGGTAGTTCTTACAGTGCCCCAGTAGCCAGATGAAAGACACCACAAAAGGTGTTCTACCTGCTTTCTGGGCTGAGATGGGGAACCGCTGACTTTTGGAGTCGGCTGGTGACAAAATGTTCCAAACACACCCCATGCACAACTCCACCGGGGAAGGTGCCAGAAAGGAATTCCAATGCTTGTTCTTCCACTGCCCCGGTAGCCAGATGAAAGACACCACAAAAGTGGTTCTACCTGCTTGCTGGGCTGAGATGGGGAATCGCTGACTTTTGGAGTCGGCTGGTGACAAAATGTTCCAAACACACCCCATGCACAACTCCACCGGGGAAGGTGCCAGAAAGGAGTTCTGTTGGTAGTTCTTCCACTGCCCCGGTAGCCAGATGAAAGACACCACAAAAGTGGTTCTACCTGCTTTCTGGGCTGAGATGGGGAATCGCTGACTTGTGGAGTCGGCTGGTGACAAAATGTTCCAAACACACCCCATGCACAACTCCACCGGGGAAGGTGCCAGAAAGGAGTTCTGTTGGTAGTTCTTCCACTGCCCCGGTAGCCAGATGAAAGACACCACAAAAGTGGTTCTACCTGCTTTCTGGGCTGAGATGGGGAATCGCTGACTTTTGGAGTCGGCTGGTGACAAAATGTTCCAAAGACACCCCATGCACAACTCCACCGGGGAAGGTGCCAGAAAGGAATTCCGTTGCTTGTTCTTCCACTGCCCCGGTAGCCAGCTGAAAGACACCACAAAAGTGGTTCTACCTGCTTGCTGGGCTGAGATGGGCAATCGCTGACTTTTGGAGTCGGCTGGTGACAAAATGTTCCAAACACACCCCATGCACAACTCCCCCGGGGAAGGTGCCAGAAAGGAATTCCGTTGCTTGTTCTTCCACTGCCCCGGTAGCCAGATGAAAGACACCACAAAAGTGGTTCTACCTGCTTTCTGGGCTGAGATGGGCAATCGCTGACTTTTGGAGTCGGCTGGTGACAAAATGTTCCAAAGACACCCCATGCATAACTCCACCGGGGCAGGTGCCAGAAAGGAATTCCGTTGCTTGTTTTTCCACTGCCCCGGTAGCCAGATGAAAGACACCACAAAAGTGGTTCTACCTGCTTGCTGGGCTGAGATGGGCAATCGCTGACTTTTGGAGTCGGCTGGTGACAAAATGTTCCAAAGACACCCCATGCACAACTCCCCCGGGGAAGGTGCCAGAAAGGAATTCCGTTGCTTGTTCTTCCACTGCCCCGGTAGCCAGATGAAAGACACCACAAAAGTGGTTCTACCTGCTTGCTGGGCTGAGATGGGCAATCGCTGACTTTTGGACTCGGCTGGTGACAAAATGTTCCAAACACACCCCATGCACAACTCCCCCGGGGAAGGTGCCAGAAAGGAATTCCGTTGCTTGTTCTTCCACTGCCCCGGTAGCCAGATGAAAGACACCACAAAAGTGGTTCTACCTGCTTGCTGGGCTGAGATGGGGAATCGCTGACTTTTGCAGTCGGCTGGTGACAAAATGTTCCAAACACACCCCATGCACAACTCCACCGGGGAAGGTGCCAGAAAGGAATTCCGTTGCTTGTTCTTCCACTGCCCCGGTAGCCAGCTGAAAGACACCACAAAAGTGGTTCTACCTGCTTGCTGGGCTGAGATGGGCAATCGCTGACTTTTGGAGTCGGCTGGTGACAAAATGTTCCAAACACACCCCATGCACAACTCCCCCGGGGAAGGTGCCGGAAAGGAGTTCTGTTGGTAGTTCTTCCACTGCCCCGGTAGCCAGATGAAAGACACCACAAAAGTGGTTCTACCTGCTTGCTGGGCTGAGACGGGGAATCGCTGACTTTTGGAGTCGGCTGGTGACAAAATGTTCCAAACACACCCCATGCACAACTCCCCCGGGGAAGGTGCCAGAAAGGAGTTCTGTTGGTAGTTCTTACACTGCCCCAGTAGCCAGATGAAAGACACCAGAAAAGTGGTCCTACCTGCTTGCTGGGCTGAGATGGGCAATCGCTGACTTTTGGAGTCGGCTGGTGACAAAATCTTCCAAACACACCCCATGCACAACTCCACCGGGGAAGGTGCCAGAAAGGAGTTCTGTTGGTAGTTCTTCCACTGCCCCGGTAGCCAGCTGAAAGACACCACAAAAGTGGTTCTACATGCTTTCTGGGCTGAGATGGGGAATCGCTGACTTTTGGAGTCGGCTGGTGACAAAATGTTCCAAACACACCCCATGCACAACTCCACCGGGGAAGGTGCCAGAAAGGAGTTCTCTTGGTAGTTCTTCCACTGCCCCGGTAGCCAGCTGAAAGACACCAGAAAAGTGGTTCTACCTGCTTTCTGGGCTGAGATGGGCAATCGCTGACTTTTGGAGTCGGCTGGTGACAAAATGTTCCAAACACACCCCATGCACAACTCCACCGGGGAAGGTGCCAGAAAGGAATTCCGTTGCTTGTTCTTCCACTGCCCCGGTAGCCAGCTGAAAGACACCACAAAAGTGGTTCTACCTGCTTTCTGGGCTGAGATGGGCAATCGCTGACTTTTGGAGTCGGCTGGTGACAAAGTCTTCCAAACACACCCCATGCACAACTCCACCGGGGAAGGTGCCAGAAAGGAGTTCTGTTGGTAGTTCTTCCACTGCCCCGGTAGCCAGCTGAAAGACACCACAAAAGTGGTTCTACCTGCTTTCTGGGCTGAGATGGGGAATCGCTGACTTTTGGAGTCGGCTGGTGACAAAATGTTCCAAACACACCCCATGCACAACTCCACCGGGGAAGGTGCCAGGAAGGAATTCCGTTGCTTGTTCTTCCACTGCCCCGGTAGCCAGCTGAAAGACACCACAAAAGTGGTTCTACCTGCTTGCTGGGCTGAGATGGGGAACCGCTGACTTTTGGAGTCGGCTGGTGACAAAATGTTCCAAACACACCCCATGCACAACTCCACCGGGGAAGGTGCCAGAAAGGAATTCCGTTGGTAGTTCTTACAGTGCCCCAGTAGCCAGATGAAAGACACCACAAAAGGTGTTCTACCTGCTTTCTGGGCTGAGATGGGGAACCGCTGACTTTTGGAGTCGGCTGGTGACAAAATGTTCCAAACACACCCCATGCACAACTCCACCGGGGAAGGTGCCAGAAAGGAATTCCAATGCTTGTTCTTCCACTGCCCCGGTAGCCAGATGAAAGACACCACAAAAGTGGTTCTACCTGCTTGCTGGGCTGAGATGGGGAATCGCTGACTTTTGCAGTCGGCTGGTGACAAAATGTTCCAAACACACCCCATGCACAACTCCACCGGGGAAGGTGCCAGAAAGGAGTTCTGTTGGTAGTTCTTCCACTGCCCTGGTAGCCAGATGAAAGACACCACAAAAGTGGTTCTACCTGCTTTCTGGGCTGAGATGGGGAATCGCTGACTTGTGGAGTCGGCTGGTGACAAAATGTTCCAAACACACCCCATGCACAACTCCACCGGGGAAGGTGCCAGAAAGGAGTTCTGTTGGTAGTTCTTACACTGCCCCGGTAGCCAGATGAAAGACACCACAAAAGTGGTTCTACCTGCTTTCTGGGCTGAGATGGGGAATCGCTGACTTTTGGAGTCGGCTGGTGACAAAATGTTCCAAAGACACCCCATGCACAACTCCACCGGGGAAGGTGCCAGAAAGGAATTCCGTTGCTTGTTCTTCCACTGCCCCGGTAGCCAGCTGAAAGACACCACAAAAGTGGTTCTACCTGCTTTCTGGGCTGAGATGTGGAATCGCTGACTTTTGGAGTCGGCTGGTGACAAAATGTTCCAAAGACACCCCATGCATAACTCCACCGGGGAAGGTGCCAGAAAGGAGTTCTCTTGGTAGTTCTTCCACTGCCCCGGTAGCCAGCTGAAAGACACCACAAATGTGGTTCTACCTGCTTTCTGGGCTGAGATGGGGAATCGCTGACTTTTGGAGTCGGCTGGTGACAAAATGTTCCAAACACACCCCATGCACAACTCCACCGGGGAAGGTGCCAGAAAGGAGTTCTGTTGGTAGTTCTTCCACTGCCCCGGTAGCCAGCTGAAAGACACCACAAAAGTGGTTCTACCTGCTTGCTGGGCTGAGATCGGCAATCGCTGACTTTTGGAGTCGGCTGGTGACAAAATGTTCCAAACACACCCCATGCACAACTCCACCGGGGAAGGTGCCAGAAAGGAATTCCGTTGCTTGTTCTTCCACTGCCCCAGTAGCCAGATGAAAGACACCACAAAAGTGGTTCTACCTGCTTTCTGGGCTGAGATGGGCAATCGCTGACTTTTGGAGTCGGCTGGTGACAAAATGTTCCAAAGACACCCCATGCATAACTCCACCGGGGCAGGTGCCAGAAAGGAATTCCGTTGCTTGTTTTTCCACTGCCCCGGTAGCCAGATGAAAGACACCACAAAAGTGGTTCTACCTGCTTTCTGGGCTGAGATGGGCAATCGCTGACTTTTGGAGTCGGCTGGTGACAAAATGTTCCAAAGACACCCCATGCACAACTCCCCCGGGGAAGGTGCCAGAAAGGAATTCCGTTGCTTGTTCTTCCACTGCCCCGGTAGCCAGATGAAAGACACCACAAAAGTGGTTCTACCTGCTTGCTGGGCTGAGATGGGCAATCGCTGACTTTTGGACTCGGCTGGTGACAAAATGTTCCAAACACACCCCATGCACAACTCCACCAGGGAAGGTGCCAGAAAGGAATTCCAATGCTTGTTCTTCCACTGCCCCGGTAGCCAGATGAAAGACACCACAAAAGTGGTTCTACCTGCTTGCTGGGCTGAGATGGGGAATCGCTGACTTTTGCAGTCGGCTGGTGACAAAATGTTCCAAACACACCCCATGCACAACTCCACCGGGGAAGGTGCCAGAAAGGAATTCCGTTGCTTGTTCTTCCACTGCCCCGGTAGCCAGCTGAAAGACACCACAAAAGTGGTTCTACCTGCTTGCTGGGCTGAGATGGGCAATCGCTGACTTTTGGAGTCGGCTCGTGACAAAATGTTCCAAACACACCCCATGCACAACTCCACCGGGGAAGGTGCCGGAAAGGAGTTCTGTTGGTAGTTCTTCCACTGCCCCGGTAGCCAGATGAAAGACACCACAAAAGTGGTTCTACCTGCTTTCTGGGCTGAGATGGGGAATCGCTGACTTTTGGAGTCGGCTGGTGACAAAATGTTCCAAACATACCCCATGCACAACTCCACCGGGGAAGGTGCCAGAAAGGAATTCCAATGCTTGTTCTTCCACTGCCCCGGTAGCCAGCTGAAAGACACCACAAAAGTTGTTCTACCTGCTTTCTGGGCTGAGATGGGCAATCGCTGACTTTTGGAGTCGGCTGGTGACAAAATGTTCCAAACACACCCCATGCACAACTCCCCCGGGGAAGGTGCCAGAAAGGAGTTCCGTTGGTTGTTCATACACTGCCCCGGTAGCCAGCTGAAAGACACCAGAAAAGTGGTTCTACCTGCTTTCTGGGCTGAGATGGGCAATCGCTGACTTTTGGAGTCGGCTGGTGACAAAATGTTCCAAACATACCCCATGCACAACTCCAGCGGGGAAGGTGCCAGAAAGGAATTCCGTTGCTTGTTCTTCCACTGCCTCGGTAGCCAGATGAAAGACACCACAAAAGTTGTTCTACCTGCTTGCTGGGCTGAGATGGGCAATCGCTGACTTTTGGAGTCGGCTGGTGACAAAATGTTCCAAACACACCCCATGCACAACTCCCCCGGGGAAGGTGCCAGAAAGGAATTCTGTTGGTAGTTCTTACACTGCCCCGGTAGCCAGCTGAAAGACACCACAAAAGTTGTTCTACCTGCTTTCTGGGCTGAGATGGGCAATCGCTGACTTTTGGAGTCGGCTGGTGACAAAATGTTCCAAACACACCCCATGCATAACTCCACCGGGGAAGGTGCCAGAAAGGAATTCCGTTGCTTGTTTTTCCACTGCCCCGGTAGCCAGATGAAAGACACCACAAAAGTGGTTCTACCTGCTTTCTGGGCTGAGATGGGCAATCGCTGACTTTTGGAGTCGGCTGGTGACAAAATGTTCCAAAGACACCCCATGCACAACTCCACCGGGGAAGGTGCCAGAAAGGAGTTCTCTTGGTAGTTCTTCCACTGCCCCGGTAGCCAGCTGAAAGACACCACAAAAGTGGTTCTACCTGCTTGCTGGGCTGAGATGGGGAAACGCTGACTTTTGGACTCGGCTGGTGACAAAATGTTCCAAACACACCCCATGCACAACTCCACCGGGGAAGGTGCCAGAAAGGAGTTCTGTTGGTAGTTCTTACACTGCCCCGGTAGCCAGATGAAAGACACCACAAAAGTGGTTCTACCTGCTTGCTGGGCTGAGATGGGCAATCGCTGACTTTTGGAGTCGGCTGGTGACAAAGTCTTCCAAACACACCCCATGCACAACTCCACCGGGGAAGGTGCCAGAAAGGAATTCCGTTGCTTGTTATTCCACTGCCCCGGTAGCCAGATGAAAGACACCACAAAAGTGGTTCTACCTGCTTGCTGGGCTGAGATGGGGAATCGCTGACTTTTGGAGTCGGCTGGTGACAAAATGTTCCAAACACACCCCATGCACAACTCCCCCGGGGAAGGTGCCGGAAAGGAGTTCTGTTGGTAGTTCTTCCACTGCCCCGGTAGCCAGAAGAAAGACACCAGAAAAGTGGTCCTACCTACTTGCTGGGCTGAGATGGGCAATCGCTGACTTTTGGAGTCGGCTGGTGACAAAATGTTCCAAACACACCCCATGCACAACTCCACCGGGGAAGGTGCCAGAAAGGAGTTCTGTTGGTAGTTCTTCCACTGCCCCGGTAGCCAGCTGAAAGACACCACAAAAGTGGTTCTACATGCTTTCTGGGCTGAGATGGGGAATCGCTGACTTTTGGAGTCGGCTGGTGACAAAATGTTCCAAAGACACCCCATGCACAACTCCCCCGGGGAAGGTGCCAGAAAGGAATTCCGTTGCTTGTTCTTCCACTGCCCCGGTAGCCAGATGAAAGACACCACAAAAGTGGTTCTACCTGCTTGCTGGGCTGAGATGGGCAATCGCTGACTTTTGGACTCGGCTGGTGACAAAATGTTCCAAACACACCCCATGCACAACTCCACCAGGGAAGGTGCCAGAAAGGAATTCCAATGCTTGTTCTTACACTGCCCCGGTAGCCAGATGAAAGACACCACAAAAGTGGTTCTACCTGCTTGCTGGGCTGAGATGGGGAATCGCTGACTTTTGCAGTCGGCTGGTGACAAAATGTTCCAAACACACCCCATGCACAACTCCACCGGGGAAGGTGCCAGAAAGGAATTCCGTTGCTTGTTCTTCCACTGCCCCGGTAGCCAGATGAAAGACACCACAAAAGTGGTTCTACCTGCTTGCTGGGCTGAGATGGGCAATCGCTGACTTTTGGAGTCGGCTCGTGACAAAATGTTCCAAACACACCCCATGCACAACTCCCCCGGGGAAGGTGCCGGAAAGGAGTTCTGTTGGTAGTTCTTCCACTGCCCCGGTAGCCAGATGAAAGACACCACAAAAGTGGTTCTACCTGCTTTCTGGGCTGAGATGGGGAATCGCTGACTTTTGGAGTCGGCTGGTGACAAAATGTTCCAAACATACCCCATGCACAACTCCACCGGGGAAGGTGCCAGAAAGGAATTCCGTTGGTAGTTCTTCCACTGCCCCGGTAGCCAGCTGAAAGACACCACAAAAGTTGTTCTACCTGCTTTCTGGGCTGAGATGGGCAATCGCTGACTTTTGGAGTCGGCTGGTGACAAAATGTTCCAAACACACCCCATGCACAACTCCCCCGGGGAAGGTGCCAGAAAGGAGTTCCGTTGGTTGTTCATACACTGCCCCGGTAGCCAGCTGAAAGACACCAGAAAAGTGGTTCTACCTGCTTTCTGGGCTGAGATGGGCAATCGCTGACTTTTGGAGTCGGCTGGTGACAAAATGTTCCAAACATACCCCATGCACAACTCCAGCGGGGAAGGTGCCAGAAAGGAATTCCGTTGCTTGTTCTTCCACTGCCTCGGTAGCCAGATGAAAGACACCACAAAAGTTGTTCTACCTGCTTTCTGGGCTGAGATGGGCAATCGCTGACTTTTGGAGTCGGCTGGTGACAAAATGTTCCAAACACACCCCATGCACAACTCCCCCGGGGAAGGTGCCAGAAAGGAATTCTGTTGGTAGTTCTTACACTGCCCCGGTAGCCAGCTGAAAGACACCACAAAAGTTGTTCTACCTGCTTTCTGGGCTGAGATGGGCAATCGCTGACTTTTGGAGTCGGCTGGTGACAAAATGTTCCAAAGACACCCCATGCATAACTCCACCGGGGCAGGTGCCAGAAAGGAATTCCGTTGCTTGTTTTTCCACTGCCCCGGTAGCCAGATGAAAGACACCACAAAAGTGGTTCTACCTGCTTGCTGGGCTGAGATGGGCAATCGCTGACTTTTGGAGTCGGCTGGTGACAAAATGTTCCAAAGACACCCCATGCACAACTCCCCCGGGGAAGGTGCCAGAAAGGAATTCCGTTGCTTGTTCTTCCACTGCCCCGGTAGCCAGATGAAAGACACCACAAAAGTGGTTCTACCTGCTTGCTGGGCTGAGATGGGCAATCGCTGACTTTTGGACTCGGCTGGTGACAAAATGTTCCAAACACACCCCATGCACAACTCCACCAGGGAAGGTGCCAGAAAGGAATTCCAATGCTTGTTCTTCCACTGCCCCGGTAGCCAGATGAAAGACACCACAAAAGTGGTTCTACCTGCTTGCTGGGCTGAGATGGGGAATCGCTGACTTTTGCAGTCGGCTGGTGACAAAATGTTCCAAACACACCCCATGCACAACTCCACCGGGGAAGGTGCCAGAAAGGAATTCCGTTGCTTGTTCTTCCACTGCCCCGGTAGCCAGCTGAAAGACACCACAAAAGTGGTTCTACCTGCTTGCTGGGCTGAGATGGGCAATCGCTGACTTTTGGAGTCGGCTCGTGACAAAATGTTCCAAACACACCCCATGCACAACTCCACCGGGGAAGGTGCCGGAAAGGAGTTCTGTTGGTAGTTCTTCCACTGCCCCGGTAGCCAGATGAAAGACACCACAAAAGTGGTTCTACCTGCTTTCTGGGCTGAGATGGGGAATCGCTGACTTTTGGAGTCGGCTGGTGACAAAATGTTCCAAACATACCCCATGCACAACTCCACCGGGGAAGGTGCCAGAAAGGAATTCCAATGCTTGTTCTTCCACTGCCCCGGTAGCCAGCTGAAAGACACCACAAAAGTTGTTCTACCTGCTTTCTGGGCTGAGATGGGCAATCGCTGACTTTTGGAGTCGGCTGGTGACAAAATGTTCCAAACACACCCCATGCACAACTCCCCCGGGGAAGGTGCCAGAAAGGAGTTCCGTTGGTTGTTCATACACTGCCCCGGTAGCCAGCTGAAAGACACCAGAAAAGTGGTTCTACCTGCTTTCTGGGCTGAGATGGGCAATCGCTGACTTTTGGAGTCGGCTGGTGACAAAATGTTCCAAACATACCCCATGCACAACTCCAGCGGGGAAGGTGCCAGAAAGGAATTCCGTTGCTTGTTCTTCCACTGCCTCGGTAGCCAGATGAAAGACACCACAAAAGTTGTTCTACCTGCTTGCTGGGCTGAGATGGGCAATCGCTGACTTTTGGAGTCGGCTGGTGACAAAATGTTCCAAACACACCCCATGCACAACTCCCCCGGGGAAGGTGCCAGAAAGGAATTCTGTTGGTAGTTCTTACACTGCCCCGGTAGCCAGCTGAAAGACACCACAAAAGTTGTTCTACCTGCTTTCTGGGCTGAGATGGGCAATCGCTGACTTTTGGAGTCGGCTGGTGACAAAATGTTCCAAACACACCCCATGCATAACTCCACCGGGGAAGGTGCCAGAAAGGAATTCCGTTGCTTGTTTTTCCACTGCCCCGGTAGCCAGATGAAAGACACCACAAAAGTGGTTCTACCTGCTTTCTGGGCTGAGATGGGCAATCGCTGACTTTTGGAGTCGGCTGGTGACAAAATGTTCCAAAGACACCCCATGCACAACTCCACCGGGGAAGGTGCCAGAAAGGAGTTCTCTTGGTAGTTCTTCCACTGCCCCGGTAGCCAGCTGAAAGACACCACAAAAGTGGTTCTACCTGCTTGCTGGGCTGAGATGGGGAAACGCTGACTTTTGGACTCGGCTGGTGACAAAATGTTCCAAACACACCCCATGCACAACTCCACCGGGGAAGGTGCCAGAAAGGAGTTCTGTTGGTAGTTCTTACACTGCCCCGGTAGCCAGATGAAAGACACCACAAAAGTGGTTCTACCTGCTTGCTGGGCTGAGATGGGCAATCGCTGACTTTTGGAGTCGGCTGGTGACAAAGTCTTCCAAACACACCCCATGCACAACTCCACCGGGGAAGGTGCCAGAAAGGAATTCCGTTGCTTGTTATTCCACTGCCCCGGTAGCCAGATGAAAGACACCACAAAAGTGGTTCTACCTGCTTGCTGGGCTGAGATGGGGAATCGCTGACTTTTGGAGTCGGCTGGTGACAAAATGTTCCAAACACACCCCATGCACAACTCCCCCGGGGAAGGTGCCGGAAAGGAGTTCTGTTGGTAGTTCTTCCACTGCCCCGGTAGCCAGAAGAAAGACACCAGAAAAGTGGTCCTACCTACTTGCTGGGCTGAGATGGGCAATCGCTGACTTTTGGAGTCGGCTGGTGACAAAATGTTCCAAACACACCCCATGCACAACTCCACCGGGGAAGGTGCCAGAAAGGAGTTCTGTTGGTAGTTCTTCCACTGCCCCGGTAGCCAGCTGAAAGACACCACAAAAGTGGTTCTACATGCTTTCTGGGCTGAGATGGGGAATCGCTGACTTTTGGAGTCGGCTGGTGACAAAATGTTCCAAAGACACCCCATGCACAACTCCCCCGGGGAAGGTGCCAGAAAGGAATTCCGTTGCTTGTTCTTCCACTGCCCCGGTAGCCAGATGAAAGACACCACAAAAGTGGTTCTACCTGCTTGCTGGGCTGAGATGGGCAATCGCTGACTTTTGGACTCGGCTGGTGACAAAATGTTCCAAACACACCCCATGCACAACTCCACCAGGGAAGGTGCCAGAAAGGAATTCCAATGCTTGTTCTTACACTGCCCCGGTAGCCAGATGAAAGACACCACAAAAGTGGTTCTACCTGCTTGCTGGGCTGAGATGGGGAATCGCTGACTTTTGCAGTCGGCTGGTGACAAAATGTTCCAAACACACCCCATGCACAACTCCACCGGGGAAGGTGCCAGAAAGGAATTCCGTTGCTTGTTCTTCCACTGCCCCGGTAGCCAGATGAAAGACACCACAAAAGTGGTTCTACCTGCTTGCTGGGCTGAGATGGGCAATCGCTGACTTTTGGAGTCGGCTCGTGACAAAATGTTCCAAACACACCCCATGCACAACTCCCCCGGGGAAGGTGCCGGAAAGGAGTTCTGTTGGTAGTTCTTCCACTGCCCCGGTAGCCAGATGAAAGACACCACAAAAGTGGTTCTACCTGCTTTCTGGGCTGAGATGGGGAATCGCTGACTTTTGGAGTCGGCTGGTGACAAAATGTTCCAAACATACCCCATGCACAACTCCACCGGGGAAGGTGCCAGAAAGGAATTCCGTTGGTAGTTCTTCCACTGCCCCGGTAGCCAGCTGAAAGACACCACAAAAGTTGTTCTACCTGCTTTCTGGGCTGAGATGGGCAATCGCTGACTTTTGGAGTCGGCTGGTGACAAAATGTTCCAAACACACCCCATGCACAACTCCCCCGGGGAAGGTGCCAGAAAGGAGTTCCGTTGGTTGTTCATACACTGCCCCGGTAGCCAGCTGAAAGACACCAGAAAAGTGGTTCTACCTGCTTTCTGGGCTGAGATGGGCAATCGCTGACTTTTGGAGTCGGCTGGTGACAAAATGTTCCAAACATACCCCATGCACAACTCCAGCGGGGAAGGTGCCAGAAAGGAATTCCGTTGCTTGTTCTTCCACTGCCTCGGTAGCCAGATGAAAGACACCACAAAAGTTGTTCTACCTGCTTTCTGGGCTGAGATGGGCAATCGCTGACTTTTGGAGTCGGCTGGTGACAAAATGTTCCAAACACACCCCATGCACAACTCCCCCGGGGAAGGTGCCAGAAAGGAATTCTGTTGGTAGTTCTTACACTGCCCCGGTAGCCAGCTGAAAGACACCACAAAAGTTGTTCTACCTGCTTTCTGGGCTGAGATGGGCAATCGCTGACTTTTGGAGTCGGCTGGTGACAAAATGTTCCAAACACACCCCATGCATAACTCCACCGGGGAAGGTGCCAGAAAGGAATTCCGTTGCTTGTTTTTCCACTGCCCCGGTAGCCAGATGAAAGACACCAGAAAAGTGGTTCTACCTGCTTTCTGGGCTGAGATGGGCAATCGCTGACTTTTGGAGTCGGCTGGTGACAAAATGTTCCAAAGACACCCCATGCACAACTCCACCGGGGAAGGTGCCAGAAAGGAGTTCTCTTGGTAGTTCTTCCACTGCCCCGGTAGCCAGCTGAAAGACACCACAAAAGTGGTTCTACCTGCTTGCTGGGCTGAGATGGGGAAACGCTGACTTTTGGACTCGGCTGGTGACAAAATGTTCCAAACACACCCCATGCACAACTCCACCGGGGAAGGTGCCAGAAAGGAGTTCTGTTGGTAGTTCTTACACTGCCCCGGTAGCCAGATGAAAGACACCACAAAAGTGGTTCTACCTGCTTGCTGGGCTGAGATGGGCAATCGCTGACTTTTGGAGTCGGCTGGTGACAAAGTCTTCCAAACACACCCCATGCACAACTCCACCGGGGAAGGTGCCAGAAAGGAATTCCGTTGCTTGTTATTCCACTGCCCCGGTAGCCAGCTGAAAGACACCACAAAAGTGGTTCTACCTGCTTGCTGGGCTGAGATGGGGAATCGCTGACTTTTGGAGTCGGCTGGTGACAAAATGTTCCAAACACACCCCATGCACAACTCCCCCGGGGAAGGTGCCGGAAAGGAGTTCTGTTGGTAGTTCTTCCACTGCCCCGGTAGCCAGAAGAAAGACACCAGAAAAGTGGTCCTACCTGCTTGCTGGGCTGAGATGGGCAATCGCTGACTTTTGGAGTCGGCTGGTGACAAAATGTTCCAAACACACCCCATGCACAACTCCCCCGGGGAAGGTGCCAGAAAGGAGTTCTGTTGGTAGTTCTTCCACTGCCCCGGTAGCCAGCTGAAAGACACCACAAAAGTGGTTCTACATGCTTTCTGGGCTGAGATGGGGAATCGCTGACTTTTGGAGTCGGCTGGTGACAAAATGTTCCAAAGACACCCCATGCACAACTCCCCCGGGGAAGGTGCCAGAAAGGAATTCCGTTGCTTGTTCTTCCACTGCCCTGGTAGCCAGATGAAAGACACCACAAAAGTGGTTCTACCTGCTTGCTGGGCTGAGATGGGCAATCGCTGACTTTTGGACTCGGCTGGTGACAAAATGTTCCAAACACACCCCATGCACAACTCCACCAGGGAAGGTGCCAGAAAGGAATTCCAATGCTTGTTCTTACACTGCCCCGGTAGCCAGATGAAAGACACCACAAAAGTGGTTCTACCTGCTTGCTGGGCTGAGATGGGGAATCGCTGACTTTTGCAGTCGGCTGGTGACAAAATGTTCCAAACACACCCCATGCACAACTCCACCGGGGAAGGTGCCAGAAAGGAATTCCGTTGCTTGTTCTTCCACTGCCCCGGTAGCCAGATGAAAGACACCACAAAAGTGGTTCTACCTGCTTGCTGGGCTGAGATGGGCAATCGCTGACTTTTGGAGTCGGCTCGTGACAAAATGTTCCAAACACACCCCATGCACAACTCCACCGGGGAAGGTGCCGGAAAGGAGTTCTGTTGGTAGTTCTTCCACTGCCCCGGTAGCCAGATGAAAGACACCACAAAAGTGGTTCTACCTGCTTTCTGGGCTGAGATGGGGAATCGCTGACTTTTGGAGTCGGCTGGTGACAAAATGTTCCAAACATACCCCATGCACAACTCCACCGGGGAAGGTGCCAGAAAGGAATTCCGTTGGTAGTTCTTCCACTGCCCCGGTAGCCAGCTGAAAGACACCACAAAAGTTGTTCTACCTGCTTTCTGGGCTGAGATGGGCAATCGCTGACTTTTGGAGTCGGCTGGTGACAAAATGTTCCAAACACACCCCATGCACAACTCCCCCGGGGAAGGTGCCAGAAAGGAGTTCCGTTGGTTGTTCATACACTGCCCCGGTAGCCAGCTGAAAGACACCAGAAAAGTGGTTCTACCTGCTTTCTGGGCTGAGATGGGCAATCGCTGACTTTTGGAGTCGGCTGGTGACAAAATGTTCCAAACATACCCCATGCACAACTCCAGCGGGGAAGGTGCCAGAAAGGAATTCCGTTGCTTGTTCTTCCACTGCCTCGGTAGCCAGATGAAAGACACCACAAAAGTTGTTCTACCTGCTTTCTGGGCTGAGATGGGCAATCGCTGACTTTTGGAGTCGGCTGGTGACAAAATGTTCCAAACACACCCCATGCACAACTCCCCCGGGGAAGGTGCCAGAAAGGAATTCTGTTGGTAGTTCTTACACTGCCCCGGTAGCCAGCTGAAAGACACCACAAAAGTTGTTCTACCTGCTTTCTGGGCTGAGATGGGCAATCGCTGACTTTTGGAGTCGGCTGGTGACAAAATGTTCCAAACACACCCCATACATAACTCCACCGGGGAAGGTGCCAGAAAGGAATTCCGTTGCTTGTTTTTCCACTGCCCCGGTAGCCAGATGAAAGACACCAGAAAAGTGGTTCTACCTGCTTTCTGGGCTGAGATGGGCAATCGCTGACTTTTGGAGTCGGCTGGTGACAAAATGTTCCAAAGACACCCCATGCACAACTCCACCGGGGAAGGTGCCAGAAAGGAGTTCTCTTGGTAGTTCTTCCACTGCCCCGGTAGCCAGCTGAAAGACACCACAAAAGTGGTTCTACCTGCTTGCTGGGCTGAGATGGGGAAACGCTGACTTTTGGACTCGGCTGGTGACAAAATGTTCCAAACACACCCCATGCACAACTCCACCGGGGAAGGTGCCAGAAAGGAGTTCTGTTGGTAGTTCTTACACTGCCCCGGTAGCCAGATGAAAGACACCACAAAAGTGGTTCTACCTGCTTGCTGGGCTGAGATGGGCAATCGCTGACTTTTGGAGTCGGCTGGTGACAAAGTCTTCCAAACACACCCCATGCACAACTCCACCGGGGAAGGTGCCAGAAAGGAATTCCGTTGCTTGTTATTCCACTGCCCCGGTAGCCAGATGAAAGACACCACAAAAGTGGTTCTACCTGCTTGCTGGGCTGAGATGGGGAATCGCTGACTTTTGGAGTCGGCTGGTGACAAAATGTTCCAAACACACCCCATGCACAACTCCCCCGGGGAAGGTGCCGGAAAGGAGTTCTCTTGGTAGTTCTTCCACTGCCCCGGTAGCCAGAAGAAAGACACCAGAAAAGTGGTCCTACCTGCTTGCTGGGCTGAGATGGGCAATCGCTGACTTTTGGAGTCGGCTGGTGACAAAATCTTCCAAACACACCCCATGCACAACTCCACCGGGGAAGGTGCCAGAAAGGAGTTCTGTTGGTAGTTCTTCCACTGCCCCGGTAGCCAGCTGAAAGACACCACAAAAGTGGTTCTACATGCTTTCTGGGCTGAGATGGGGAATCGCTGACTTTTGGAGTCGGCTGGTGACAAAATGTTCCAAACACACCCCATGCACAACTCCACCGGGGAAGGTGCCAGAAAGGAGTTCTCTTGGTAGTTCTTCCACTGCCCCGGTAGCCAGCTGAAAGACACCACAAATGTGGTTCTACCTGCTTTCTGGGCTGAGATGGGGAATCGCTGACTTTTGGAGTCGGCTGGTGACAAAATGTTCCAAACACACCCCATGCACAACTCCACCGGGGAAGGTGCCAGAAAGGAATTCCGTTGCTTGTTCTTCCACTGCCCCGGTAGCCAGATGAAAGACACCACAAAAGTGGTTCTACCTGCTTGCTGGGCTGAGATGGGGAATCGCTGACTTTTGGAGTCGGCTGGTGACAAAATGTTCCAAAGACACCCCATGCATAACTCCACCGGGGAAGGTGCCAGAAAGGAATTCCGTTGCTTGTTTTTCCACTGCCCCGGTAGCCAGATGAAAGACACCACAAAAGTGGTTCTACCTGCTTTCTGGGCTGAGATGGGCAATCGCTGACTTTTGGAGTCGGCTGGTGACAAAATGTTCCAAAGACACCCCATGCACAACTCCCCCGGGGAAGGTGCCAGAAAGGAATTCCGTTGCTTGTTCTTCCACTGCCCCGGTAGCCAGATGAAAGACACCACAAAAGTGGTTCTACCTGCTTGCTGGGCTGAGATGGGCAATCGCTGACTTTTGGACTCGGCTGGTGACAAAATGTTCCAAACACACCCCATGCACAACTCCACCAGGGAAGGTGCCAGAAAGGAATTCCAATGCTTGTTCTTCCACTGCCCCGGTAGCCAGATGAAAGACACCACAAAAGTGGTTCTACCTGCTTGCTGGGCTGAGATGGGGAATCTCTGACTTTTGCAGTCGGCTGGTGACAAAATGTTCCAAACACACCCCATGCACAACTCCACCGGGGAAGGTGCCAGAAAGGAATTCCGTTGCTTGTTCTTCCACTGCCCCGGTAGCCAGATGAAAGACACCACAAAAGTGGTTCTACCTGCTTGCTGGGCTGAGATGGGCAATCGCTGACTTTTGGAGTCGGCTCGTGACAAAATGTTCCAAACACACCCCATGCACAACTCCCCCGGGGAAGGTGCCGGAAAGGAGTTCTGTTGGTAGTTCTTCCACTGCCCCGGTAGCCAGCTGAAAGACACCACAAAAGTTGTTCTACCTGCTTTCTGGGCTGAGATGGGCAATCGCTGACTTTTGGAGTCGGCTGGTGACAAAATGTTCCAAACACACCCCATGCACAACTCCCCCGGGGAAGGTGCCAGAAAGGAGTTCCGTTGGTTGTTCATACACTGCCCCGGTAGCCAGCTGAAAGACACCAGAAAAGTGGTTCTACCTGCTTTCTGGGCTGAGATGGGGAATCGCTGACTTTTGGAGTCGGCTGGTGACAAAATGTTCCAAACATACCCCATGCACAACTCCAGCGGGGAAGGTGCCAGAAAGGAATTCCGTTGCTTGTTCTTCCACTGCCTCGGTAGCCAGATGAAAGACACCACAAAAGTTGTTCTACCTGCTTTCTGGGCTGAGATGGGGAATCGCTGACTTTTGGAGTCGGCTGGTGACAAAATGTTCCAAACACACCCCATGCACAACTCCCCCGGGGAAGGTGCCAGAAAGGAATTCTGTTGGTAGTTCTTACACTGCCCCGGTAGCCAGCTGAAAGACACCACAAAAGTTGTTCTACCTGCTTTCTGGGCTGAGATGGGCAATCGCTGACTTTTGGAGTCGGCTGGTGACAAAATGTTCCAAACACACCCCATGCATAACTCCACCGGGGAAGGTGCCAGAAAGGAATTCCGTTGCTTGTTTTTCCACTGCCCCGGTAGCCAGATGAAAGACACCAGAAAAGTGGTTCTACCTGCTTTCTGGGCTGAGATGGGCAATCGCTGACTTTTGGAGTCGGCTGGTGACAAAATGTTCCAAACACACCCCATGCACAACTCCACCGGGGAAGGTGCCAGAAAGGAGTTCTCTTGGTAGTTCTTCCACTGCCCCGGTAGCCAGCTGAAAGACACCACAAAAGTGGTTCTACCTGCTTGCTGGGCTGAGATGGGGAAACGCTGACTTTTGGAGTCGGCTGGTGACAAAATGTTCCAAACACACCCCATGCACAACTCCAGCGGGGAAGGTGCCAGAAAGGAGTTCTGTTGGTAGTTCTTACACTGCCCCGGTAGCCAGATGAAAGACACCACAAAAGTGGTTCTACCTGCTTGCTGGGCTGAGATGGGCAATCGCTGACTTTTGGAGTCGGCTGGTGACAAAGTCTTCCAAACACACCCCATGCACAACTCCACCGGGGAAGGTGCCAGAAAGGAATTCCGTTGCTTGTTATTCCACTGCCCCGGTAGCCAGATGAAAGACACCACAAAAGTGGTTCTACCTGCTTGCTGGGCTGAGATGGGGAATCGCTGACTTTTGGAGTCGGCTGGTGACAAAATGTTCCAAACACACCCCATGCACAACTCCCCCGGGGAAGGTGCCAGAAAGGAGTTCTGTTGGTAGTTCTTCCACTGCCCCGGTAGCCAGAAGAAAGACACCAGAAAAGTGGTCCTACCTGCTTGCTGGGCTGAGATGGGCAATCGCTGACTTTTGGAGTCGGCTGGTGACAAAATCTTCCAAACACACCCCATGCACAACTCCACCGGGGAAGGTGCCAGAAAGGAGTTCTGTTGGTAGTTCTTCCACTGCCCCGGTAGCCAGCTGAAAGACACCACAAAAGTGGTTCTACATGCTTTCTGGGCTGAGATGGGCAATCGCTGACTTTTGGAGTCGGCTGGTGACAAAATGTTCCAAACACACCCCATGCACAACTCCCCCGGGGAAGGTGCCAGAAAGGAATTCCGTTGCTTGTTCTTCCACTGCCCCGGTAGCCAGATGAAAGACACCACAAAAGTGGTTCTACCTGCTTGCTGGGCTGAGATGGGCAATCGCTGACTTTTGGACTCGGCTGGTGACAAAATGTTCCAAACACACCCCATGCACAACTCCACCAGGGAAGGTGCCAGAAAGGAATTCCAATGCTTGTTCTTCCACTGCCCCGGTAGCCAGATGAAAGACACCACAAAAGTGGTTCTACCTGCTTGCTGGGCTGAGATGGGGAATCGCTGACTTTTGGAGTCGGCTGGTGACAAAATGTTCCAAACACACCCCATGCACAACTCCACCGGGGAAGGTGCCAGAAAGGAATTCCGTTGCTTGTTCTTCCACTGCCCCGGTAGCCAGCTGAAAGACACCACAAAAGTGGTTCTACCTGCTTTCTGGGCTGAGATGGGGAATCGCTGACTTTTGGAGTCGGCTCGTGACAAAATGTTCCAAACACACCCCATGCACAACTCCCCCGGGGAAGGTGCCGGAAAGGAGTTCTGTTGGTAGTTCTTCCACTGCCCCGGTAGCCAGATGAAAGACACCACAAAAGTGGTTCTACCTGCTTTCTGGGCTGAGATGGGGAATCGCTGACTTTTGGAGTCGGCTGGTGACAAAATGTTCCAAACATACCCCATGCACAACTCCAGCGGGGAAGGTGCCAGAAAGGAATTCCGTTGGTAGTTCTTCCACTGCCCTGGTAGCCAGCTGAAAGACACCACAAAAGTTGTTCTACCTGCTTTCTGGGCTGAGATGGGCAATCGCTGACTTTTGGAGTCGGCTGGTGACAAAATGTTCCAAACACACCCCATGCACAACTCCCCCGGGGAAGGTGCCAGAAAGGAATTCTGTTGGTAGTTCTTACACTGCCCCGGTAGCCAGCTGAAAGACACCACAAAAGTTGTTCTACCTGCTTTCTGGGCTGAGATGGGCAATCGCTGACTTTTGGAGTCGGCTGGTGACAAAATGTTCCAAACACACCCCATGCATAACTCCACCGGGGAAGGTGCCAGAAAGGAATTCCGTTGCTTGTTTTTCCACTGCCCCGGTAGCCAGATGAAAGACACCAGAAAAGTGGTTCTACCTGCTTTCTGGGCTGAGATGGGCAATCGCTGACTTTTGGAGTCGGCTGGTGACAAAATGTTCCAAAGACACCCCATGCACAACTCCACCGGGGAAGGTGCCAGAAAGGAATTCCGTTGCTTGTTCTTCCACTGCCCCGGTAGCCAGCTGAAAGACACCACAAAAGTGGTTCTACCTGCTTGCTGGGCTGAGATGGGGAAACGCTGACTTTTGGAGTCGGCTGGTGACAAAATGTTCCAAAGACACCCCATGCACAACTCCACCGGGGAAGGTGCCAGAAAGGAGTTCTCTTGGTAGTTCTTCCACTGCCCCGGTAGCCAGCTGAAAGACACCACAAAAGTGGTTCTACCTGCTTGCTGGGCTGAGATGGGGAAACGCTGACTTTTGGAGTCGGCTGGTGACAAAATGTTCCAAACACACCCCATGCACAACTCCAGCGGGGAAGGTGCCAGAAAGGAGTTCTGTTGGTAGTTCTTACACTGCCCCGGTAGCCAGATGAAAGACACCACAAAAGTGGTTCTACCTGCTTGCTGGGCTGAGATGGGCAATCGCTGACTTTTGGAGTCGGCTGGTGACAAAGTCTTCCAAACACACCCCATGCACAACTCCACCGGGGAAGGTGCCAGAAAGGAATTCCGTTGCTTGTTATTCCACTGCCCCGGTAGCCAGATGAAAGACACCACAAAAGTGGTTCTACCTGCTTGCTGGGCTGAGATGGGGAATCGCTGACTTTTGGAGTCGGCTGGTGACAAAATGTTCCAAACACACCCCATGCACAACTCCCCCGGGGAAGGTGCCAGAAAGGAGTTCTGTTGGTAGTTCTTCCACTGCCCCGGTAGCCAGAAGAAAGACACCAGAAAAGTGGTCCTACCTGCTTGCTGGGCTGAGATGGGCAATCGCTGACTTTTGGAGTCGGCTGGTGACAAAATCTTCCAAACACACCCCATGCACAACTCCACCGGGGAAGGTGCCAGAAAGGAGTTCTGTTGGTAGTTCTTCCACTGCCCCGGTAGCCAGCTGAAAGACACCACAAAAGTGGTTCTACATGCTTTCTGGGCTGAGATGGGCAATCGCTGACTTTTGGAGTCGGCTGGTGACAAAATGTTCCAAACACACCCCATGCACAACTCCCCCGGGGAAGGTGCCAGAAAGGAATTCCGTTGCTTGTTCTTCCACTGCCCCGGTAGCCAGCTGAAAGACACCACAAAAGTGGTTCTACCTGCTTGCTGGGCTGAGATGGGCAATCGCTGACTTTTGGACTCGGCTGGTGACAAAATGTTCCAAACACACCCCATGCACAACTCCACCAGGGAAGGTGCCAGAAAGGAATTCCAATGCTTGTTCTTCCACTGCCCCGGTAGCCAGATGAAAGACACCACAAAAGTGGTTCTACCTGCTTGCTGGGCTGAGATGGGGAATCGCTGACTTTTGGAGTCGGCTGGTGACAAAATGTTCCAAACACACCCCATGCACAACTCCACCGGGGAAGGTGCCAGAAAGGAATTCCGTTGCTTGTTCTTCCACTGCCCCGGTAGCCAGCTGAAAGACACCACAAAAGTGGTTCTACCTGCTTTCTGGGCTGAGATGGGGAATCGCTGACTTTTGGAGTCGGCTCGTGACAAAATGTTCCAAACACACCCCATGCACAACTCCCCCGGGGAAGGTGCCGGAAAGGAGTTCTGTTGGTAGTTCTTCCACTGCCCCGGTAGCCAGATGAAAGACACCACAAAAGTGGTTCTACCTGCTTTCTGGGCTGAGATGGGGAATCGCTGACTTTTGGAGTCGGCTGGTGACAAAATGTTCCAAACATACCCCATGCACAACTCCAGCGGGGAAGGTGCCAGAAAGGAATTCCGTTGGTAGTTCTTCCACTGCCCTGGTAGCCAGCTGAAAGACACCACAAAAGTTGTTCTACCTGCTTTCTGGGCTGAGATGGGCAATCGCTGAATTTTGGAGTCGGCTGGTGACAAAATGTTCCAAACACACCCCATGCACAACTCCCCCGGGGAAGGTGCCAGAAAGGAGTTCCGTTGGTTGTTCATACACTGCCCCGGTAGCCAGCTGAAAGACACCAGAAAAGTGGTTCTACCTGCTTTCTGGGCTGAGATGGGCAATCGCTGACTTTTGGAGTCGGCTGGTGACAAAATGTTCCAAACATACCCCATGCACAACTCCAGCGGGGAAGGTGCCAGAAAGGAATTCCGTTGCTTGTTCTTCCACTGCCTCGGTAGCCAGATGAAAGACACCACAAAAGTTGTTCTACCTGCTTTCTGGGCTGAGATGGGCAATCGCTGACTTTTGGAGTCGGCTGGTGACAAAATGTTCCAAACACACCCCATGCACAACTCCCCCGGGGAAGGTGCCAGAAAGGAATTCTGTTGGTAGTTCTTACACTGCCCCGGTAGCCAGCTGAAAGACACCACAAAAGTTGTTCTACCTGCTTTCTGGGCTGAGATGGGCAATCGCTGACTTTTGGAGTCGGCTGGTGACAAAATGTTCCAAACACACCCCATGCATAACTCCACCGGGGAAGGTGCCAGAAAGGAATTCCGTTGCTTGTTTTTCCACTGCCCCGGTAGCCAGATGAAAGACACCAGAAAAGTGGTTCTACCTGCTTTCTGGGCTGAGATGGGCAATCGCTGACTTTTGGAGTCGGCTGGTGACAAAATGTTCCAAAGACACCCCATGCACAACTCCACCGGGGAAGGTGCCAGAAAGGAATTCCGTTGCTTGTTCTTCCACTGCCCCGGTAGCCAGCTGAAAGACACCACAAAAGTGGTTCTACCTGCTTGCTGGGCTGAGATGGGGAAACGCTGACTTTTGGACTCGGCTGGTGACAAAATGTTCCAAACACACCCCATGCACAACTCCACCGGGGAAGGTGCCAGAAAGGAGTTCTGTTGGTAGTTCTTACACTGCCCCGGTAGCCAGATGAAAGACACCACAAAAGTGGTTCTACCTGCTTGCTGGGCTGAGATGGGCAATCGCTGACTTTTGGAGTCGGCTGGTGACAAAGTCTTCCAAACACACCCCATGCACAACTCCACCGGGGAAGGTGCCAGAAAGGAATTCCGTTGCTTGTTATTCCACTGCCCCGGTAGCCAGATGAAAGACACCACAAAAGTGGTTCTACCTGCTTGCTGGGCTGAGATGGGGAATCGCTGACTTTTGGAGTCGGCTGGTGACAAAATGTTCCAAACACACCCCATGCACAACTCCCCCGGGGAAGGTGCCGGAAAGGAGTTCTGTTGGTAGTTCTTCCACTGCCCCGGTAGCCAGAAGAAAGACACCAGAAAAGTGGTCCTACCTGCTTGCTGGGCTGAGATGGGCAATCGCTGACTTTTGGAGTCGGCTGGTGACAAAATCTTCCAAACACACCCCATGCACAACTCCACCGGGGAAGGTGCCAGAAAGGAGTTCTGTTGGTAGTTCTTCCACTGCCCCGGTAGCCAGCTGAAAGACACCACAAAAGTGGTTCTACATGCTTTCTGGGCTGAGATGGGCAATCGCTGACTTTTGGAGTCGGCTGGTGACAAAATGTTCCAAACACACCCCATGCACAACTCCCCCGGGGAAGGTGCCAGAAAGGAATTCTGTTGGTAGTTCTTACACTGCCCCGGTAGCCAGCTGAAAGACACCACAAAAGTTGTTCTACCTGCTTTCTGGGCTGAGATGGGCAATCGCTGACTTTTGGAGTCGGCTGGTGACAAAATGTTCCAAACACACCCCATGCATAACTCCACCGGGGAAGGTGCCAGAAAGGAATTCCGTTGCTTGTTTTTCCACTGCCCCGGTAGCCAGATGAAAGACACCAGAAAAGTGGTTCTACCTGCTTTCTGGGCTGAGATGGGCAATCGCTGACTTTTGGAGTCGGCTGGTGACAAAATGTTCCAAAGACACCCCATGCACAACTCCACCGGGGAAGGTGCCAGAAAGGAGTTCTCTTGGTAGTTCTTCCACTGCCCCGGTAGCCAGCTGAAAGACACCACAAAAGTGGTTCTACCTGCTTGCTGGGCTGAGATGGGGAAACGCTGACTTTTGGACTCGGCTGGTGACAAAATGTTCCAAACACACCCCATGCACAACTCCACCGGGGAAGGTGCCAGAAAGGAGTTCTGTTGGTAGTTCTTACACTGCCCCGGTAGCCAGATGAAAGACACCACAAAAGTGGTTCTACCTGCTTGCTGGGCTGAGATGGGCAATCGCTGACTTTTGGAGTCGGCTGGTGACAAAGTCTTCCAAACACACCCCATGCACAACTCCACCGGGGAAGGTGCCAGAAAGGAATTCCGTTGCTTGTTATTCCACTGCCCCGGTAGCCAGATGAAAGACACCACAAAAGTGGTTCTACCTGCTTGCTGGGCTGAGATGGGGAATCGCTGACTTTTGGAGTCGGCTGGTGACAAAATGTTCCAAACACACCCCATGCACAACTCCACCGGGGAAGGTGCCGGAAAGGAGTTCTGTTGGTAGTTCTTCCACTGCCCCGGTAGCCAGAAGAAAGACACCAGAAAAGTGGTCCTACCTGCTTGCTGGGCTGAGATGGGCAATCGCTGACTTTTGGAGTCGGCTGGTGACAAAATCTTCCAAACACACCCCATGCACAACTCCACCGGGGAAGGTGCCAGAAAGGAGTTCTGTTGGTAGTTCTTCCACTGCCCCGGTAGCCAGCTGAAAGACACCACAAAAGTGGTTCTACATGCTTTCTGGGCTGAGATGGGGAATCGCTGACTTTTGGAGTTGGCTGGTGACAAAGTCTTCCAAACACACCCCATGCACAACTCCACCGGGGAAGGTGCCAGAAAGGAGTTCTCTTGGTAGTTCTTCCACTGCCCCGGTAGCCAGCTGAAAGACACCACAAATGTGGTTCTACCTGCTTTCTGGGCTGAGATGGGGAATCGCTGACTTTTGGAGTCGGCTGGTGACAAAATGTTCCAAACACACCCCATGCACAACTCCCCCGGGGAAGGTGCCAGAAAGGAGTTCTGTTGGTAGTTCTTCCACTGCCCCGGTAGCCAGCTGAAAGACACCACAAAAGTGGTTCTACCTGCTTGCTGGGCTGAGATGGGGAATCGCTGACTTTTGCAGTCGGCTGGTGACAAAATGTTCCAAACACACCCCATGCACAACTCCACCGGGGAAGGTGCCAGAAAGGAGTTCTGTTGGTAGTTCTTCCACTGCCCCGGTAGCCAGCTGAAAGACACCACAAAAGTGGTTCTACCTGCTTTCTGGGCTGAGATGGGGAATCGCTGACTTTTGGAGTCGGCTGGTTACAAAATGTTCCAAACACACCCCATGCACAACTCCACCGGGGAAGGTGCCAGGAAGGAATTCCGTTGCTTGTTCTTCCACTGCCCCGGTAGCCAGCTGAAAGACACCACAAAAGTGGTTCTACCTGCTTGCTGGGCTGAGATGGGGAATCCGCTGACTTTTGGAGTCGGCTGGTGACAAAATGTTCCAAACACACCCCATGCACAACTCCACCGGGGAAGGTGCCAGAAAGGAATTCCGTTGGTAGTTCTTACAGTGCCCCGGTAGCCAGATGAAAGACACCACAAAAGGTGTTCTACCTGCTTTCTGGGCTGAGATGGGGAACCGCTGACTTTTGGAGTCGGCTGGTGACAAAATGTTCCAAACACACCCCATGCACAACTCCACCGGGGAAGGTGCCAGAAAGGAATTCCAATGCTTGTTCTTCCACTGCCCCGGTAGCCAGATGAAAGACACCACAAAAGTGGTTCTACCTGCTTGCTGGGCTGAGATGGGGAATCGCTGACTTTTGCAGTCGGCTGGTGACAAAATGTTCCAAACACACCCCATGCACAACTCCACCGGGGAAGGTGCCAGAAAGGAGTTCTGTTGGTAGTTCTTCCACTGCCCCGGTAGCCAGCTGAAAGACACCACAAAAGTTGTTCTACCTGCTTTCTGGGCTGAGATGGGGAATCGCTGACTTGTGGAGTCGGCTGGTGACAAAATGTTCCAAACACACCCCATGCACAACTCCACCGGGGAAGGTGCCAGAAAGGAGTTCTGTTGGTAGTTCTTCCACTGCCCCGGTAGCCAGATGAAAGACACCACAAAAGTGGTTCTACCTGCTTTCTGGGCTGAGATGGGGAATCGCTGACTTTTGGAGTCGGCTGGTGACAAAATGTTCCAAAGACACCCCATGCATAACTCCACCGGGGCAGGTGCCAGAAAGGAATTCCGTTGCTTGTTTTTCCACTGCCCCGGTAGCCAGCTGAAAGACACCACAAAAGTGGTTCTACCTGCTTTCTGGGCTGAGATGGGCAATCGCTGACTTTTGGAGTCGGCTGGTGACAAAATGTTCCAAAGACACCCCATGCACAACTCCCCCGGGGAAGGTGCCAGAAAGGAATTCCGTTGCTTGTTCTTCCACTGCCCCGGTAGCCAGATGAAAGACACCACAAAAGTGGTTCTACCTGCTTGCTGGGCTGAGATGGGCAATCGCTGACTTTTGGAGTCGGCTGGTGACAAAATGTTCCAAACACACCCCATGCACAACTCCACCAGGGAAGGTGCCAGAAAGGAATTCCAATGCTTGTTCTTCCACTGCCCCGGTAGCCAGATGAAAGACACCACAAAAGTGGTTCTACCTGCTTGCTGGGCTGAGATGGGGAATCGCTGACTTTTGCAGTCGGCTGGTGACAAAATGTTCCAAACACACCCCATGCACAACTCCACCGGGGAAGGTGCCAGAAAGGAATTCCGTTGCTTGTTCTTCCACTGCCCCGGTAGCCAGATGAAAGACACCACAAAAGTGGTTCTACCTGCTTGCTGGGCTGAGATGGGCAATCGCTGACTTTTGGAGTCGGCTCGTGACAAAATGTTCCAAACACACCCCATGCACAACTCCCCCGGGGAAGGTGCCGGAAAGGAGTTCTGTTGGTAGTTCTTCCACTGCCCCGGTAGCCAGCTGAAAGACACCACAAAAGTGGTTCTACCTGCTTTCTGGGCTGAGATGGGGAATCGCTGACTTTTGGACTCGGCTGGTGACAAAATGTTCCAAACATACCCCATGCACAACTCCAGCGGGGAAGGTGCCAGAAAGGAATTCCGTTGGTAGTTCTTCCACTGCCCCGGTAGCCAGCTGAAAGACACCACAAAAGTTGTTCTACCTGCTTTCTGGGCTGAGATGGGCAATCGCTGACTTTTGGAGTCGGCTGGTGACAAAATGTTCCAAACACACCCCATGCACAACTCCCCCGGGGAAGGTGCCAGAAAGGAGTTCCGTTGGTTGTTCATACACTGCCCCGGTAGCCAGCTGAAAGACACCAGAAAAGTGGTTCTACCTGCTTTCTGGGCTGAGATGGGCAATCGCTGACTTTTGGAGTCGGCTGGTGACAAAATGTTCCAAACACACCCCATGCACAACTCCCCCGGGGAAGGTGCCAGAAAGGAGTTCCGTTGGTAGTTCTTACACTGCCCCGGTAGCCAGATGAAAGACACCACAAAAGTGGTTCTACCTGCTTGCTGGGCTGAGATGGGCAATCGCTGACTTTTGGAGTCGGCTGGTGACAAAGTCTTCCAAACACACCCCATGCACAACTCCACCGGGGAAGGTGCCAGAAAGGAATTCCGTTGCTTGTTATTCCACTGCCCCGGTAGCCAGATGAAAGACACCACAAAAGTGGTTCTACCTGCTTGCTGGGCTGAGATGGGGAATCGCTGACTTTTGGAGTCGGCTGGTGACAAAATGTTCCAAACACACCCCATGCACAACTCCCCCGGGGAAGGTGCCAGAAAGGAATTCTGTTGGTAGTTCTTACACTGCCCCGGTAGCCAGCTGAAAGACACCACAAAAGTTGTTCTACCTGCTTTCTGGGCTGAGATGGGCAATCGCTGACTTTTGGAGTCGGCTGGTGACAAAATGTTCCAAAGACACCCCATGCATAACTCCACCGGGGAAGGTGCCAGAAAGGAATTCCGTTGCTTGTTTTTCCACTGCCCCGGTAGCCAGATGAAAGACACCAGAAAAGTGGTTCTACCTGCTTTCTGGGCTGAGATGGGCAATCGCTGACTTTTGGAGTCGGCTGGTTACAAAATGTTCCAAACACACCCCATGCACAACTCCACCGGGGAAGGTGCCAGGAAGGAATTCCGTTGCTTGTTCTTCCACTGCCCCGGTAGCCAGCTGAAAGACACCACAAAAGTGGTTCTACCTGCTTGCTGGGCTGAGATGGGGAATCCGCTGACTTTTGGAGTCGGCTGGTGACAAAATGTTCCAAACACACCCCATGCACAACTCCACCGGGGAAGGTGCCAGAAAGGAATTCCGTTGGTAGTTCTTACAGTGCCCCGGTAGCCAGATGAAAGACACCACAAAAGGTGTTCTACCTGCTTGCTGGGCTGAGATGGGGAACCGCTGACTTTTGGAGTCGGCTGGTGACAAAATGTTCCAAACACACCCCATGCACAACTCCACCGGGGAAGGTGCCAGAAAGGAATTCCAATGCTTGTTCTTCCACTGCCCCGGTAGCCAGATGAAAGACACCACAAAAGTGGTTCTACCTGCTTGCTGGGCTGAGATGGGGAATCGCTGACTTTTGCAGTCGGCTGGTGACAAAATGTTCCAAACACACCCCATGCACAACTCCACCGGGGAAGGTGCCAGAAAGGAGTTCTGTTGGTAGTTCTTCCACTGCCCCGGTAGCCAGCTGAAAGACACCACAAAAGTTGTTCTACCTGCTTTCTGGGCTGAGATGGGGAATCGCTGACTTGTGGAGTCGGCTGGTGACAAAATGTTCCAAACACACCCCATGCACAACTCCCCCGGGGAAGGTGCCAGAAAGGAGTTCTGTTGGTAGTTCTTCCACTGCCCCGGTAGCCAGATGAAAGACACCACAAAAGTGGTTCTACCTGCTTTCTGGGCTGAGATGGGGAATCGCTGACTTTTGGAGTCGGCTGGTGACAAAATGTTCCAAAGACACCCCATGCACAACTCCACCGGGGAAGGTGCCAGAAAGGAATTCCGTTGCTTGTTCTTCCACTGCCCCGGTAGCCAGCTGAAAGACACCACAAAAGTGGTTCTACCTGCTTTCTGGGCTGAGATGGGCAATCGCTGACTTTTGGAGTCGGCTGGTGACAAAATGTTCCAAACACACCCCATGCACAACTCCACCGGGGAAGGTGCCAGAAAGGAATTCCGTTGGTAGTTCTTACAGTGCCCCGGTAGCCAGATGAAAGACACCACAAAAGGTGTTCTACCTGCTTTCTGGGCTGAGATGGGGAACCGCTGACTTTTGGAGTCGGCTGGTGACAAAATGTTCCAAACACACCCCATGCACAACTCCACCAGGGAAGGTGCCAGAAAGGAATTCCAATGCTTGTTCTTCCACTGCCCCGGTAGCCAGATGAAAGACACCACAAAAGTGGTTCTACCTGCTTGCTGGGCTGAGATGGGGAATCGCTGACTTTTGCAGTCGGCTGGTGACAAAATGTTCCAAACACACCCCATGCACAACTCCACCGGGGAAGGCGCCAGAAAGGAATTCCGTTGCTTGTTCTTCCACTGCCCCGGTAGCCAGATGAAAGACACCACAAAAGTGGTTCTACCTGCTTGCTGGGCTGAGATGGGCAATCGCTGACTTTTGGAGTCGGCTCGTGACAAAATGTTCCAAACACACCCCATGCACAACTCCCCCGGGGAAGGTGCCGGAAAGGAGTTCTGTTGGTAGTTCTTCCACTGCCCCGGTAGCCAGCTGAAAGACACCACAAAAGTGGTTCTACCTGCTTTCTGGGCTGAGATGGGGAATCGCTGACTTTTGGACTCGGCTGGTGACAAAATGTTCCAAACATACCCCATGCACAACTCCAGCGGGGAAGGTGCCAGAAAGGAATTCCGTTGGTAGTTCTTCCACTGCCCCGGTAGCCAGCTGAAAGACACCACAAAAGTTGTTCTACCTGCTTTCTGGGCTGAGATGGGCAATCGCTGACTTTTGGAGTCGGCTGGTGACAAAATGTTCCAAACACACCCCATGCACAACTCCCCCGGGGAAGGTGCCAGAAAGGAGTTCCGTTGGTTGTTCATACACTGCCCCGGTAGCCAGCTGAAAGACACCAGAAAAGTGGTTCTACCTGCTTTCTGGGCTGAGATGGGCAATCGCTGACTTTTGGAGTCGGCTGGTGACAAAATGTTCCAAACACACCCCATGCACAACTCCCCCGGGGAAGGTGCCAGAAAGGAGTTCCGTTGGTAGTTCTTACACTGCCCCGGTAGCCAGATGAAAGACACCACAAAAGTGGTTCTACCTGCTTGCTGGGCTGAGATGGGCAATCGCTGACTTTTGGAGTCGGCTGGTGACAAAGTCTTCCAAACACACCCCATGCACAACTCCACCGGGGAAGGTGCCAGAAAGGAATTCCGTTGCTTGTTATTCCACTGCCCCGGTAGCCAGATGAAAGACACCACAAAAGTGGTTCTACCTGCTTGCTGGGCTGAGATGGGGAATCGCTGACTTTTGGAGTCGGCTGGTGACAAAATGTTCCAAACACACCCCATGCACAACTCCCCCGGGGAAGGTGCCAGAAAGGAATTCTGTTGGTAGTTCTTACACTGCCCCGGTAGCCAGCTGAAAGACACCACAAAAGTTGTTCTACCTGCTTTCTGGGCTGAGATGGGCAATCGCTGACTTTTGGAGTCGGCTGGTGACAAAATGTTCCAAAGACACCCCATGCATAACTCCACCGGGGAAGGTGCCAGAAAGGAATTCCGTTGCTTGTTTTTCCACTGCCCCGGTAGCCAGATGAAAGACACCAGAAAAGTGGTTCTACCTGCTTTCTGGGCTGAGATGGGCAATCGCTGACTTTTGGAGTCGGCTGGTTACAAAATGTTCCAAACACACCCCATGCACAACTCCACCGGGGAAGGTGCCAGGAAGGAATTCCGTTGCTTGTTCTTCCACTGCCCCGGTAGCCAGCTGAAAGACACCACAAAAGTGGTTCTACCTGCTTGCTGGGCTGAGATGGGGAATCCGCTGACTTTTGGAGTCGGCTGGTGACAAAATGTTCCAAACACACCCCATGCACAACTCCACCGGGGAAGGTGCCAGAAAGGAATTCCGTTGGTAGTTCTTACAGTGCCCCGGTAGCCAGATGAAAGACACCACAAAAGGTGTTCTACCTGCTTGCTGGGCTGAGATGGGGAACCGCTGACTTTTGGAGTCGGCTGGTGACAAAATGTTCCAAACACACCCCATGCACAACTCCACCGGGGAAGGTGCCAGAAAGGAATTCCAATGCTTGTTCTTCCACTGCCCCGGTAGCCAGATGAAAGACACCACAAAAGTGGTTCTACCTGCTTGCTGGGCTGAGATGGGGAATCGCTGACTTTTGCAGTCGGCTGGTGACAAAATGTTCCAAACACACCCCATGCACAACTCCACCGGGGAAGGTGCCAGAAAGGAGTTCTGTTGGTAGTTCTTCCACTGCCCCGGTAGCCAGCTGAAAGACACCACAAAAGTTGTTCTACCTGCTTTCTGGGCTGAGATGGGGAATCGCTGACTTGTGGAGTCGGCTGGTGACAAAATGTTCCAAACACACCCCATGCACAACTCCACCGGGGAAGGTGCCAGAAAGGAGTTCTGTTGGTAGTTCTTCCACTGCCCCGGTAGCCAGATGAAAGACACCACAAAAGTGGTTCTACCTGCTTTCTGGGCTGAGATGGGGAATCGCTGACTTTTGGAGTCGGCTGGTGACAAAATGTTCCAAAGACACCCCATGCACAACTCCACCGGGGAAGGTGCCAGAAAGGAATTCCGTTGCTTGTTCTTCCACTGCCCCGGTAGCCAGCTGAAAGACACCACAAAAGTGGTTCTACCTGCTTTCTGGGCTGAGATGGGCAATCGCTGACTTTTGGAGTCGGCTGGTGACAAAATGTTCCAAACACACCCCATGCACAACTCCACCGGGGAAGGTGCCAGAAAGGAATTCCGTTGGTAGTTCTTACAGTGCCCCGGTAGCCAGATGAAAGACACCACAAAAGGTGTTCTACCTGCTTTCTGGGCTGAGATGGGGAACCGCTGACTTTTGGAGTCGGCTGGTGACAAAATGTTCCAAACACACCCCATGCACAACTCCACCGGGGAAGGTGCCAGAAAGGAATTCCAATGCTTGTTCTTCCACTGCCCCGGTAGCCAGATGAAAGACACCACAAAAGTGGTTCTACCTGCTTGCTGGGCTGAGATGGGGAATCGCTGACTTTTGCAGTCGGCTGGTGACAAAATGTTCCAAACACACCCCATGCACAACTCCACCGGGGAAGGTGCCAGAAAGGAGTTCTGTTGGTAGTTCTTCCACTGCCCCGGTAGCCAGCTGAAAGACACCACAAAAGTTGTTCTACCTGCTTTCTGGGCTGAGATGGGGAATCGCTGACTTGTGGAGTCGGCTGGTGACAAAATGTTCCAAACACACCCCATGCACAACTCCACCGGGGAAGGTGCCAGAAAGGAGTTCTGTTGGTAGTTCTTCCACTGCCCCGGTAGCCAGATGAAAGACACCACAAAAGTGGTTCTACCTGCTTTCTGGGCTGAGATGGGGAATCGCTGACTTTTGGAGTCGGCTGGTGACAAAATGTTCCAAAGACACCCCATGCATAACTCCACCGGGGCAGGTGCCAGAAAGGAATTCCGTTGCTTGTTTTTCCACTGCCCCGGTAGCCAGCTGAAAGACACCACAAAAGTGGTTCTACCTGCTTTCTGGGCTGAGATGGGCAATCGCTGACTTTTGGAGTCGGCTGGTGACAAAATGTTCCAAAGACACCCCATGCACAACTCCCCCGGGGAAGGTGCCAGAAAGGAATTCCGTTGCTTGTTCTTCCACTGCCCCGGTAGCCAGATGAAAGACACCACAAAAGTGGTTCTACCTGCTTGCTGGGCTGAGATGGGCAATCGCTGACTTTTGGAGTCGGCTGGTGACAAAATGTTCCAAACACACCCCATGCACAACTCCACCAGGGAAGGTGCCAGAAAGGAATTCCAATGCTTGTTCTTCCACTGCCCCGGTAGCCAGATGAAAGACACCACAAAAGTGGTTCTACCTGCTTGCTGGGCTGAGATGGGGAATCGCTGACTTTTGCAGTCGGCTGGTGACAAAATGTTCCAAACACACCCCATGCACAACTCCACCGGGGAAGGTGCCAGAAAGGAATTCCGTTGCTTGTTCTTACACTGCCCCGGTAGCCAGATGAAAGACACCACAAAAGTGGTTCTACCTGCTTTCTGTTCTGAGATGGGCAATCGCTGACTTTTGGAGTCGGCTCGTGACAAAATGTTCCAAACACACCCCATGCACAACTCCCCCGGGGAAGGTGCCGGAAAGGAGTTCTGTTGGTAGTTCTTCCACTGCCCCGGTAGCCAGCTGAAAGACACCACAAAAGTGGTTCTACCTGCTTTCTGGGCTGAGATGGGGAATCGCTGACTTTTGGACTCGGCTGGTGACAAAATGTTCCAAACATACCCCATGCACAACTCCAGCGGGGAAGGTGCCAGAAAGGAATTCCGTTGGTAGTTCTTCCACTGCCCCGGTAGCCAGCTGAAAGACACCACAAAAGTTGTTCTACCTGCTTTCTGGGCTGAGATGGGCAATCGCTGACTTTTGGAGTCGGCTGGTGACAAAATGTTCCAAACACACCCCATGCACAACTCCCCCGGGGAAGGTGCCAGAAAGGAGTTCCGTTGGTTGTTCATACACTGCCCCGGTAGCCAGCTGAAAGACACCAGAAAAGTGGTTCTACCTGCTTTCTGGGCTGAGATGGGCAATCGCTGACTTTTGGAGTCGGCTGGTGACAAAATGTTCCAAACATACCCCATGCACAACTCCAGCGGGGAAGGTGCCAGAAAGGAATTCCGTTGCTTGTTCTTCCACTGCCTCGGTAGCCAGATGAAAGACACCACAAAAGTTGTTCTACCTGCTTTCTGGGCTGAGATGGGGAATCGCTGACTTTTGGAGTCGGCTGGTGACAAAATGTTCCAAACACACCCCATGCACAACTCCCCCGGGGAAGGTGCCAGAAAGGAATTCTGTTGGTAGTTCTTACACTGCCCCGGTAGCCAGCTGAAAGACACCACAAAAGTTGTTCTACCTGCTTTCTGGGCTGAGATGGGCAATCGCTGACTTTTGGAGTCGGCTGGTGACAAAATGTTCCAAAGACACCCCATGCATAACTCCACCGGGGAAGGTGCCAGAAAGGAATTCCGTTGCTTGTTTTTCCACTGCCCCGGTAGCCAGATGAAAGACACCAGAAAAGTGGTTCTACCTGCTTTCTGGGCTGAGATGGGCAATCGCTGACTTTTGGAGTCGGCTGGTTACAAAATGTTCCAAACACACCCCATGCACAACTCCACCGGGGAAGGTGCCAGGAAGGAATTCCGTTGCTTGTTCTTCCACTGCCCCGGTAGCCAGCTGAAAGACACCACAAAAGTGGTTCTACCTGCTTGCTGGGCTGAGATGGGGAATCCGCTGACTTTTGGAGTCGGCTGGTGACAAAATGTTCCAAACACACCCCATGCACAACTCCACCGGGGAAGGTGCCAGAAAGGAATTCCGTTGGTAGTTCTTACAGTGCCCCGGTAGCCAGATGAAAGACACCACAAAAGGTGTTCTACCTGCTTTCTGGGCTGAGATGGGGAACCGCTGACTTTTGGAGTCGGCTGGTGACAAAATGTTCCAAACACACCCCATGCACAACTCCACCGGGGAAGGTGCCAGAAAGGAATTCCAATGCTTGTTCTTCCACTGCCCCGGTAGCCAGATGAAAGACACCACAAAAGTGGTTCTACCTGCTTGCTGGGCTGAGATGGGGAATCGCTGACTTTTGCAGTCGGCTGGTGACAAAATGTTCCAAACACACCCCATGCACAACTCCACCGGGGAAGGTGCCAGAAAGGAGTTCTGTTGGTAGTTCTTCCACTGCCCCGGTAGCCAGCTGAAAGACACCACAAAAGTTGTTCTACCTGCTTTCTGGGCTGAGATGGGGAATCGCTGACTTGTGGAGTCGGCTGGTGACAAAATGTTCCAAACACACCCCATGCACAACTCCACCGGGGAAGGTGCCAGAAAGGAGTTCTGTTGGTAGTTCTTCCACTGCCCCGGTAGCCAGATGAAAGACACCACAAAAGTGGTTCTACCTGCTTTCTGGGCTGAGATGGGGAATCGCTGACTTTTGGAGTCGGCTGGTGACAAAATGTTCCAAAGACACCCCATGCACAACTCCACCGGGGAAGGTGCCAGAAAGGAATTCCGTTGCTTGTTCTTCCACTGCCCCGGTAGCCAGCTGAAAGACACCACAAAAGTGGTTCTACCTGCTTTCTGGGCTGAGATGGGCAATCGCTGACTTTTGGAGTCGGCTGGTGACAAAATGTTCCAAACACACCCCATGCACAACTCCCCCGGGGAAGGTGCCAGAAAGGAATTCCGTTGCTTGTTCTTCCACTGCCCCGGTAGCCAGATGAAAGACACCACAAAAGTGGTTCTACCTGCTTGCTGGGCTGAGATGGGCAATCGCTGACTTTTGGAGTCGGCTGGTGACAAAATGTTCCAAACACACCCCATGCACAACTCCACCGGGGAAGGTGCCAGAAAGGAGTTCTGCAGGTAGTTCTTACACTGCCCCGGTAGCCAGAAGAAAGACACCACAAAAGTGGTTCTATCTGCTTGCTGGGCTGAGATGGGGAATTGCTGACTTTTGGAGTCGGCTGGTGACAAAATGTTCCAAACACACCCCATGCACAACTCCCCCGGGGAAGGTGCCAGAAAGGAATTCCGTTGCTTGTTCTTCCACTGCCCCGGTAGCCAGATGAAAGACACCACAAAAGTGGTTCTACCTGCTTGCTGGGCTGAGATGGGCAATCGCTGACTTTTGGAGTCGGCTGGTGACAAAATGTTCCAAACACACCCCATGCACAACTCCACCAGGGAAGGTGCCAGAAAGGAATTCCAATGCTTGTTCTTCCACTGCCCCGGTAGCCAGATGAAAGACACCACAAAAGTGGTTCTACCTGCTTGCTGGGCTGAGATGGGGAATCGCTGACTTTTGCAGTCGGCTGGTGACAAAATGTTCCAAACACACCCCATGCACAACTCCACCGGGGAAGGTGCCAGAAAGGAATTCCGTTGCTTGTTCTTCCACTGCCCCGGTAGCCAGATGAAAGACACCACAAAAGTGGTTCTACCTGCTTGCTGGGCTGAGATGGGGAATCGCTGACTTTTGGAGTCGGCTCGTGACAAAATGTTCCAAACACACCCCATGCACAACTCCCCCGGGGAAGGTGCCGGAAAGGAGTTCTGTTGGTAGTTCTTCCACTGCCCCGGTAGCCAGCTGAAAGACACCACAAAAGTGGTTCTACCTGCTTTCTGGGCTGAGATGGGGAATCGCTGACTTTTGGAGTCGGCTGGTGACAAAATGTTCCAAACATACCCCATGCACAACTCCAGCGGGGAAGGTGCCAGAAAGGAATTCCGTTGGTAGTTCTTCCACTGCCCCGGTAGCCAGCTGAAAGACACCACAAAAGTTGTTCTACCTGCTTTCTGGGCTGAGATGGGCAATCGCTGACTTTTGGAGTCGGCTGGTGACAAAATGTTCCAAACACACCCCATGCACAACTCCCCCGGGGAAGGTGCCAGAAAGGAGTTCCGTTGGTTGTTCATACACTGCCCCGGTAGCCAGCTGAAAGACACCAGAAAAGTGGTTCTACCTGCTTTCTGGGCTGAGATGGGCAATCGCTGACTTTTGGAGTCGGCTGGTGACAAAATGTTCCAAACATACCCCATGCACAACTCCAGCGGGGAAGGTGCCAGAAAGGAATTCCGTTGCTTGTTCTTCCACTGCCTCGGTAGCCAGATGAAAGACACCACAAAAGTTGTTCTACCTGCTTTCTGGGCTGAGATGGGGAATCGCTGACTTTTGGAGTCGGCTGGTGACAAAATGTTCCAAACACACCCCATGCACAACTCCCCCGGGGAAGGTGCCAGAAAGGAATTCTGTTGGTAGTTCTTACACTGCCCCGGTAGCCAGCTGAAAGACACCACAAAAGTTGTTCTACCTGCTTTCTGGGCTGAGATGGGCAATCGCTGACTTTTGGAGTCGGCTGGTGACAAAATGTTCCAAAGACACCCCATGCATAACTCCACCGGGGAAGGTGCCAGAAAGGAATTCCGTTGCTTGTTTTTCCACTGCCCCGGTAGCCAGATGAAAGACACCAGAAAAGTGGTTCTACCTGCTTTCTGGGCTGAGATGGGCAATCGCTGACTTTTGGAGTCGGCTGGTGACAAAATGTTCCAAAGACACCCCATGCACAACTCCACCGGGGAAGGTGCCAGAAAGGAATTCCGTTGCTTGTTCTTCCACTGCCCCGGTAGCCAGCTGAAAGACACCACAAAAGTGGTTCTACCTGCTTGCTGGGCTGAGATGGGGAAACGCTGACTTTTGGAGTCGGCTGGTGACAAAATCTTCCAAACACACCCCATGCACAACTCCAGCGGGGAAGGTGCCGGAAAGGAGTTCTGTTGGTAGTTCTTACACTGCCCCGGTAGCCAGCTGAAAGACACCACAAAAGTGGTTCTACCTGCTTGCTGGGCTGAGATGGGGAACCGCTGACTTTTGGAGTCGGCTGGTGACAAAATGTTCCAAACACACCCCATGCACAACTCCAGCGGGGAAGGTGCCAGAAAGGAATTCCGTTGGTAGTTCTTACAGTGCCCCGGTAGCCAGATGAAAGACACCACAAAAGGTGTTCTACCTGCTTTCTGGGCTGAGATGGGGAACCGCTGACTTTTGGAGTCGGCTGGTGACAAAATGTTCCAAACACACCCCATGCACAACTCCACCGGGGAAGGTGCCAGAAAGGAATTCCAATGCTTGTTCTTCCACTGCCCCGGTAGCCAGATGAAAGACACCACAAAAGTGGTTCTACCTGCTTGCTGGGCTGAGATGGGGAATCGCTGACTTTTGCAGTCGGCTGGTGACAAAATGTTCCAAACACACCCCATGCACAACTCCACCGGGGAAGGTGCCAGAAAGGAGTTCTGTTGGTAGTTCTTCCACTGCCCTGGTAGCCAGATGAAAGACACCACAAAAGTGGTTCTACCTGCTTTCTGGGCTTCCACTGCCCCGGTAGCCAGCTGAAAGACACCACAAAAGTTGTTCTACCTGCTTTCTGGGCTGAGATGGGGAATCGCTGACTTGTGGAGTCGGCTGGTGACAAAATGTTCCAAACACACCCCATGCACAACTCCACCGGGGAAGGTGCCAGAAAGGAGTTCTGTTGGTAGTTCTTACACTGCCCCGGTAGCCAGATGAAAGACACCACAAAAGTGGTTCTACCTGCTTTCTGGGCTGAGATGGGGAATCGCTGACTTTTGGAGTCGGCTGGTGACAAAATGTTCCAAACACACCCCATGCACAACTCCACCGGGGAAGGTGCCAGAAAGGAATTCCGTTGCTTGTTCTTCCACTGCCCCGGTAGCCAGATGAAAGACACCACAAAAGTGGTTCTACCTGCTTTCTGGGCTGAGATGGGGAATCGCTGACTTTTGGAGTCGGCTGGTGACAAAATGTTCCAAACACACCCCATGCACAACTCCCCCGGGGAAGGTGCCAGAAAGGAATTCCGTTGCTTGTTCTTCCACTGCCCCGGTAGCCAGATGAAAGACACCACAAAAGTGGTTCTACCTGCTTTCTGGGCTGAGATGGGCAATCGCTGACTTTTGGAGTCGGCTGGTGACAAAATGTTCCAAAGACACCCCATGCATAACTCCACCGGGGCAGGTGCCAGAAAGGAATTCCGTTGTTTGTTTTTCCACTGCCCCGGTAGCCAGATGAAAGACACCACAAAAGTGGTTCTACCTGCTTTCTGGGCTGAGATGGGCAATCGCTGACTTTTGGAGTCGGCTGGTGACAAAATGTTCCAAAGACACCCCATGCACAACTCCCCCGGGGAAGGTGCCAGAAAGGAATTCCGTTGCTTGTTCTTCCACTGCCCCGGTAGCCAGCTGAAAGACACCACAAAAGTGGTTCTACCTGCTTGCTGGGCTGAGATGGGCAATCGCTGACTTTTGGACTCGGCTGGTGACAAAATGTTCCAAACACACCCCATGCACAACTCCACCAGGGAAGGTGCCAGAAAGGAATTCCAATGCTTGTTCTTCCACTGCCCCGGTAGCCAGATGAAAGACACCACAAAAGTGGTTCTACCTGCTTGCTGGGCTGAGATGGGCAATCGCTGACTTTTGGAGTCGGCTGGTGACAAAATGTTCCAAACACACCCCATGCACAACTCCACCGGGGAAGGTGCCAGAAAGGAGTTCTGTAGGTAGTTCTTCCACTTCCCCGGTAGCCAGATGAAAGACACCACAAAAGTGGTTCTACCTGCTTTCTGGGCTGAGATGGGCAATCGCTGACTTTTGGAGTCGGCTCGTGACAAAATGTTCCAAACACACCCCATGCACAACTCCCCCGGGGAAGGTGCCAGAAAGGAGTTCTGTTGGTAGTTCTTCCACTGCCCCGGTAGCCAGATGAAAGACACCACAAAAGTGGTTCTACCTGCTTTCTGGGCTGAGATGGGCAATCGCTGACTTTTGGAGTCGGCTGGTGACAAAATGTTCCAAACATACCCCATGCACAACTCCAGCGGGGAAGGTGCCAGAAAGGAATTCCGTTGCTTGTTCTTCCACTGCCTCGGTAGCCAGATGAAAGACACCACAAAAGTTGTTCTACCTGCTTTCTGGGCTGAGATGGGGAATCGCTGACTTTTGGAGTCGGCTGGTGACAAAATGTTCCAAACACACCCCATGCACAACTCCCCCGGGGAAGGTGCCAGAAAGGAATTCTGTTGGTAGTTCTTACACTGCCCCGGTAGCCAGCTGAAAGACACCACAAAAGTTGTTCTACCTGCTTTCTGGGCTGAGATGGGCAATCGCTGACTTTTGGAGTCGGCTGGTGACAAAATGTTCCAAACACACCCCATGCACAACTCCCCCGGGGAAGGTGCCAGAAAGGAATTCCGTTGCTTGTTTTTCCACTGCCCCGGTAGCCAGATGAAAGACACCAGAAAAGTGGTTCTACCTGCTTTCTGGGCTGAGATGGGCAATCGCTGACTTTTGGAGTCGGCTGGTGACAAAATGTTCCAAAGACACCCCATGCACAACTCCACCGGGGAAGGTGCCAGAAAGGAGTTCTCTTGGTAGTTCTTCCACTGCCCCGGTAGCCAGCTGAAAGACACCACAAAAGTGGTTCTACCTGCTTGCTGGGCTGAGATGGGGAAACGCTGACTTTTGGACTCGGCTGGTGACAAAATGTTCCAAACACACCCCATGCACAACTCCACCGGGGAAGGTGCCAGAAAGGAGTTCTGTTGGTAGTTCTTACACTGCCCCGGTAGCCAGATGAAAGACACCACAAAAGTGGTTCTACCTGCTTGCTGGGCTGAGATGGGCAATCGCTGACTTTTGGAGTCGGCTGGTGACAAAGTCTTCCAAACACACCCCATGCACAACTCCACCGGGGAAGGTGCCAGAAAGGAATTCCGTTGCTTGTTATTCCACTGCCCCGGTAGCCAGCTGAAAGACACCACAAAAGTGGTTCTACCTGCTTGCTGGGCTGAGATGGGGAATCGCTGACTTTTGGAGTCGGCTGGTGACAAAATGTTCCAAACACACCCCATGCACAACTCCCCCGGGGAAGGTGCCGGAAAGGAGTTCTGTTGGTAGTTCTTCCACTGCCCCGGTAGCCAGATGAAAGACACCACAAAAGTGGTTCTACCTGCTTTCTGGGCTGAGATGGGGAATCGCTGACTTTTGGAGTCGGCTGGTGACAAAATGTTCCAAACATACCTAATGCACAACTCCAGCGGGGAAGGTGCCAGAAAGGAATTCCGTTGCTTGTTCTTCCACTGCCCCAGTAGCCAGATGAAAGACACCACAAAAGTGGTTCTACCTGCTTTCTGGGCTGAGATGGGCAATCGCTGACTTTTGGAGTCGGCTGGTGACAAAATGTTCCAAACACACCCCATGCACAACTCCAGCGGGGAAGGTGCCAGAAAGGAATTCTGTTGGTAGTTCTTCCACTGCCCCGGTAGCCAGCTGAAAAACATCACAAAAGTTGTTCTACCTGCTTTCTGGGCTGAGATGGGCAATCGCTGACTTTTGGAGTCGGCTGGTGACAAAATGTTCCAAAGACACCCCATGCATAACTCCACCGGGGAAGGTGCCAGAAAGGAGTTCTCTTGGTAGTTCTTCCACTGCCCCGGTAGCCAGCTGAAAGACACCACAAATGTGGTTCTACCTGCTTTCTGGGCTGAGATGGGGAATCGCTGACTTTTGGAGTCGGCTGGTGACAAAATGTTCCAAACACACCCCATGCACAACTCCACCGGGGAAGGTGCCAGAAAGGAGTTCTGTTGGTAGTTCTTCCACTGCCCCGGTAGCCAGCTGAAAGACACCACAAAAGTGGTTCTACCTGCTTGCTGGGCTGAGATGGGCAATCGCTGACTTTTGGAGTCGGCTGGTGACAAAATGTTCCAAACACACCCCATGCACAACTCCACCGGGGAAGGTGCCAGAAAGGAATTCCGTTGCTTGTTCTTCCACTGCCCCAGTAGCCAGATGAAAGACACCACAAAAGTGGTTCTACCTGCTTGCTGGGCTGAGATGGGGAATCGCTGACTTTTGGAGTCGGCTGGTGACAAAATGTTCCAAAGACACCCCATGCATAACTCCACCGGGGAAGGTGCCAGAAAGGAATTCCGTTGCTTGTTTTTCCACTGCCCCGGTAGCCAGATGAAAGACACCAGAAAAGTGGTTCTACCTGCTTTCTGGGCTGAGATGGGCAATCGCTGACTTTTGGAGTTGGCTGGTGACAAAATGTTCCAAAGACACCCCATGCACAACTCCACCGGGGAAGGTGCCAGAAAGGAGTTCTCTTGGTAGTTCTTCCACTGCCCCGGTAGCCAGCTGAAAGACACCACAAAAGTGGTTCTACCTGCTTGCTGGGCTGAGATGGGGAAACGCTGACTTTTGGACTCGGCTGGTGACAAAATGTTCCAAACACACCCCATGCACAACTCCACCGGGGAAGGTGCCAGAAAGGAGTTCTGTTGGTAGTTCTTACACTGCCCCGGTAGCCAGATGAAAGACACCACAAAAGTGGTTCTACCTGCTTTCTGGGCTGAGATGGGCAATCGCTGACTTTTGCAGTCGGCTGGTGACAAAGTCTTCCAAACACACCCCATGCACAACTCCACCGGGGAAGGTGCCAGAAAGGAATTCCGTTGCTTGTTATTCCACTGCCCCGGTAGCCAGCTGAAAGACACCACAAAAGTGGTTCTACCTGCTTGCTGGGCTGAGATGGGGAATCGCTGACTTTTGGAGTCGGCTGGTGACAAAATGTTCCAAACACACCCCATGCACAACTCCCCCGGGGAAGGTGCCGGAAAGGAGTTCTGTTGGTAGTTCTTCCACTGCCCCGGTAGCCAGATGAAAGACACCACAAAAGTGGTTCTACCTGCTTTCTGGGCTGAGATGGGGAATCGCTGACTTTTGGAGTCGGCTGGTGACAAAATGTTCCAAACATACCTAATGCACAACTCCAGCGGGGAAGGTGCCAGAAAGGAATTCCGTTGCTTGTTCTTCCACTGCCCCGGTAGCCAGATGAAAGACACCACAAAAGTGGTTCTACCTGCTTGCTGGGCTGAGATGGGGAATCGCTGACTTTTGGAGTCGGCTGGTGACAAAATGTTCCAAACACACCCCATGCACAACTCCAGCGGGGAAGGTGCCAGAAAGGAATTCTGTTGGTAGTTCTTCCACTGCCCCGGTAGCCAGCTGAAAAACATCACAAAAGTTGTTCTACCTGCTTTCTGGGCTGAGATGGGCAATCGCTGACTTTTGGAGTCGGCTGGTGACAAAATGTTCCAAAGACACCCCATGCATAACTCCACCGGGGAAGGTGCCAGAAAGGAGTTCTCTTGGTAGTTCTTCCACTGCCCCGGTAGCCAGATGAAAGACACCACAAATGTGGTTCTACCTGCTTTCTGGGCTGAGATGGGGAATCGCTGACTTTTGGAGTCGGCTGGTGACAAAATGTTCCAAACACACCCCATGCACAACTCCACCGGGGAAGGTGCCAGAAAGGAGTTCTGTTGGTAGTTCTTCCACTGCCCCGGTAGCCAGCTGAAAGACACCACAAAAGTGGTTCTACCTGCTTTCTGGGCTGAGATGGGGAATCGCTGACTTTTGGAGTCGGCTGGTGACAAAATGTTCCAAAGACAGCCCATGCACAACTCCCCCGGGGAAGGTGCCAGAAAGGAATTCCGTTGCTTGTTCTTCCACTGCCCCAGTAGCCAGATGAAAGACACCACAAAAGTGGTTCTACCTGCTTGCTGGGCTGAGATGGGGAATCGCTGACTTGTGGAGTCGGCTGGTGACAAAATGTTCCAAACACACCCCATGCACAACTCCACCGGGGAAGGTGCCAGAAAGGAATTCTGTTGGTAGTTCTTCCACTGCCCCGGTAGCCAGCTGAAAGACATCACAAAAGTTGTTCTACCTGCTTTCTGGGCTGAGATGGGCAATCGCTGACTTTTGGAGTCGGCTGGTGACAAAATGTTCCAAAGACACCCCATGCATAACTCCACCGGGGAAGGTGCCAGAAAGGAGTTCTCTTGGTAGTTCTTCCACTGCCCCGGTAGCCAGCTGAAAGACACCACAAATGTGGTTCTACCTGCTTTCTGGGCTGAGATGGGGAATCGCTGACTTTTGGAGTCGGCTGGTGACAAAATGTTCCAAACACACCCCATGCACAACTCCACCGGGGAAGGTGCCAGAAAGGAGTTCTGTTGGTAGTTCTTCCACTGCCCCGGTAGCCAGCTGAAAGACACCACAAAAGTGGTTCTACCTGCTTGCTGGGCTGAGATGGGCAATCGCTGACTTTTGGAGTCGGCTGGTGACAAAATGTTCCAAACACACCCCATGCACAACTCCACCGGGGAAGGTGCCAGAAAGGAGTTCTGTTGGTAGTTCTTCCACTGCCCCGGTAGCCAGCTGAAAGACACCACAAAAGTGGTTCTACCTGCTTTCTGGGCTGAGATGGGGAATCGCTGACTTTTGGAGTCGGCTGGTGACAAAATGTTCCAAACACACCCCATGCACAACTCCCCCGGGGAAGGTGCCAGAAAGGAATTCCAATGCTTGTTCTTCCACTGCCCCGGTAGCCAGATGAAAGACACCACAAAAGTGGTTCTACCTGCTTGCTGGGCTGAGATGGGGAATCGCTGACTTTTGCAGTCGGCTGGTGACAAAATGTTCCAAACACACCCCATGCACAACTCCCCCGGGGAAGGTGCCAGAAAGGAGTTCTGTTGGTAGTTCTTCCACTGCCCCGGTAGCCAGATGAAAGACACCACAAAAGTGGTTCTACCTGCTTTCTGGGCTGAGATGGGCAATCGCTGACTTTTGGAGTCGGCTGGTGACAAAATGTTCCAAACACACCCCATGCACAACTCCACCGGGGAAGGGTCCAGAAAGGAGTTCTGTTGGTAGTTCTTCCACTGCCCCGGTAACCAGCTGAAAGACACCACAAAAGTGGTTCTACCTGCTTTCTGGGCTGAGATGTGGAATCGCTGACTTGTGGAGTCGGCTGGTGACAAAATGTTCCAAACACACCCCATGCACAACTCCACCGGGGAAGGTGCCAGAAAGGAGTTCTGTTGGTAGTTCTTACACTGCCCCGGTAGCCAGATGAAAGACACCACAAAAGTGGTTCTACCAGCTTTCTGGGCTGAGATGGGGAATCGCTGACTTTTGGAGTCGGCTGGTGACAAAATGTTCCAAAGACAGCCCATGCACAACTCCCCCGGGGAAGGTGCCAGAAAGGAATTCCGTTGCTTGTTCTTCCACTGCCCCGGTAGCCAGCTGAAAGACACCACAAAAGTGGTTCTACCTGCTTGCTGGGCTGAGATGGGGAATCGCTGACTTTTGG